>NC_080190.1:135691235-135994265 GCF_030028045.1 Hippopotamus amphibius kiboko | reverse complement strand
TCGTCATTTTTAAGAAAAAAATTAGTGCTGGTATTTTTACTTGTCCAGTGTAAACGTTCGTATTTATGATTTCAGTCCAGAGATATTGTGTCTTTGAGGGGGAAAAAAGCTATACCTCAGGTTATCTTAAGGACTTAAAAAAAGGAAAGAAAGCTAAAACAAAAATAAAGTTAGAACTCAAAATTACACTAGAGTTTTCTTAAAGGTAGGAAAATTTTAGACATTCAGTCAATTAATGCTTATTGAACACAGTTTATTAGACATTAGGCCTGTTTTTTGGCAACTTGTTCATAATAAATTTGAGGTGTAATTTACTCATTAATTCCAAAAATACTTATTGAGTGACCAACTGTGTGCCAGGCACTGGAGGGAGAAAAGGTCCCTGTTCTCATAGAGCTGATGTGCTAGTGGGAAACAGGCAAGAAACACATAAACACATGAACAGGTCATGATAAAATGCTCTACGGTAGGTAGCCACCTGAAGTTGGGTTGTGATAGGATGACTGGGTGGCTCTGTTAGATCAGAGTGATCTGGGAGGATCTCTCCGAGGAGCTGAGTGACTAGAAGGAGTCATTGTGCAAACAATAGCTCAGGAAAAGAGTATTCCAGGCAGGGCAAACTGTTAGCGCAAAGGCCCAAAAGCAGGAGCAATCTGAGGACCACAAAGAATTCGGCGGGGCTCTGGGGGGTGAGGCGGGGGGGCGAGAGGGGGACAGAGGGGCATTTGTGGCTGGTGCAGGTTGGACTGTCCAGGAGCCAGCCATACAAGATGATGATGTCCCAGAAATTTCCTGGGGCTTTGTAATCCAGGAGGGAATGTGGATCTTATTCTTAATGTGATAGGAGGTTTAAGCAAAGGAATGACTAGATCTAGTTTGCATTTTTACTACATGTATCATCCTGGATAAATCTCATAAACATAATGCACAGTGAAAAAGAAACAGGCGAGTGAAAGCAAGTATGATTCCACTTGTATAAAGAACAAATGTGCAAAAATAAGCGGCTTCATTTGGGGATACATAGATATTTGATAAACTATAAAGAAAATGAATGGTAAACACAAAAGTCGATGTAGTGGTTCCTGGGGAGGTCGCAGGAGGAGGGGAGTGCAGTAGGGATTGATGGATTCTATTTCTCAGGTTGGGTAGAGGGCACAATGGTACTTATCATATTACTGTAAATACCTTATATGTATGTCATATATATTCTCTATGAATGAAATATTTCATTATCCACATTATATTTTTAAATGATCCTCTTGCTGCTGAATGGCTGGATTGTAAAGAAGCAAGAGTCAAATCAGAGATGAAGTGGAAGCTGTTGCAGTAGTCAGAGAGGGTGGCGGGGAGTGAGGGAAAGGGAGGAGATTTCAGCTTGTGCAGCTGGGCATGCGGTGATGCCATCTCCTGAGGGGGTGGAAGCCCAGGAGGAACAGGCAGGGAAAGTGAGCCATCAAGAGTTAGGTGTTGGGACTTCCCTGGTGGTCCAGTGGTTAAGACTCCCTGCTTCCACGACAGGGGGCACGGGTTCGATCCCTGGTCAGGGAACTAATATCCTGCATGCTTCACAGCACAGCCAAAAAAAAAAAAAAAACAAAGTTAACTGTTGCCCATATTGGTGTGTTATGGCTACTAAACATGCATGTGGAAATGTCTGGTAGACAACTGGAGTTGGGAGGTCAGGACTGGAGATCTGGATTTGGGTGTCATTGCCATGTAGGTGATGTTAGAACTCTGGGTCTGGATCACTGAGGCTCCTTACATTGTTCCCATTCATTCATTCATTCATTCATTTTTTTACTTTTTTTTTTTAATTTTATTTATTTATTATTTTGGGGGAGGGTACACCAAGTTCAGTCATCTGTTTTTATACACATATCCCCATATTCCCTCCCTCCCTTAACTCCCCCCCCCACCCTCCCTCGAGTCCTCCTCACCGTCCCCGTCCCAGTCCTCTAAGGCATCTTCCATCCTCGAGTTGAACTCCCTTTGTTTTTTTTGTTTTTTTTTCCTCTGATAACTTTTTATTTATTTATTTATTTATTTTTTGGGGGGTACACCAGGTTCAATCATCTGTTTTTTTTTTTTATTATTTTTTTATTTTTTTGGGGGGGTACATCAGGTTCAATCATCTGTTTTTATACACATATCCCCGTATTCCCTCCCTTCCTTGACTCCCCCCCCCCTTGAGTCCCCCCCACCCTCCCTGCCCCAGTCCTCTAAGGCATCTTCCATCCTCGAGTTGGATTCCCTTTGTTATACAACAACTTCCCACTGACTATTTTACAGTTGGTAGTATATATATGTCTGTGCTACTCTCTCGCTTCGTCTCAGCTTCCCCTTCACCCCCCGCCCCCTCCCAAACCTCGAGTTCTTCAGTCCATTCTCTGCACCTGCGTCCTTGTTCTTGTCACTGAGTTCATCAGTACCATTTTTAGATTCCGTATATGTGAGTTAGCATACAATATTTGTCTTTCTCTTTCTGACTTACTTCACTCTGTGTGACAGACTGTAGGTCTATCCACCTCATGACATATAGCTTCATCTCATCCCTTTGTATAGCTGAGTAATATTCCATTGTATATATATGCCACATCTTCTTTATCCATTCGTTTGTTGATGGGCATTTAGGTTGCTTCCATGTCCTGGCTATTGTAAATAGTGCTGCAATAAACATTATGGTACATGTTTCTTTTGGGATTATGGTTTTCTTTGGGTATATGCCCAGGAGTGGGATGACTGGATCATATGGTAGTTCTATTTGTAGTTTTTGAAGGAACCTCCAAATTGTTTTCCATAGTGGCTGTACCAACTTACATTCCCACCAACAGTGCAGGAGAGTTCCCTTTTCTCTACACCCTCTCCAACATTTGTGGTTTCCAGATTTTGTGATGATGGCCATTCTGATTGGTGTGAGGTGATACCTCATTGTGGCTTTGACTTGCATTTCTCTGATGATTAGTGATGTTGAGCATCTTTTCATGTGTTTGTTGGCCATCATTTTTTTACTTATTTATTGTTTTTCTCATATATTTATAATTGTCCTTAGGAACTCCAGTCCCCTCCCTCTCAACCCTCATATGATCATTGTTGCAAAAGCAAAAAGAAAAGGGTGACATTCTTGAGGACTTCGTATAGAATAATTTACTCTTTTTCATTTCCAGATTTTAGAAATATTAATTTTCTGCATTCTCCTATATTTCTATAAAAGAAGAGGAATAAAACACATTGTGATTCTGCTAACCCTGGTGGCACTTCTAGGTAAGGATATATTTTGTTTTCTAATTCTCTAATCTAGCCATGTTAAGTCATAAAAAAGTTTAAAGGAAAATATTTGAGCATTCTATTTTTTCTCAGTTTTCTACTTTTCAATTCTGATCTATAGAAAGAAACTGTCTCAATTATGCAAATTATACTTTGCATGTCCATTGCTACAATTGATGTGTTTAATTTTTAATATATTTAAGGATTTTACTTCTTGATAATTTTTTTTGCTCTGGCAATTTGGGGATTTTTTTCTTAGTAAATAATTGAAGAATATTAAAAGAGAAACAAATGAATAAACTCAATTGAAACTTTTGTATCAGAAATTAGTTATCTAGGCCTATCCTGTTTACATTAAAAAAAAAAAACAACTTTAAAACATGGCTAATATGAAACAAAAGTGAGCAGTATGGTTTTCTTAAATACAGGCTTTCTTTCATTCATTACTTACCTACCCATTTCCTTTTTCTCCAGAGGCATCTTTTAAGATTTGAAAACTGATACTTATATAAACCCTCTATATATTTTTAAGTCTATTTTCCCTCCCCACTACTCCTCCATCTCTCTCTCTCTCTCTCTCTCTCTCTCTCTCTCTCTCTCTCTCTCTGTCTCTCTCTCATATATATATCTCAACACTGGGAGACCTCACTAATCATTTGGGAAATTCCCTTTTTAAAAATTTATTTATAATTCCTTCTTTGCCAGTAAGATGACCCATCCATCACATGTTGTTTACTCTAACTTTGTACATTGTATTTATACCTTTGGGGCAGCTGCAGCTCCCATGTTCATGAGGTGCTGCAGATTTCATTTCTTCATTTCATCAGCTCTCCCTTGAATTGGAAGATTTGCATTTGCAGTGGTTACTTATAGAAACAAATTTGCTCTAGAGCACATTCAGGTATGCCAAAAGAACAGAGAAGAAACTTTATATTTTTTTTCTCCCTAATTACCAGGTAGGAAGAACACTAAGAGAAAAGACGTACATTATGCAGGAAAATATTGAAAATAAAGGAAATTTTAAATAGAAAAGTAAAATAACAGAATTAAGACCATACATATCAGCTTTGATCGTAAGTGTAATTGGGGTGAGTTTACCGAGTAAAAAAGAAAGATTTCCAAATTGGACTTGAAAAATTCTCATATTGATTTTGAAAAAGATTCTGGAAATTGGGTTCGGCCAGTTTGCTCTGGTTCAGCTCTATAAGGGTTATTGAAGCAGCACCCTTTGTGATTGGCCCCGGTGGTTGTGAAATATTTTGACTTCATACATAAATTTCATCTAAAACAAGGTAACGTGGATTGAAAGCAAAAGAAAGCCGGTCATAATGTTACCATCTAAGTTACAATCAAGGCAGAAGCATTCAATGCAACAGAGGATGCTGGAGGCTCCCCTACTAGTATTTAGTTGCTAATCAGAGTAGGACTGGGCTTGGAAGGAGGCGGCACCAGGGGACAGGGACCCTCAGTAGACGGGGCAGCAGCTGTTTCAGAAACTACATTAACAGAAATATAAGAGGAGCAGGCGACTTCTCTTCGCTCATGGAAATAAGTAGACAGAAAAATATGTAAAATTAGAAACTGAATGCTTCATTTTGATCTGGCAGCTCTAATGTTGAACTCTAAATCCAGAAAGCAGAGACTGCACCTTCCTTCAAGTGCCTGTGTAACATGTACAAAAGCTAATCTTATAATTGGCCACAAAGACATTTTTTGATAAATTCCAGGAAGTTGAAATAGTACAGACCACATTTTCAGATCACAGTGAAATAAAAAAAGAAAATTATAACAAAAATAGAAACCAGTAAAACTGTATCACCTGGGAATGTTAAACACTGCTTAAACTGCAGCTGGGCCAACGCAGAAACCACAACTTCATTACAGCATATATTTCTTAACTTATTATGAAAACACTTAATATTAAACCTATAGTTTATGACTAATGCTGTATTCGGAAGGAAATTCATTGCTTTAAATGTGAGTCAATATAGCACTCAACTCAAGAAGTTAGGGGGGAAGAGCACTGAAATAAAGCTGAGGCAAGCAGAGAGGAGCAGTTAGTAAAGATAAAGGCAAAAATTAATGAGATAGAAAACAGAAAAGCAATGGAGCGATACGTAAACCCACGAATCAGCTCTGATGAACTTGGACTAAACTGAAAAGGCTGATTTTTAAACATGGGTTAGCATAAGGTAGAGCAAAAATGGTACATTATAATGATGAAGGTAATTCGTGTCTACTGTTGAGAATTAAGAAAACAGAGAAAGACAACAAGAACATATAAAATATAAAATATTTTAATATAAAATATAAAAATCCGTGTAATTGAACACTGCAGCAATACGATGGGAGTGTGTCTGGGCCCCTGGAAAAGTTAGTTTACCAACAGATTTCAGAAGAACAGTGGCTGTCGACACAATAATTGCCCTTTAGGTGATTTTCCTACAGATGTTGGCAGAATGATATACAAAGATTTGTGTTCAAGGATATTCATCACAACCTCATTTTTAATACCAAAAAAAAAAAAATGGATACAATCTAAATATCCAAGAATAAGGAATTCCCAAAATACATTCATACAAAGGCATACTCTCCAGCCAATAAAAATCATTCTTTAGAAGAATACTTATCGGCATAGAAAATACTTAATGGTGATGGAAAATAGGTTCCTAAGTAGTATATACTGTTCGATTCACATGTTATGATGTATTCATTCTTAGCAATAGAAAAATAACTACAAAGAGTCTCAAATGTTAAAGATGATTTGGGGATGAGTGTTGAGATTACAGGTGATTTTTATTTTTCTTTCCAGACTTTTCTGCATTTTCCAAATTTTTGTAAACAAGCATGTATACTTTTCTAATTAAAAAAAAAAATGGGTTTAAAGGTTATTCATAATCCCAGTGCCTAGAGATAACCACTGGTAGTATCTTTTTTTTTTTTTTTTTTTTTTTTTTTGGCACACGGGCTTAGTTGCTCCGAGGCATGTGGGATCTTCCTGGAGCAGGGATCAAACCCGTGTCCCCCACATTGGCAGGCGGATTCTCAACCACTGCGCCACCTAGGAAGCCCACTGGTAGTATCTTGATGTAGTTTCCTCTAGCCATTTTTTCTGTGCCTATGTAAGTATTTTCTATTTTTATATCTACAACGTTAGAATGATACTGCATCACAGTTTGGCATTCCCACCCATCCTCATTAGCCACCCTCCCCCACCGCCCACCCTTAAAAAATTTAGAAGTACTCAACACCAGCCTAGAAATAACTTGCAGAGTTACAGTAAACAGTGATTACTCAGGTGGTGATTATGCATGCTTTGAAAATATAATGATTAACTCTAGCAACTCATAGTAGGCTTAGCTGTTTAATAAAAAATTCTAGTTTTGTTTTTGTTTGGTATTTAAGTATGCTTTAATATCAGATGGTGGTTGGATCAGGTGGCCTTTGCAATCCTGAGGTTCGGAGGTGAAGGGAACAGTGTGTTCAAGTCTTTTCTCCGTTAGTGATCCCTTTGGGAAACCTGGCTGGCTGTTCAGACCACAAGCACATCACCACATTGTGCTCTAATTTCAAGCCAAGTGTTTAGGAGGAAACCAGGGTCCCTCAAGAGCTAACCTGATGAACTTAAACCATCAAGGGACATACATGTCTACAGATATTTTAAATTTCTAGATTAGCTAAAATATGACTGTGTTCATAATCTACAGAAAATATGTAAAATGATCAAGTCAGAAAACATTTAAGGTAAAGAAGGGCCCAGCTGTAAGGGCCTTTTTGTTCAGTTTGGGGGTTTGTTCTTAGAATTCGTCAACTGGTCTCCTCTGTTAATTATGACTTTTAACAGAAAGAAAATGCCTAATTTGGAAGTGTGCCCTGGTACCCTTCAAGTCAAAGTATGTTTTTGGTTTTTGGAAAACTGGGCTTTTCCTGGTTGTCCATCACCAGCTATTTTATGTGTATATATGTGTGTGTGTGTGTATATATATTTCCTTTTATATATATTTATACATATTTTATATATATATTCTTTATATATATCCTTTTCAAAAGCTAAAAGGAATAAAGCTCATATATTAGATCAAAGGTAGTATTTCTTCACATCGCCTTTAACTTACAGATATTTGACTTCATGAAAAAAATTTTTTTTAACTTTCTGTGGGTTTCAGCTAAATTATGGAATCATATGCAACAGTACTTTCAAGGGACTGAAGACAAAAAGAAAACACTGTCTTCTTCCTACACAGATACCATGTCTCCAGAAAATGCTTCCTTGCTTTCATATTGATATAACCTTATCAAGTCACTTTTTCCTCATTGCTACTTGGAACCTATGAGAAACTTGTTCTCATAGGGATAAGTTGTTCTTTAGCATAGAAAATAAATAGACATTGCTTATGTAAATCTTAGATTTGTGGTCGACTCTGAAAAATGAGTACTCAGCTCTGTCTTGCTTACTGTTAGCATCTTTGTCAAAACATATTTTTAATGAAACTTCTAGGTGTTTACTAACAAGGGGGCTCATACGTAGACTTAGTACAACTCTTAGTAGACTCATGGAGTGAGTTGCTTTTCACTTTCCAGTCTCCTTATCTGGTCGGCTTTACATTTTTTCACTATAGTTTAATAGTTATTTTCCCATTAATGTCACATGGGCAGTCTGCCTTCGCTTATCTCCTCCTGTCATTGTTTTCTTCCTTTCCCATCTACTAGTAATTATAACCTCCGCAGCATCCTTTCAACAGTGAGGGCTGGAAAATAAGCATCTTGCTCCAAATATAAGAAGCACGCAGTCACACAGCAGATCTTTAACTGATTTAAGCAAATGGAAAGCCCAGTGCAGCTTGAGCAACAGGACTACTGCTTGGCTGGTGTCACATCCTACCCTTCACCTCTCACAGCAGTCTTCATTCTTAAATCATAATAGGGGTATTTACTACTCTGCCAGGTAAAGTTATTTATTTGTAATTCTATCTCAAATATGTATTTTATTTGTATTTTGTGTTTTCTTTTTCAGCCTCATTGACTGTTATTTCAGTAAAAGCCGTCTCAGGCATGATCACTTTTTCTGTGATGGATAAAATGCAGCTAACTTATCCCATCTTCTATATCATGTTTATCATCATGATAGCATCTTGTGTTTTCCAAGTCAAGTAAGTTAGCTCCTACATACTCACTGATCTTTCAACATTCCTGTGCTTCTCTGAGCATTAATCTTTATTGGCTTCAGATGATAATTAAAATTAGATGCAAATGACTTCTAAGAGTGAGGAGTCTATGCTTATCCTCAGACAATATGCCTGGCTTTATCCTTCACATCCAATAATAAGTTTTTACGAAGCATTGCCTTCACGTTTTGTGAGTTCTAAAGTGTGGCCATAATCCAGCTCAGTGCACTTTGATACTTTCCTGATGCTCTTCTGCTTGTAATTAATATCCATCGCACACAGGTTGTCATTAGCAATAAATCAAAGGGGTAGGTCCACATCCAGGATTTCATTCTAAATATAGGAAATACATGAACCCTTCACCTTCGTTTCTTAGCTCATACTCATTAATTGCCCAGAGATGGACAAAACCAGACGTTTGGCCAGGAGGGAAATCCTTTCCCCCAAAACTTTGCATCTTTAGCCAGAATTTTCTTTGCACCCATGGGATTGCAGAATGATTGTTTTATGTTTCTCTTGGGGCCTCACAGTGGCGACATGGAACATTTTTAATTTCTGCTCTTGTCTCGCCCCACCTCCATCTGCTGCAGTCACTTCCCCTCCATTTCACATCATGATTTTGCCTTTGCTGCTAGGTTTTCCTGAGTCCACCAGAAAGTTTTCTGTTTACCCCAAAATGCAATGCAAGAGCACCAGCCCAGTGCCAGCCAGGAAATCAGAGCCCAAACTTTGGAAGAAACTGGTTCCTTCCTTAGGTGCTAGAAGTCAAGTCTAATTGTTACCAGTTGAATATGGACCCTGTTGTAAGGGATGTGTTACAGGAGAAATCCAGTGTTCTGTCACTGTTTCACTTGCCATAAACAAACTGTTTCTTTTGTTTGTTTATAAGACCAAGTGTGTTTCTAATACTTACATCTTGCTATTTTGTTTCATCTCTTTTCTTCTGAATTAATCAGTACTGTTATAAGAGCTTTCAGAATTTACAGATGAGCTTCATTATCTTTAAACTCAGCTTCATGAATTTAAAAGCCAGATTCAATTGAAGAGAAACTACATTCCCAATTATCCTAGTTTCAGTCTCTGCACCTTTCACACTAGAACTATGTGACCACACTAGAACTTTAGAACCATGTTCTCAGCCCTGGCCTCCCGTTACAATTATATCACCTGAGGAAGTTTGTTTGTACATATATGTATACATGCACATATATACTTACATGCCTGTGTACATGCATGTGTTTATGTACATGCATATGTGTTTGTGTACATGCATATGTGTTTTTATACATGCATGCTAGTATACACCCACACAGAAGAGGACTCGGGCTCTACCCACAAATTTTTTTTTCAATTACTCTAGAATAGGACCTAAACATCAGTGCTTTTTTAAGGGCCCAGGTGATGTCAATGCAATGCATTGCTTCAGAAAAGTCCCTGACAGGGCTTCACAGCACAGTTGTAGGAACCTGAACCGTGTTGGCGGGCAAAGTGGGAAGCTGAGCTCCCACATGTGCTCTGCAGCTGGAGGGCTGAGCATTGTTTTTGAAACATTAAACATTCCTTTACTTCTCCATCTTCTTTCTTGGCACGTGGCTTGTCAAGGGATAGCTATACCATTCCCCAGATATGATATTTAACAGATTCTAGAGTCTCTCCTAATGAATCAGCCCCAGTGTGATACAGGTCCAGCAGCTTGAATCACTTCCAACTCAAACTTCTGTGGCCTCCAAATATGATTAATTGCTTTTCATTGTTACTGTTGTTGGTTTAAACAGACCGTAAAACCTGACATCTGATCTCATACATCAGATGCACATAAGCTGTGACTGCTGAGTGGAAATGCCCTTTCACTGCACTTCCTTTCCCTTTGTAGTTGTAGCTAAAGAACATGCTTTTCTCGATGTTATTGTTAACTTATTGTTGAGTGTCTTAAAGACAGAGCTTCAGAAGTGTCTTCTGCTCTAGGCTCCTGAATCAAGCCACAAAACTCTACAGTACAGCGACGGTGGTGCCTGTCAACCACATTTTCTTTACAACCAGTGCCATTATTGCAGGTGAGTTTTGGCTTTCTATACTTAGATAATTCTACCCCCACAACAAGCATAAATGAGGTCTGTCTCTGAGTAATGAGAAAATCAAGGAATCCTTTGGTTATCAGGAATGTACAGCCCACATCCTCCCAGCCACCACCCAGTGTCTGAATTTCCTCCATAACATCCTCCAGGAGAGGTTATTCTACTTTGCGTGAATGTTCCCCAGTGCCCTCTGTCCCCTGAGACAGTTCAGTCCAGCTTTGAATCACTCCAATTATTTGTAGAACTCTAATTATTAGAAAATACTTCCTTGTATTGGAACTGAAATTAGTTCCCTGCGAATTCAAGATGCTCATCTTAGTTCTGCTTTCTGGAGTCTTCTTCTTGCCAGCCCTTCTGATAATCAGAGCAACTGAAGGGTCCTCTTGTGTCCTGTCTCTGGGCCAAACATCCCCAGTTCCATTAACTCTTCCCTAACCACCTGCATCGAAGAGTGGGATCCAAAAGTGAATCCAGTGTTCCAGGGAAAGCCAGAAATATGAGAATAGAAACTATTACCTTTGCTGTTCTGGCCTCTGTTTTTCTATTATTGCAGTTCTTTTCTTTCTATGGACAATTTTTAGAATATGACAAAATAGTGTTTAAAAAAAGTATAAATTTGAAACTTGGTCCAGACAAAAATACAGTAGATTCAGGTATATCATTCGTAAATTTGGTACTGGTATACCCTAGTTCATTGGCTTATTGGATATATTTACTACCTTGTCTTATTGGGACCTCATTTTCCAATGCAAAGTTTATGTATTTTGAAGGTAATTAGGGAATATCTGTTGCCTAATGGACATATCTTTTTTATTTCATGGCAAACAGTGTGACTGCCAGTGGGCAGTTTTTAAATGTAATTAATGCATTTTCTGTTTCCCAAAATTGAACCTTACTTTTAAAGAGAAAGATTATATCTGAAAACATCTAATTTTTTTAGCATTTTATGCTTGTTGACAAAAGAAAGTAACAAAAGATTGTACACTTGTGTGTCCTAGAATTATTGAAAAAGAAAAAGAGCAGGGCCAAAGACAATGATAGGCATGACATATACCATAATAGTTAAGATGACTGTGCTAAAGATGCGTAAAACATGTAGTTCCCCTGAAAAGAAGGTTTTGTAAGAGGACCAACAGGGCTGGATCTGAATACTTAGCACATCAAGTAATTGATGAGTCAGGGAAGCTGGAACTTTCTGGGAGTGATAACAGTTCATCTGAAGTTACTGAAGTGTAGAATGGAGGTGAAGCTTCTTGACTTACTGCTCCTCTTTGCCCCCATCAAAAAAGTATAGCTTAAAATTAAAATGAGATACCATATTTTGCTTGCTAAATTAGTGAAGCTTTTGTTTTGCTCTTTTTATTGCAATAATCAATGCTGACAAGGCTGAAGTGTTGCGGGCACTCTTGTGGAGTCAGGTACCATGGTACCACCCTCCTAAAGCTGAGTTTCACAGCCTTTATCAAGAGCCTTAAAAAATGTTTCTACTCTTTGATTCTACAACTCAAAAACAAAAAACAACCCAATTTAAAAAATGGGCAAAGGACTTGATTAAGACATTCCTTCAAAGAAGATGTACAAACGGACAACAAACACATGAAAAGATGCTCAACATCACTAATCATTAGGAAAATGCAAACCAAAACCACAAGAAGGGACTTCTCTGGAGGCGCAGTGGTTAAGAATCCGCCTGCCAATGCAGGGGACACGGATTCAAGCCCTGCTCCAGGAAGATCCCACATGCTGCGGAGCAACTAAGCCCGTGCGCCACAACTGCTGAGCCTGCACTCTAGAGCCCATGAGCCACAACTACTGAGCCTGCACTCCACAACTACTGAAGCCCATGCTCCTAGAGCCCGTGCTCTGCAACAAAAGAAGCCACTACAATGAGTAGCCCGCATACTGCAACAAAGAGTAACCCCCTCTCTCTGCAACTAGAGAAAGCCTGCACGGAGCAATAAAGACCCAACGCAGCCAAAAAATTTTTCTTAAAAAATTTTAATTAAAAAAAAAAAAGACAAGACCACAAGAAGAAACCACTTCACATCCATTAGGATGACTACTAGCAAAATTAAATTAAATTAAATTAAATTAAATTAAATTAAATTAAATTAAATTAAAATAAAAAAGTGTTGGCAAGTAGATGAAGAAATTGGAACCCTTGTGCACTGTTAGTGGGAATGTAAAATGGTGTAGCCACTATGGGAAACACTATGGCAGTTCCTCAAAAAATTAAGCATAGAATTGCCATCTGACCCAGCAATTCTACTTCTGGGTATATGTCCAAAAGAATTGAAAGTAGGGATTCAAACACATATTTGTACACCTAGGTTCATAGTAGCATTATTCACAGTAGCCAGATAGCAGAAGCAACATAAATTGACAGATGAATGGATAAAGAAAATGTGGTGTAGTCCTACAATGGAATATTATTCAGACATCAAAAAGGAAGGACATTTTGATACATGCTACAACACAGATGAACCTTAAGGACTTTATGCTAAGTGAAACAAGCCAGTCCCAAAGGGCAAATACTGTATGATTCCACTTATATGAGGTATCCAGAGTAGTCAGACTTATAGAAATGGAAAGTGGAGTGGTGGTTGCCAGGGGCTGGGGGAGGTGGAAATGGGGAGTTGTTTAATGGGTATGGAGTTGCAGTTTTATGAGATAAAAGAGTTCTGAAGATTGGTTGCACAACAGTGTGAGTACAGTTGGCCCTCTATATCCACAGTTCTGCATCTATGGATATAACCAATAATGGATAGGAAATATCCCCTCCCCCCCAAAATTCCAGAAAGTTCCATAAAGCAAGAATTTAATTTGCTACATGATAGCAATTATTCACATAGCATTTACATTGTATTAGGTATTATAAGTAATCTAGGTATGATTTTTTAATATATTTATTTAATTTATTTATTGGCTGTACTGGGTCTTCACTGAGGCACACAGGCTTACTCTAGTTGCTGCGAGCAGGGGCTACTCTTCATTGTGGTGCACAGGCTCCTCATTGTGGTGGCTTCTCTTGTTGCAGAGCACAGGCTCTAGGCACATGGGCTTCAATAGTTGCGGCACATGGGCTCGATAGTTGTGGCACACAGGCTTAGTTGCTCCACAGCATGTGGGATCTTCCTGAAGCAGGGCTTGAACCTGTGTCCCCTGCATTGGCAGGTGGATTCCTAACCACTGCACCACTTAGGAAGTCCCTAGAGATGATTTAAGGTATTGGTGGAGGATGTGTGTAGGTTATATGCAAATATTATGCCATTTTATATAAAGGAGTTGAGCTTCCTCGGATTTTGGTATCCATGGAGGGGTCCGACAACCAAATCCTCTGGACACTGAGTGACGACTATATACTTAACACAACTGAACTGTAAACTTCAAAATGCTTAGGATGGTGGGACTTCCCTGGTGGTGCAGTGGTTAAGAATCTGCCTGCCAATGCAGGGGACACAGGTTTGATCCCTGGCCCAGGAAGATTCCACACACTGTGGAGCAACTAAGCCTGTGCACCACAACTACTGAGCCTGTGCTCTAGAGCCCATGAGCCACAACTGCTGAGCCCATGTGCTGCAACTACTGAAGTCTATGCACCTAGAGCCCGTGCTCTGTAACAAGAGAAGCCATTGCACTGAGAAGCCCACGCACTGCAACGAAGAGTAGCCTCTGATCACCACAAGTGGAGAAAGCCCACACACAGCAACAAAGACCCAACGCAGCCAAAAATTTAAAAATTAAATTAAAAAAAATGTTTAGGATGGTAAATTTTATGTTGTGTGTATTTTACTACATTTTTTTTTAAGTTTTTACTCTTTAAAATAGAAATTCCTCCTAAAGTGACAACAAAAAAAAATCCTAAAATACTGGGAAAAAATACGTATAGAGAAGTTTATTGACACTTTACAAAAGCAAAAACATTTGAAATAATTCAAAATGTCCTTCGAGAAATGAATATTATGGGGCACCAGCTTAGAATAACAAGACATTAAAATGATTACAAGGAAGTGTGTAATAACATGGAGAAATGCTTCAGAAGTGTTGATTCATTCAACAAATATTCATCAGAATGGGACATGGCTTGTTCCTGTAGGACGTTTATTCTCTAGGTGAGGAGACAGACTTCAGACTGAGACAGCCCCCAGACTGAGACAGCCCCTCTCTTGTTCCCTGTGGTATCTGCACCACCTCAGTAGCAGCTGGCACTCAATAAATATTTGTCGACAGGGTAGCAAAGCTAACACCACACACACACACACACACAAATTTGATTCCAGGTAATATATAATTTAAAGATAACTTATTTAATAAAAACTCTATGAAGGCTTTGGGACCATAGGCCAAGAAGAAATCAAGGAGACTAACGAGGAGAGAAGAAAAGCTCATCGGAGTATGGGACACATCCGCATTTCCCTTCACCCAGAAGGAAAGCCCAGAAGAAGGAGATGAGAGAGAGGGCTGGTGGTGAGAACTGGAGTGCATCAGCATCCTCCAGTGCCTGAGTAAGCATGTGGCCAGACCCACAGGCTGCAGGGTGCTGCCAAACCTGACAGCAGTGCTGTGTCTAAGGCCCAGAGTCCACCTGGATGCACAGGTCAGGCGTGCTGACCCCTGGCTTAAAACTGTAGGTGGGAAATGTCACTCGAGTTTTGTTTTCTTGCATGTTCCAGTGGGACGAATCTTGGACTGGATAAGAAATTTCTGTTGGCAAAAGTTGTGTTGATGCTGCTGATTTCATAATGATTTTTATTATATTATGTAGACATTATATAAAGTCTACAAATCTGTGTTCTTTTGGAATCATTGAAAATGTTAGTGTGGCATGCAAATATTTTTAAGCTACTGGATGTGCATTTTAAGAGTAACTATACTTAGAAAAAATAATATATTAATTTGAAAAACAATATGTAGCCATTGTAAATATTTTTACCCTAAAATTAATTTTACCTTCTATTTCTATTATAGGTATTGTATTTTATCAGGAATTCCTTGGTGCAGATTTTCTCACTATATTTATATATGTTTTTGGGTGAGTAAATGTCTCAGAGGTAAGGTATGTGAAATCCTATTACTTTTATGTGAGGTTTTTGGCATTGTACCTGAGGCATAGAAAATTGGAAAATAATATGAGAAACATCAGTTTCCCGAGCTCCTAAAAGAAACATATTTTTCAACTTAACACCCTACCCAGGGCTCAATGTCTTTGTGATTTAAGTATCCCTCTGAGGTTCTCAAACATTGGGGATTTTTGGTTCCAGCCAAAATCAAGGTAAATCCACTGGCCCTTGTAGCTACTTCAGCTTTTTATTCCCTTTCAGACCTACCCCACACTCAGGAACCCGTAGGTTAGATCTCAATCAGGGAACCACGGGTGCCTCTAGGATCACCTAGGATAAAAGGCCAAGACTGGGGCAGATCCCTACCTTTGGATCTAACAGCGTCAGACTGGTGCCATCCCTCTCTTGTGTCTGGGTATCCAGCTTTAATCCTGCCTAGAGATTTGGTGGACAATCACTGCTGGCATTCTGGCAAACAGAGAGCAGCACTTTGACAGAATATCGCCAGTGTCTCGATTCTTCTGTTGGTTCCAGCTGGCACTCTGTGAATGCTTAGTTGCTTCTTGATGTGGTATTCTGCATGACCATAGTTATGCAAACTTGAGCCCAGACTGTTTTCAGTGTAGAAAACCATTTATCTTGAAAATTCAATTTCATAAGATTTTTGGGCGAGGCTAAACTTCTGGGTTCTGGAAACTATGACTATTCTTGTCGCCAAGGACGACGAAATTTCTTAGAAAATTAAAGAATAAATTATTTTTTTCTCATGTTGCATGTCAGTAATGGGTCTGAGCATGCATGGATAGAAAATGAGACCTCGTGTCTACCCAGAGGGTGTAGAGCCTGACTTAGCCTCCAGATGGTAAAAACCTGGGGCAGAGATGTGTTGGAAGCTGCCCAGGTCTTGGTTCTGGGGACGGATGTTATTGGCTGCAGCCATTAAGACAAGTTCTAGGCAGCTTACCATGAGAAATAGAAAGAATAAAACTGGTGGAGTGCATGTCATCATGTAGAGTCTGGAGTTTAGTTACTTAACACCATGAGTTCTTTCAGTGATCCTGTGTTCTTTATTAACATCATTCTTACAGGTGTTTTCTGTCATTCCTTGGTGTGGTTTTGGTCACAAGAAATCGAGAAAAGGAACATCTGCCACAGTCTTACATTGATTTTGGAAATGTTCCTGGTAAAACTGTATATTCCTTAATTTATGATAGAAAATCTTATCCTTACAAATTGATCATTGCTGGTATGATTTGGGGTGTTAAATTAATGTGAAACTTAATTCTCAACCTCAAAAAAAGGTACATTTAATGATGAAACCAAATGTGATAGTTTAACTGTAAATGTTACTAATCATTTATTTGAATATTGGCTTCGCACAGAACACTGGGGATAGAAAAGGACTGACCCTGTTTTCTTGATTTGGGTGATGTTGCAAATTTCCTTTGTTGGTTTCTTTAAATTGGAAAAGGGTAGGGAAAGGAGTGGGAATGGCAAGAACAGACCCTCGTTGCTTGGAGAGCCTTTGAGGGAACATCTAAGGCCAGAAAGTTAGGTGCTCAGGA
Organism: Hippopotamus amphibius kiboko; assembly: GCF_030028045.1. Taxonomy (NCBI): domain Eukaryota; kingdom Metazoa; phylum Chordata; class Mammalia; order Artiodactyla; family Hippopotamidae; genus Hippopotamus; species Hippopotamus amphibius. The sequence goes on along the minus strand of NC_080190.1, from coordinate 135,977,136 downwards.
ACATCATTCCTTGGGGAGATGGAGGTGGCCTGTGCACGATGGGACCAAGAGAGACATTCTTCTTGGTCACCTGAACACGAGCTTCTTCCCCTCTTCCTTACCCGTTCATCCACCTCATTCATCAAAGCAGTTTAACGTGCATCCTTATCCCAGTTCTCCACTCTCACTGAGGATAACTCGCTTCTGTCATGGAGACAACAGAAGCAATGTCCAGAACAAAGGAGGCGGGCTATTGTGTCCTCACCTCCTCCCCTGCTCACTACCTCCAACAATCTCCAGCTTTGCTAGAGATCTGGGGTGACCTGTGGGCTTCTAGACGAGGAGTAGTGATGTTCTCACAGTTTCCTCCAACATTCTGTTAGGACCAAGCCTTTGAAGCAAAACCCATTAAAGCCTCGTCCCTACAACTGAGAAAACATAGCCCTATGAGTTCTGTGTTTTCTTTCCCATTTGAGCCATCTTATCCGCTAAGAGCGCTCAGTGCAAGAATTGGCATTCGTGGCAAGGGTGTGCGTTAGAGGTGCCTTGTATGGTTAGGGGTTCTTCAGTAGGAAGTAACATTTACTTCTTTTTAAATCTATTTTTCATTTCACACAGCGCCATGCATAGGATCAGTAACAGCTTTAGAAGCCACGATGAAAGACTGTTTTTCCTCTGTTGTTATATGCGTTAGACTAAACATGGACAGGAGACAGAACACTGGGGAGAGAGGTCTGGAGATGAGCGCGTGCTTCACGTTAATCTCCTGACTGATCCAGCCTGATTTCTGCGCCCAGCATGGTAGACCCCGGGTGGGAGACAGCTCGGTCATGTGGACATCAGTGGCCGCACGTCAAGGCGTGTGGAGTTCTGTGGGCCTTCCTTCCTTGACCTTTATCTCTTCTGTTTAGAGAGTGACCACATAGTATTTTTTAAAGGGAATAAAATGTGGCCTAGAAAGAGGAGAAGTTATTAAGAGTTACTCTTCTGTAAGAGCTCAAAAGATTCTTTGTGATTTTTATCTCCACAGGGAAACAAACGTTGGACAAAATACAACCAGATTCAAATGGCTTATCCTATGGAACTTTGCCTGATGGAAGTGACTCCACAAAGAGCCCAAGTGGAGAGAAGAAAGAGGTCTGAAATGCTGAGAGGGATGGCTGCTGGCCTGTTATTTGATACCACCTTTTAAAAAATTGCACATGTTCAGTTTGTGTCAGCAGCTATTTTATGCTGACATGTGCTCACATTTGTTTCAGTCCTTTACCCCACCTCCATGTCTATGGACAATCAGGGCCTTCCTGAGCTTTGACAGTCTAATGTTTTCATGGAATGTAATTTGAAGTGTTCCCCACACCCTGGACCTCTCCCTAGTGATCATCTAACTGGCTAGATCTTAATTAGAGCCTGGCTGCCCAAGCAGGAATGTCACAGAAAAATGTGCATTCACGATTTGGCTGCAGAACATATAGGTTGCTTTTCCCATACAGCTTGCAAGGTCAGTTGCTTTGCTTTAAAGAGACACGTTAGCCCCACAACCTTACTACTAAACAAGAGGTTTGAGAGCATTCATTTTTCCCGAGACATCTTTCATGAACCTTCCCATAAAGATTTCACCTTTCTATTCCCAAATTAAAGTGGTGAATCATCTTTTCTGAAAACTAGCCCTATCATAAATATTCTTTGAAAATTAAGGGTGTCTTTAAAATTGGAATTTATATCCCATTTGCTGATGGGGTATACCAAAACCAAAAGATCTTGGCTGCTGGACTTTTTAAGCTTAAAAAAGGAAAAATTTAAGAATTAGTACTGATTTTTTAAAATAAAAATGTAGACTCGGTGATGTTTTCTTCTGCCTATTATAGCTGAATTGAAACTGAAGAGAAACTTCATATCCTGTGCCTTTATTTGTTTAGATCTTTTAATTTATCAAGTGGGTTTTTATGTTTTAACTTTCAATATAAGTCTCAAAAATTATATTTAAATTCTTAGTGATATTTTCACTCACTCTGTTTCTTCCTCAAGTCATTACTTCAAGCTTTTGAATAAACTTCTTCTAGGTAAAAGCACAGTTATTATTAGAGAACTGGATTTCAGCCCTTTTAAATCTGTAGACATAGAACACAGCCAGGCGGTCCAACCTGCATCTAGGGAAGAAACCCAGGTGCTTCTGTGCCTGAATGGCTCTCCTGCTGCCATAGTCACATCGCTACTGAGATGCATTTGCAGGTAGAGCCCATAATAGTATGTTATTATTTATGATCTCCTAATATTTAAATGAGAAGAAAAGAGCTAGCCTACATTATCACCGACACTAAATAATAAGCCTCATCCTTCATTAAGGTTCATTTCAGAACCTTCAGATCACTTCTGATATGCCAGTCTAATATTTTGCCAGCATTTGTTTTGGTTGTTTAACTCAGAACTATTGAAACTATAACCTTAACTGTTTCAGGTCTTTTATCTTTGTTCTTTGTTATGACCTGCATTCCTAACCAGACCAACCAAACCTGGCCACAAAGATGAGATTCAAACCCATCACCAATGTATGAATAATAACCTAGAGCCCATGTCTGGCTTTTGAACTCCTGGTAACAATTCCTGCCATTGTGGAAATTGTCCCACTAATTCAAATAACGTAGTCATATAATTTATGTCATGTTTTACTGAATTGGTCCAACATGTTGGTATTGGAAGGCTCAGCTAAGAAATGTGTCTGGTGTCTTAAACTACAGATTTCTGGTGACTCTTAAAACTGGTTTCAAAGATTTGGAAAATAATTAGACAGAAGAGTTTTCCTTGAAGTGGGACTATATTTATAGCTACGGCACGTGGTTTTGCACATTGTAGAATTCTGCACAGATACAAGCAGAGTGCCAATACTTTAGTGGTTGCCAACATTTGCATCTTTTAAAAGTTGTAAGAAATGACATTGACTTAAGCACATTTGCGCGATCCAGCAATGCGTCAGAAGTTTAGGTAACATATAAAATATATTCAGACCTAATTTTTTACTTTCCATATTGCTTCTCCAAAGTAAGGTGAACAGGAGATTTACTTGTACTGGCTTGTAAAGATTTTTTAAATCACACACTGCATGACAACAACCAAAGCCAACCCAGTCCTTCTCTTTGGCATTGTGAGTTGGGGACCTTTAACCAACACTTGGCTCATCGGACTGTCTAGACCAGGGGTCTGCAAGCTCTTCCTGTAACAACACAGAGAGTAAATATTTGGGGGTTTGTTGGCCATACGGTGACTATCGCAACCACTCAGCTCTGCCATGGTAGCATGCAAGCAGCCGTAGGCGATATTTAAGCAAATAAGCATGGTTGGTGCCAGTAAAACTTTATTTACAGAAGCAGGTGGCCAGTTGGTGGGCTATCGTTTTCCAACCCTTGGTGTAGACTCCTCTGCTCTTGCTGTGCAGCTTCTTTCGTATTCCTTGGGCATTCAAGAGTTTAAAAAACAAACTGGATACACGGGAGTGTTAGCCATGTCTTGATATTTACATTCATATCTTGTTGTTTATGTAAGATACAGAGGCAATGAGTTCATCATTGGTGCCCCAGTTTTTCTCTCTTGAAGGCAGCATTTCTTCTGTGAGCAGCACTAACTGTATCGGAAGAGCCTCTCCAGTCCCACATTCCAAGTGGATAATTGCTTCATAAATGATGAACAGTTACCTCTCATGTAGTAGATTAAAGCAGAGGGTCTTACCAGCCGATTATTTTCAGTTTAAATGTTTGCTTGCCCTGCAACTCTACTACTTTCATCACCAGAATCACTTGAAGAAAATATAATAAAAAAATTTCTCAAGCAGTGACTCCAGAATGTAGTTTTCAACCCTGCAACCTATCCCCACAAGCTCCTGGAGATTCTATTTTGTGGAAGAGAAAGGGAAAAGACAGATTTCATAGATTAGTGCAATTTCACTGCTATTGAAGAATAATGGTGATAATGTGTAAGTCTGGTTCCAGAAGAAGCAGGTGCAATGGTGGACAAGGCTCAAATGGATAGAAGCATTGAGCCAAATTCCTGAAGCCAAGAACCCTCTTTATGCTCCTTGTTTCAAAGCACATGGCTCATCCAAGAGTGGTGACTATACACACTCCGCCACACCGAAGGCTGCCTCCTGATTGCCAATTTAATAGTGATATTATGGACATAAACATAACCAGTTATTAAAATGAACCTTTCCAGCACCCTTCCAGACTGCTTTATTTAAATTCCAGGGCTGGTTATAGAGCAGTCCTTGAACTGGGCAACTGCAAACCTAATGCACATGTCTGGCACCAGCCAATGTGAGTGCTTTAGTGAGGTTGCTAGATAAACACCACACAGTTTGAACTTTTAGAACAAGATCTCAGAATTGAACCCAACATGACTGTGTGGGGAATTTAGAAGCTGCTTCTAATTGTTAGACTCATCAACAGTCTGGCTCTTATTATGGCCATCTTGAAATAAAAAAAATAAAATTCCACAGATATGCGGTTTCCATGCAAATATAGACCAGTCTTGGGCTATTAAATGCAGTGTTTTAGTAATTGTGGTAAATTCAGGGAAGAGCCTTCCCACCCAGGAATTCTTGAGTCTGTCCCCTTTCTCACCAGCCTCAGGGTACCACACAACATGATTTCCCGTGCCAGGAGAGCAAATCAGTTACAGGAGCTGTGGTCCATCCAAGGAAACATTTTTTTTTTTCTTCTAGAAAGGGAGGGAACTCCGCCTTTAGTGTTGGTCCTTATTGGACTTAATGAGTCCCAACCACAATGTAAAAGAGGAATATCAATCCCAATATCAAATAAATGTGGTGTTTCTGGGTGCACGCAGCTGGGGCAGATGCCACCAAGAGTTTCACAGAGTTCCAGGCAAGATGCAAGATAGTCTCCATGTTCCAGGAAAGAATCTGCTTCCCAGGGAGCTGGCAAATGCGTTATGGAGAAGGAGCCCATCCGTTCCTCAGGGACCAGCACGCACGGACACAAGCCACTTTGCACATTTGAGCTGCTGCTATCCAGACGCTAGCTAATCTTTCCAGTGTGCATGCATCCTGCTTTTGGAGCCTCTTCCTACATGGTTCTAATTTGAAAACCAGCCTCAGCAACTTTCTGAGGCTTGGGCTCTACTCCTTCTGTCCAAAGCACCTCACCTAAATCTTCTGAACACTAAGCACGAAGGAGGAAATGAATCAGTTCAAGAACTTTTGATCCAGGGACTCAAAGCTTGAATTGTCTGCCTGGTTATAAACACTAACCCAATTACCACATGCCTGAAACAGCAAATATGCATTCATGTACTCAGATATAATTGATCACATATTATTTTCAATGTAATATGTTTAAAATTATTAGAAATATAAAAACAAATTAGACATGAAGACTAGCTCTTCAGGAACTTACTGTCTGGTCAGAAAACCAACAGCTTTCATCTGTTGAGCCCTTACTATGTAAGTCTTTTACTTCTGCTGTTCATTTAGTCCTTATAGTCTCTCTCTCAGGGAGGTCACTATCCCTACTTCACAGAATGCAAAACAAGGGCAAGAGGCAGGGCAGCGACTAGGGTAAGACAAGAGAGGCACCTAGGGCAAAAATATAAGGAAGCTCATGGAAGTCTCACCCTCAGGTTAGAGTCGGGGCCTCCTTCAACTGTGTACCCCAGGTGCCTCCCTGTGGCCTGGCCCTGGCAAGAGGAGTTAAGTAACTTGACAAGTGCCATTCAGTGGGCAGGTGGCAGAGCAGGGGTTTGAACCCAGGACAACTCTGCCGCCCACACTCTTAGCGCTAGTACCAACATCTCTAAACTGCACAATAGAATGTCAGGGGGCCTTAGGAGTCTTGGATAAAGGGCACGGGAGCCCAGAAGGGAGACGCGGCACTTTTAGCGAGGCAAGAGTCTTTAAGGGAATTGGGGATTGTACTGGATTAAATGGTGCCCTCCCTCCTCCGGAAAAGATATGTCCACCTCCTAACTCCTAGCACCTACGAATGTGACCTTACTTGGAGAAAGGGTCTTTGCAGATGTAATTAAATTAAGAATTTTGAGATGATATCATCCTGGGTTACCTGGATGGTCCCTATAACTAATGACGAGGGTCCTTGTAAGAAACAGAAAAGACACGAAGGCACAGAGGAGAAGGCCACATGAAGACGGAGGAGAGTATGGCCTAAAGCCACAAGCCAAGCCACAAGCTTAAAGCCTCCAGATACCAGAAGAGGTGAGGAAAGATTCTCCCCTGGAGCCTTTGGAGGGAGCACAGCCCTGCCAACTCCTTGACTTCAGCTTCTGGCCTCTAGAACTGTAAGAGAATAAATTTCTGTTGTTTTAAGTCACCAATTTGGTGGTAATTTGTTGTGGCAACCACAGGAAAGGAACGCAGGTATTGAGCTGGCCTTTGAAGCACATGTAGAATTTGGACATTAGAGGAAGCCTGTGAGCAAGAGGAGCTGAATAGCTCAAAGCAAACTTGGGAAACATCTGGAACGTGGGCCACATGAAGACAGATTGATAGGACTTGAAAGGCAGCTAAGAAGGCCTTGAGGGGCCAGCTCTGATAGAGACCCAAGAATCTGGACTCGATTTGGAAGGTAAATGATGGCATTGACTTCATTTCTGGGGGTGTGGGGTGGACCTAAGGACATCATCACTGTCTTTTCAAAAACTCACTTATCTGAATTTAATGACATTTCCCCTGTATCTTTCTTAGTCATTCATGGGTGATATCAGATGGCATAATAAGCATTAAGAAATAATGATTGAATTCAAGTTTAGCATCCGTGGCACGTCAGGTCCTATGAGAAATGGCCAAGTGTAGGAGGGACGTAGGCTGGACAGTGACCACTGAGATGGCCTGGTGGCAAAACAGCTGTGCCCAGAGGAGAATGAGCCGGTCAGCCAGAGCCGTGCACTCCAGAACCTGAATTGGGAGACGTGGAGAGAGCCAAGGAGGAGCAGCTGAAGCTGGAAGGCTCCCTAGAAGGGTGTGAAGGTAGAAAGACAGCTAAGGGCCACGAGCATGCCACCATTATTAGTAAATGAAAGTTATAGGGGAGAAGGAATCATGGAGTAAAAGAGCTAAGAGCCAAATCTGTTAGCAGAGGCAGGCAAGTAAGCAGCTCCTGCAAGAGAAGCAAGAGACTCAGAGGGGCTGACCAGGAGAGAGCCAAGGCCCAGGCCTGTGTCAAGAAGGCCCGGTGTGTGAGGCTCACCTCCTCCTCTCATGGGCACACTTACGCCAGCAAGCCCTTCCCAGCTGGCTGTAGAGAATATCCGTGCCCGGCCACCACCAGAGCCTGACTTTCCAAAAGAGATGCGTTAGATGGGGCCAGTAGCACAGAAATGGAAAGGATGAGCCTACTGGAGAAACACTTCATGAAGACCAAGAGGACATTCTTTGGAGTATTCACATTGTGGTGCAGACCCGTTCAACGGGCGTCCATAACGGTAGGGAGAAGGCTTCAGACAGGAAGCGGAAGAAGGTGGCCCCAAGAAAATGACCTGAAGTCCCTGGTAGATCCCAGGCTTGATGACATCATAGCCTTGCTATTTTTTTAAAGGTGTAGTAATCCTGAAATGTGGTGATTTAAGGATGGCCAGGGCATCTGCTGAGTAAGAGAGGGGATGAAGAAAGGGGTGCCGTGGGGAGCAGAAGACACAGGCTTCTCACCGTGGAGAGAAAGATCAGTCACCCCTAGTCACGCAGAAAGGAAAACCCAGGGAGCTCAACCACAGAAGAGACCTTTAAATGCCTCGTGCCTCGACTCTCTCCCCAGGGCCTGCAGATCTGAGTAGGTGGGCCTTAGGGCAAAACCCCTGTACTGCACCCCCCTCCCCAACCCCGTCGCTGGCCGTACCCCTAGGCCAAGTTCGCTCGGCCTCCAGGAGCGGTTGGGGCGTCCTCACAGATGCTGCGGCCACGGCCATCCTCTCCCTGTGACCTTGGCCACCTCCACGGTCAGCCTGGGAGACTGGTGTCCGGCCCGGCGCGGGGCTGACCCCTGTCCGCGGCCGATGGAAGCAAGGCTGCTGCAGAGAGGACAGCAATCTGTCACCCGGCACGGGCGCTCTCCCTCGCCTCCCGCGGGTCTGCTCGAAAGCAAAGCCCCTGCTTCCTGCCCGGCCGAGCCCTCCAAGGTCCCCCCAGAGGAGGACGGGGTCCAGACCACCACGGAGGAAGCTCAGCCTTGGCACTGCCTCTGCTCCTATTTGTTGTGCGCTCAGGAGTCTGTGGAATGCAGACTCATTTTCCACTGAAACAAGGGAAAGTAAAGACAGCACCAAACAAAAATAGATTCCTGGCGTTTGCTGTGTCCTGAGCACACTGCTCTTGGCCCAGGCCAGGGGCCCCACTGGACAGCTGGGCACGGAGCCCCCTCCAGAGAACACTGACAGGCGTTTCTTCCTCCTGCCTTTCTGTTTCCCTTCCTTTGGTTTATTTAGGGAGTCTGCCGGGTTCATTCCCAAATCGCCCTTTTCTCCCCCTATTTAGAGGGATGCCAATGGCTGGGTGCTCGTCTGCCTCTGACGCCCCGTTTTCCTGTTTATAAGATGGAGCTCGTTTTTCCTGGCCTGTTGGGCCTGAGGGAAGACGTGGGAGAAAGAGCAGATGACACATGTAAGAGGATGGCAGAAAGAGGGGACTTGAAGCCTGGCACCACCAAGGCCTCGCATCCCAAGAGTGTGGCGTCAAGAGCAAGGGCACAGGTGACAAGACGGGAGAAGCTCATCCAGACGGATGGAGCAGAAGTGCCCAGACGTCAGGCCTAACACATGTGCGACTTGAGCCCTTTCTGGAAACCACGGGACCATCAAAGGCATGTGGGGAGCAGGTCTGACTGGTGAAGCAGCCGCCCCCGGGTGGGCCTGGAATGACGGGTCTCTACTGCAAATTGCTGTTTGGCAGCCCACGTGCTAAACATGTTTTCTCCATCCAAAAGCAATGAGAACAGCCCCACTTTCCTGACTGATTTTTGCACCACAACAATAAAGTTAATAATGGAAAAAACATTTATCCCATGGCCAGGGACACTCCACAAGCAGCACATTGGATCTTCAGTATATCAACAGAAATTGCTGAGAGCAAACCGAAGCTTGTTAACTGATTTTTATGAATGATTGAAACAGCAAAGCAGATTTATTTAATTTCCATAATTTAAAAATTGACAATTACACAAATATCTTCCTAAAACCATCAGGATGAAAACCATCCTGCTCTTGAGAAGTGAATTGAAGATACAAAAAGCCAAACCAGGGACATCCCTGGTGGCACAGTGATTAGGAACGCCTGCCAATGCAGGGGACACAGGTTCGATCCCTGGTCGGGGAAGATCCCACATGCCGCGGAGCAACTAAGCCCGTGCTCCACAACTACTGAGCCCATGCACCTAGAGCCCGTGCTCTGCAACAGGAGAAGCCACCACAATGAGAAGCCCGCACACCTCAAAGAAGAGTAACCCCCACTTACCACAACTAGAGAAAGCCCGTGTGCAGCCATGGGAGACCCAATACAGTCAAAAAGAAAAAATAAAACTAAATTAAAAAAAATTTTTTTTAATTAAAGAAAAAAAAAGCCCAACCAGCATGCTACCGCAGGGTACTGCCATGGCTGAATTGTGTCCCCCTCCCCTCAAATATATTCAAGTCCTAAGGCCCACTACGTCAGAATTGGACTTTATTTGGAAATAGCGTCTTGACAGAAGTAGTCGAGTTAAAAATGAGGTCATTGGGGTGGGCCCTGATCCAATATGACTGGTGTCCTTATAAAAACAGGAAATTTAGACACCAAGAGACGCACCGAGGGAAGGCAGTGTGAAGACGCAGGGAGAAGACAGCCGTCTACAAGCCTAGGAATGAATGCCGGAGGCACCAGGAGCTGGGCGAGAGGCACGGAACAGAGGCTCCCTCACGGCCCTCAGAAGCAGCCAACTCTGCCCACACCTTGACGTTGGACTTCTAGACTCTGGAACGATGAGACAATACATTTCTGACCTTATGCCCGCCGTGGTCCTTTGTTAGAGCAGCCCTAGCAAACTAACACAGGGACTCTTGTCTCCCTCAGCTCCAGCATGTGCCCCGTGTGCTGTGACTGGGGAATCGACCGTGGTGAGAACCTTGCTGGGAAGCAGACCCCTCCCACACATCCACCCTGCAAGGTGAAAGGCAAGACCTCCTGTCCCCAAACTCTGGCAGTTGACACTTCCTCTCAGAACGTTACGTCTGGAGCACGGGCCCGTTTAAAATGTGGTCTTTTGCCACCAGCCAGGGTGGCATCCAACATCCAGTTGTAAAGGGGCCAGCATTTGCCAGAAGCCTGACCTTGGCCGTAGGTCCAGCCATGTGGTCTCACTTGGATCCTGTCTCTTTTCCCAACCTAATCCTGCAGTCTCTCCACTAATCCTGGGAGCCCCCAACAGACAGATCAGTGCAAGTCAATACAGAGCCGAGTGTGGTCACAACTCCTCGACCAGCATTTCCGCCCCTGCCTGACCACTGCCCCCCAGACATCGTGCTCTCAGTGTGTTCAAAGGCAAAGCCGTTGCCTCTTGCCTCTACTCTTTTCTCCACCAACTACTCGTCTTAGTGGCAGCCCGGTACTCCCTACACCCAGGCTGGTCCTCAGGGCTGCCTCCGACTCCAACCTTGGCCTACAGCCCGTCACTCCACAGTCAGCGTCCCACCTTCCCCGTCTCCCCAGACCCCCAGCCGCAGCCCCTGTGTCAGGTCCTCCCTACCTCCCACCTGAAATACCGCCCCAGCTTCCCCACTCGGCGGCCCGTTGTCTCCACCCCCTCTACGGTCCGCATGCCCTGTGCTCGCTGTGGGGTGGGCTGGGGGAGGCAGGAGAGGAAGGGTAGGTGGAAAAAGGCCTGATTCTGTCCCTACCTTTCCCACCTTCGTGCTTTGCCCAGATGCAATGCCTGCCCTCCTCGCCCTCCTGGGCCTGTTCCCAGTTGGAATCCATCCATCCTGCAAGGCTCATCTCTTAACACTTGAAGACTTTTATGATTTTATCAGCCAGATGTTCTCCTTCCCTCCTTAGAATTCCTTCTACATTTCATTTTCTTTTATTATTTTTTATTTGTGTGTGTGTACAACTCGGGTTATTCCATTTTGAGCCACAGTCATCTGTATGTTCATCTGATTTCTCGTATTCAGCTGCTGCTCTTTATTCACTGGGCTCATCTCTACCTCCACTGCATCCACCATCGTCTGCCACTGCATTATCGCCACAGACTTCTAACTGGTCACTGCATAGAAAAGCCGAAGTCAGGTGGCTTGATGTGGTCTGATGTCCACAACCTCTCTGCCCCAAGGGCCCCCTCCTGCCTTCTTCTCTGACTCCTCCTCAGCCTCACTGCCTCCTCCGTACTCCTTGAACACATCATGCACACTCCTGCCTCAGGGCCTTTGCACATGCTGTTGTTTCTGCCAGGCTAATTCCTGAAACCTAAATCAAGGAGGCCTACTCTGAGCACCTGATTTAATATTGCAGCCACTCCACCTCCACCCAGCACTCTTAGTTTCCCTTACCTCTTTCTCTTCATACCATGGCTTACCTCCTAAAACACTCTACAACGTATGCAATTTATCATGCTTATTTTTCATCATCTCCCTCTCCACCCCAACCTGCCACGCTGTGAGCTCCTCAAGAACAGGAATCTCTGTTATGCTCACTGATATATCCCACGTGCCTGATACGTGGTAGATTCTCAATAAATATTTGTTTCATAAATGAATCTCTATATTTTGCCTGTACAGAGTAATGACAGTCACTAGGTTCCCAAATCATGCTTTTTTTTTTTTTTTTTTTTAAGCATAACTGCCTGGTTGCTTGGCTGCTCTTCACTGTGCTGCCATGGAAACCAAAGCCCAGGGACAGGTTGTTTCTCATCAAGTCAGGCAATGTGTTTCACCCCCCAGGGAACCCACAGATGTGGGCCCATGCCCTCCACAACCTGGGGCAAGGATGCCCTGGCCAGTCAGCTGGAAGTACCCAGGATGCCCATGGGTACACACCCCTTCCAGCTCAGCAGGCGGCCTCGGGATTTCCCTGGGAGCCCCATGGTGTGAGTGGTGAAGACTCCCAGGAGGACTCACCCCTGCCTGAAGTGTGCCCACACAGACCACACATTCCAAATGTTCCCACTGCCTCGCCCAGGCATCGTTTTTCTCTCTCCCCCACACTAGCAGGCATTTATGGTACATTTTATATATATTACTTCCAAGCCTCACAACATTGCAAAGTACCAGTTATTACTCCTCCTGTCACAGATGAGGGGACTGAGGCTCAGGGAGTCTAAGCTGCCTCGCCTTAGGTCACAGAGCAAATCAGTGGTAGGTGGCGTTGAATGCAGGCACCAACGCCTGCAGCCTTTTCACACGCCCAGCCGCTCCCACCTTCTCCATTCTCTGCGCTCCGCTGCTGCCTTGTCTCAGACCCTGTGCCTGCAGAAGAGGGCAGAGGGCGAGTGGTGGGCACCGGAGCAGTCGCAGAAACCCCAGAGCCCACTCGTCACAGGCACACACTCAGCTCGGTGTGGCCTAGGGAACATTGTATCACTGGAGTGGTTTTCCGCAGGCAGCTGAGCTCTCTCTGGAGGTCTTTAAAAATAACAACAAATAAAAGATAATTCCTTCTCTCTGGAATGACGTAGGTGTGGTCATGCCTTTTAAAAGCAGAGATTAGTTGACCCCTAATCGTCCTGTTTAGCTTTATGACTATGATGAACCGTTACTGGACAGGGGGACTCACTGCTTGGAACATTACTAAATGTTTTTAATAACGTTGCCAACCCAAGACCAAACCCTGACCCATCGCTGCAGTAAAGGTCCATCATCGCTGGAGAGAGCACGCTGGGTCATGGAGGGTGGAGGTGGGAGAGCGGGGACAGCCTGTTTGTTCCCAAGGATGGGACTTGGTGAGTCATAGAACAGCTCAGGGAGGGGTGGAGGGCTTGAAGATTTATCTCAGATGAGGTCCGGGGAATAAAGAAGAAAACAATGGCAGCGAGACCAGAGCCACAAGGATAACAGTTCAGCCTAAAAACTGCTTAGGAAAGGGACATGGAGACCACGTGGTCATCGGCATCCACACAACACGTATAATGTGCAAACCACAAGCACACAAAGAGAACACCCAGCGTGTCTAAGATGATCCGAGGAACTTGTCTCGGGCTATATCCAGAAGCGACCAAGCACCTATTATGTGACTCCGAGATTAAACATTTTTTTGTGTGTGGTCAGGTTATTGCTTGATGGTTCCCCTGACAATATTTCTCCCCCACTTTTTCTAAGAAACATCAGTCTCCAATAAAACTTTTGCACTCCTAACTCAAATCTCTATATCTGCTTCCTGGAAAACCTAACAAGCACAACCTCCTTAGGGGGGCCTTCCCTGCTCGCCGACAACGCTACATAAACTACAGCCCTTGCCCTAACGCCCTCTTTTCAACCCTCCTACAAATTTCTACTATTGTTACATACTTATGTTGGTGTTATTTAAACATTAAATTGAAGGTCCACCAGGGCAAAAACTGGTAGGCAGTGAAAAACAAGAAGGACCTACAGAGGAGAACAGGACCCAGTAGCCACCTTCCAGGAGCCGCAAACCAGTCATGGGGACATGCAGGGTGACAGAAGGAAAGAGAATGGACAGGCTCTCAGAGGGCAGTAACGCTGATGGCCAAGTGTGAGATCCCGCAGCAGCTGGCCGGCTGGCCTGCGGCCTCGGACACTGCGGGTGTTGACAGCACTCTATCACCTCTACCCCCACCAGAATCCAGGGCTTTTTGTATCGGAAAGAAGGGTGGAGTTCATGCTGGGCAAAAGAAGGATGAGAGTGAGCAGGGGAAGGTCCTGGCTTCCGGCTGTGACACGCAGGCGAGAGCCACGCCCCGGGAATGCTGCTGGGTCCCACGGCAGCGTGGCTTGTGCACAGAGTTGCCAAAGGTGTCACAGGCAGGGGGTGGTGGTCTCTCTTCTGCGCCTGCGCGGAAGCCGCGCTTCACCAGCTCCTGGGGATAAGCGGACTCAGCAGCCCGCACATTGTGCTCCCACGTAGGGCTGCAGCAACAGAGCAGCGGCGAGGCTCCTCCCAGTGGGAGCGCGTGTCCGGGACAGGACCTGCGACCCTGCGGCCCTGGCCAAGGGCCTGGTGTATAAATTCAGCTGAAGTCACCTTGGGAGGGAGGAGCTGAAGGCCCTGCACGGGCAGATGGGGACATGAGGGGACGGAGACGCAGGCAGGGGGCCTCTGCGATAAAAGGCTCCGGTGCTCAAGACCCCAGCCCACTCCCTGGGCCACTCAGAGTGTGAGCCGCAGCGTGTCCCCGCCCCCTGTGACCTCTGTCCAGCCCCGCGTTCAGGCTGCTCCAGCAACACGGGCCACTTGCTGTCTCTGAAAATCTCCCGATGCTCCCACCTCAGGGCCCCTGCACTGACTGCTCCTCTGCCTAGAACAGTCCTCCCCTTGGAATCACCCACTCAGCCCTCGCCTCCCGCAGGCCTTTACCAGATGCCACCTCTTCAGCGACGCCTTCCTGACTCACCGACTAAAACTGCAGCCACCTCCTGACTCGCTCTCCCCTCCTCTTCTGTGTTTCCCTCACAGTACCTCTTGTTAGCAAATATTCCACTGAATTTATTTTACTTATTTTGGTTAATGTTCACCTCCCCAACCAAAATGTAAGCTCCCTGAGGGCAGGGATTACTGTCTGTTTTGTTCCTGCCAACTCGCCGGTGCTTTGTACTTACAAGTCATTGTTGAACGAATGAATGAATGAATGAATATGTGAACAAAAGAGAGAAAGGGAGAAATGTCACATGGTCCCTGCCCCAAGGCCCTGGCTGTCTGGTTGAGGAGGTCGTTTTGCTTAGAACATCTTAGGAGCAGCACAAGCTCATTTCTCTTGTCAGATGTTTAAAAATGTGGCAGCATTTGCAGCCCTACCCTCCAGATTCCAAGCAGAAAATCCCGTTGATCTCAGTCCTTTATTCCAAAACAGTTATGGCCCATGACGGAGACTCTGAGGGCCTTGGGAGGAGAGTCATCTGCTGCCTTGTGTTCCTCATCCAAACCAGCCAGCCTGGAGGCCGGGGCAGATGCTGACAGCAAGCAGAGCCGACGTGCTGGTGGTGCTGAGCACTGGGGCAGCCGCTGAGGAATGCTGGCAACACCCAGGCGTGAGGCACGCAGAGCAACACTGAGGCGGTGAAGGGGAAGCCTGGCAATAGGGCAACAGTATGGAGCACATGTGGCAGCAATGTGATTTTAAAATGCTCCCAGATCACATGGCATCAAGCCTTGCCCCAAGAGTGGACAGCATAGTTCCAGGAAGGGTCTTAATGTCTGAAATTCTACCATTTGAGTCCTGTCTATATTAGTTAGCTAATGCTGCATAACAAATCACTGTAAAACTTAGACACGTAACACCAATAGTCATTGATTCTCTCTCATCATCTCTGTGCATAGGGAATTTAGGAGCAGCTTGGCTGAACAATTCTGGCTCAGAGTCTCTCATGAAGTTACAGCTGGGCTCCAGTTAAGGCTGCAACTATCTGAAGGCTTGGCTGGGATTGGAGGATCCACTTCCAAAGTAGTTCACACACATAACTGGCAAATTGGTGTTGGGCTGTTGGCCTGGGGACTCTGTTCCTGCCCATGTGGGCCTCTCCACAGGATTGCATGAGTCTCCTCCTGGCATGGAATCTGGCTTCCTCCAGAGCAAGCAATCCAAGGACCAAAGCAAAAGCTGAAATGCCTTTTTGACATAGCCTTGGAAGTCACCCATCGTCATGTCTACCATTGTCTATTCATCACACAGGCCAGCCCTGACTCAATGTGGAGAAGGGCTACATAAGGTGTGAATACCTGAGGGTGAAGATTATTGGGAGCTCGCTTGGAAGCCAATTAGCACTCTATTTTTTGTGACATCAAGTCATATCCCAGGGTTGGCATACACGGGTCTCTGGTTCCAAGCCTGAGTTAGGATTGGAGCTTATGTAGCTGTGTTGCCCAGATCTCATTACTGAAACTTCCTGTGCTTCTGTTTTTCATCTGGAATGTGGGTCTAATGATACCAACCTGGGGATTCAAGGATTAAGTTAGGTAACTGTCTTTGTTGGTTTGGACTGGCAGCATAAACAACAGATACTTATTTCTCATAGTTCTAGAGGCTAGGAAGTCCAAGATCAGGATGTCAGTGAGGTAGGTTTCATTCTGAGGCCTCCTGTTTTGCCATGCAGGTGGGGCCATCTTGCTGGTGCTCATATGACCTCCTCTTTGTGAGCGTGTAGGGTGCCAGCAAGCACTCTGGTGTCTCTCCTTACAAGGGCACTAATCCCATCATAAGGGCCCCACCCTCATGACCTCATCTGACCCTAATTAACTCCCAAAGGCCCCATCTCCAAATACCATCACATTGGGGGTTAGGGCTTCAACACCAAAATGGGGATTGGGGGCAAGGGTAAAAACGTTCAGTCCATAACAGTAATGTACACTGAGGAGTGCCTGTGTGCCAGGTGCTAATTCCCTGGCCCTCATGACCTCCCTCTACCCTCCTTACACCCCAGCAGGGTGGCAGGACAGCTTCATGGCTAACAGCCCAGCTCAGAAACTACCCGCCTGACATATAGAACATGCCAACCAGTATTTGTCATTACTTGCTCTACTTTATGAACAAGGAAACTGAGACAAAAGAAGACAAGAAGCTTGCCAGAGGGGTGAGCTGGCTGTCAGTCTGGGCTCCCCAACTCTTCTGCCACGGGGAAAGTGCTTGGTGTGATTCCCAGCATAAGGCAGAGAGATACTGAATGGGGTAGTGAACAGCAGTGAGCCTGCTGCTGACAACCATGGTTTCCTTCTCGCTCGGGCAGATGTCTGGCCTCTATTGCCTGGGCACAGAGGGACATCCCACAGGGGTCCCTGAGCCACGCCCACCTCTGCAAATGGTTGTGTCACCTTCCACCCTCCCCAAATCCTACCAGTCATGGCCCAATTGAAAGATGCAGCTTCCTCAGCTGGTGCTGATGTGGGAGCTTCTGGCAGCCAAGGGAATTCAGGTGTCTGGCATGCAGAGCGGCCTTGGCTGTGGTGTGGCTCCAGCCTCCTTCCTAACCATTCCCTGAGCTTCCCATCAGGGGTCAGCTGCTCAGGCAGTGCTGGGCGAGCTCCCGTGCACCTTAATCTGTGCTCCTCCCTGTTAGACCTAAGCGGTACGTGTTCCAAGGGCTGGTGTGAAGTCTCCCCGAATCACTCCCCATGCACCCGCTACACACACATGCACGTGCGCACACACACACACACACATCCCTCCACAGGGTGTCCCCCCTCATCTTTGTCTTCCAGTTATTAGAGCATGTGTGTTCTCTCTCTCACCAAACTGCAAGCTCCCTGCAGGCAGAAACCAAGAGAACATTGTGTTCTGAGTGTTCAGAGACATGCCAGGCTCCGAGCACTCGCTCCAGGAATGTTTATCAAACTGGATTGAGTTGTTGGAGTGAAATCCAAAGCTCTCAGGGAATCTCATTATCGCCTGAGCAGAGCCAGAAACGCCAGGGTAAAGGAATGTCTCTGTGTCCCAGACACTCACTTCAGGCCTCCCTGAGGGCGGGAAGGGGAGATCAATCAACACCAAGGGTTTAAAACCTTGGCTTTTTTCTTTTTTTCCCTTTAAGGAATGTTTATTGTTATAACTGGCCCCAGTATCTTAATTCCCACAAAGACGTGTCACCTCCAGTCTCTGTAATGTCAGAATGTCAGGTAACCTCCCTGAAGTCGCTTTTTAACCTCTATGTCAGCCATCAACACCCACAAGGCGGGCGCAGCACAAAACTGCAAGAGGGGGAGGTATAGTCACCCCTCTTCCTGCCTCTCTTGTTTCTATATATATGCAAAAGAATTATCAGAAATAAAACCATTGTCTCTGGCGCTCAAGCTAAATCTTGCAAAGATGACGTCTTGCTGCTCCCTCTGTAAACCGCCCGGGAGCGGCTTGTCTCCAGAGCTCTGTTACCCTCAGAAACAGAGAGAACAGCATCATCTCTCTGTGTCATCCTTCTTTCACCTGCTCATTTGCTGCTCTTCAAATTTTCTCCCAAAACATCTTTTTTTGTTGTTGTTGTAAGCATAACACTTTGCTAAATAACAGTGGAGAAAAATAGCTTCTTTAAGAAATGCAGCCCTTTTAATTTCCCAACATGCAGATTCTTTTACATGAGTCCTTTCTTTTGGGACACACAATGTTCTGCAAGCTCTGTGTATCTATAGAGGTGATTTCATATTTAGAACTTGTGTCAGAGCGCAGTTCATAGGTGTGTACACTCCTGTATGTGTACATGTACGTGGACACGTGTGCATTGTGTAGATGGGTATATGAAAACACATGCCTGTGGTTTTGTGGCAGTTTATCTCACCAAATATGCATGTACTCCTTACATTTCTTAGCTCCCCTTGCCTTTTGGGGGGGCCAGATGCTAGTTTTGACCAATGAATTGTGAACAGCAGTGACTTCTGGGCCAGGGCAGCCCATGTATCTGTGTAGTGGAAGCTGTTATTAACTGAATGTTTGTGTTCCCCCCAAATTCCTATATTGAAGCCTTAACCCCCAATGTGATGGTAGTTGGTGGTGGGGCCTTTGGGAGGTGATTAGGCTTAGATGAGGTCATGAGAGTAGGGCCCCCAAGATGGGATTAGTGCCCTTATAAGAAGAGGAAAGAGATCAGCGCATCTCTCTCTCTCTCTCTCCTCTTCTCTCCTACATGAGGACACAAGCAAGAAAGTGGTCGTCTGCAAGTCAAGAAGAGAGTTTCCTCACCAGGAACCAAATTTCCTGGCACCTTGACCCTGGACTTCACATCCTCCAGAACTGTGAGACATAAATGTCTATGGTTAAAGCCACTCAGTCTGTGATATTTTGTTCCAGCAGCCTGAACAGCAGTCTTGGAGAGATGTATTCTAGATGAAATAGCTTTGAAGTGGAAGAAGGCTATGGCTGTGATGTGAAATATAACTTCTGTTGTTTTATGCATTTTGATTTCAGGGTTGACCTGTTGCAGCAACTAGCATCACCTTACCTCTAAAATTATGACCTGTTGCAGCAACTAGCATCAACTTACCTCTAAAATAATGCCAAGTGCACAGGTTGTTGTTAGGACTGAATTAGGTAATCACTGTTAAAACAAATCCTGCATGCATTCTTGCTAAAGCAACTCAAATTCAGCAACTGCCTAAATAGCACATTCTACCTGCCTGGAACTGTGCTGGATGCTAGGGATTTAAGTCCAAGGAGCCTGCCCTCAGGGACATTTTAGTCTAGCAGGGCAGACCTGTAAACAGACAGATGACTGTATGTGGCAAATGTCCAATCACTGGAGAGCACACAATACACAGGAGGGAGTGGTTAATTCTGGAGGCTTCAGGAAAAGTGACACAAAAAGGGTAAATGGGTAGTGATTTGACAAAGAACTAGAGCTTGCCAGGTTAGAGGAAGAAGAAGGCTGCCCCAGGTGACACAGGGATTGGTCATGAACGATAGGATGTGCTTAGTGAGGAAGGCACATTCATCTAAGCCCTAGGGGTCCCTGCCTCCACTTCCTATGGGCATGGGTCACTCCCAGAGAGCAGGCAGGGCTGGTGGGGGTCTGGGAAAGCATGAAGTTAGTTCTCATTTGCTGGTGGTACAGAAAATACAAGTTTTAATTTTTTTTAAGGCCACAGAAAACTGTCCCGTTTTCTTCACACTCATTTTGAAGGGAGCAGCGGTACCCGCGCCTGCCTCCCCAGGTGTACTGTGAGCTCCTGGGGGGACAGGGACAGACCTGGTCATCTACGCCCCTCGGTTCCCAAAGCCCAGGGCCTAGTCTGTGGCCAGAACTCCTCCAACGCCTGTTGAATCCACAGGCGTGTAAAGCTCACCCGGTTCCCGGGCTGCAGCGCTGGACAACAAAACGGAACGCCGCTCCCCGGCCCTCTTTGCGGAACCTCCGACCACCGCGTGTGCGGGCTGAACTGCGGCGCCTCTCCCGGGGACCTAGGGGAGCGCCTGTGTCGGTCCACGGCGCCACCCCGCGGTCAGGCCCGGGAACTGCATCGACTCGCACTGCCGGACCCCTCTCTCGCCGGCGTGGTCACCCTCATCCCCACAGTTTTGAGGGAAATAGGGGTCCGGAGCCCGTCGTCCTTAGCCCCACCTCCTTCCCCCTGTGAAGTCTCTGAGAATAGACAGGCAATGCTTTGGCTTCGATTATGTTGGCCTTTGATACCTAAGCCCCTATTTGCGAAGGGCCTATTAAAGGGACGTGCTGTGACAACCCAGTTAAGGACTGCGACAGGTGTGGGTTGGATCCCAAGTAGCTGTGTGACTCCGGGCATTGCCTCACATCACTGAGCCTCAGTTTACCTCCCTATAAAATGCATATTATATAACTCAGAATTGCTGTGAGGATGAAAGAACATAAGCCGTGTGAGACAAGCTAAGGCTCCGTGAGTGGCACACAGCAGGTGCTCGACAAACATGAACACAACGCATCTGAGCTGCTGTGGCTGCACTGGCGTCTCCCTTCAAGATGGTGAGGTGGACGTTACTATTATTTCCATTTTGTTGACAAGAACACAGTGGGTCTGATCGCTTCAGGGACCTGCCCAGGGCTTTTCAGTGAGGGAAGGCCAGGACTTGAACCCAAGCCTTCTTGTTCTTGCCAGCATTCCAGGCAGCTCCTCGACAGACGAGATGCAGAGGGCAGAACTGCCGGAGAAGAGTTGGGGAGATCACAAGAGGAAGAAAGAGGACATATAGGACTTGAGTGCAGTGTAGACCTGCTCCATTCCCATGTGGATGTTAGAGCCTTCTTGGAAAAAGTTTTAGTTTAAAAGTTGGTCCTGGACTTCCCTGGTGGCAAGTGGTTAAGAATCCACCTGCCAAAAATGCATGAGACAGGTTCGATCCCTGGTCCGGGAAGATCCCACATGCTGCAGAGAAACTAAGCCCATGTGCCACCACTACTGAAGCCTGAATGCCCTAGGGCCCATGAGCCACAACTACTGAGCCCACATGCCTCAACTACTGAAGCCTATGCACCTAGAGCCCATGCTCCACAACAAGAGAAGCCACCGCAATGAGAAGCCCGAACACCACAACAAAGAGTAGCCCCCATGCGCCGCAACTACAGAGAAGCCCGGCAGCAGCAATGATGAGCCAACACAGCCTCCCCCCACCAAAAAAAAAAAAAAAAGTTGGTCCTGAGAAGCACCTGGCCCTGTCAGGAAACCTGGGCTCCCGTCCCGGCTGTTACAGAGCAGCTGTGACCGGGTGACAGTGCAACGTCCCCTCCTTGGCAAAATGAGCAAGGGGGTCAGCCAAGACGTGTCTCAGGGCCTTTCAGCTCCCAACCTGTCCCCCCACAGCCTGCCTTGCAGAGGCCCCGCACCTGTGTAGGGCAGGGGTCATCACCGTTGGCCCTCAGAGACCTGAGCTGGAAGGAAGAGAGGACACAGAACTCTGGCCTGGGGGTGGGAGGGTGACAGATGGAAAGAATAACTCTTGACGCGCACTTGTGAGCAGGAGATTAACATTAATCCTCGCTGGGACTGCAGAGCTGGGCCCGCAGAGGCCCACACAAGTGGCCGGGGGAGCAGCAGGCTTGGAGGGATGCAGGAGGGGGAGCCGGGCCCACTGACTCGGGGGCAAAATGAAAAGAATTAGATGAGCTGAGGCTTCGAAGACCACCACTGGGGAGAGCGCGAGGAGAGGCAAGTGCTCTCTGGTTCAGAAAGACAGCGTGGTGCCGTACACCCATTCTTTGTGGGTGGAGGGTGGCTGTGGTTTTTATAGCTTTGCTTTTGGCTAATGTTTCAAAATACGAGCGGGCCAACTGGGAGATGTAATCATGTGCCTTTCATGCATGCCTATCCATGGCAAGATGAATGGTTTGGGCGGTGCTCAAGTCGTAAATAACAGCGGCATATCGGGGCAAAACGCAAGAGGGAGAAAAGCAAGTAAAGTAAAACTACTGTGAGTGCAGGGCCATCTTTCCTAGGAAAAAGTCAGGATGAGGAAAACTTGATTCCTATGCCAGGCCAAGAGCCAAAGAACACTCTTCACGTGGCACCAAAGGAGCAAGTCGCTGACCTCGAATGGCTTCAGGACAAGCCCACGTCCTGATTCATGCTTGTGTCTGTGCCTGGCACAGAACAGACACGACTCTGATGGTCTGAATGGATGTAGGACGCGGGGCAGCACAGCCTGACACGAGGCTGTGAGCTCAGACTCCATGTCAGCTGACTTGGGCCCAGACCCCAAATCTGTGTCTTTCCAGAAAATTACTGAACTTCTCTAAACCTCAGTTTCCTCATCTGTAAAATAAGGGTGTGGTTGTAAACAGTACCTGGAATATCGCCCACAAAGCCTGGTGTGCAGTGAGCGCTCTGTCAGTGCCCCTTCATTGCTGCTAATGACAGAAGGAAGTAGCTGGAAACTGAAAATCTATCCCACAAGCCACGCTGTTTTCACACCACAGGGAGATACAGGCTGAGGAGGCATTGGGGACGGTGATGAGGGAGGCATTGTGCTGGGGTTTGGGGATCCCTAGCTATCCCTGCTCCCCTCTTTCCTCTCTCCACTCCCCCTCAGACTCGAGGAGGTGTCCGCGGATTCAGGCTGCAAACGTGGCAGACATGCAGCCCACGGCCACCCTCACCTCCGGCCTCTGGGAGGGCGGGGTGGGAAGAGCCATCTGTGATGGAAAACAAATCCCAGATCCCAACCCTCACGGACCCCAGGCTGAAGGCCAGCGTCCCCTTGGTTTCCCTGCCTTCCCCGCCGGGCGTTCCCCATCCCCAGTGTGTTCAGCTGAAGGAAGGGCAAGCTTTTAGGAGAGCCAAGCTCTGCCCTTGGGAAAAAACAATTCCTACCTTCTCTCCTCTCTGTTCCAAAGGGATAGCTCTGCCTGCCACAGAGAGGCAGAAAACCATGAAGGACACATGAAAGAATTTAATGGGATGAGATACTTAGGCTTTGCAAGAGAGCCAAAGTTCCAGGAGGACCCTCTAAGGAAATCTTTCTTTTGGTTTGGCGCCTCCTGCCGCCTTGTAAGATCTCAGCCGGGCTGGGGTGCCTAGAGGTCTTCAGCTGCCACCTCCTGCCTCAGTGCTCTGTGCTCTGGGGCCGGTTAGTGCCAACACAGCTGAGCTCCTCTCCACATGAGGTGCCACCACAGATGCCCCCGCCAAGGCGCCCACGGCGAGGGATTGGAGCTGCTTCTCGAAGGCCACTCAGGCTTGCGTAGGCGTGATGTGGGTGGACAGGACCGACTCGGGGCATCCGAGACGCCTGATGAGACCAAATGCAGTCAGACACTCTGACTTCTCTCCGTAGACGCTTTGGGCTCCATCTCTCAATAGCATCACCAGGGAGTCAGGACCTGGCATCTCAGGCACAGAATCCAGCGATTAATGGCTGAGGGGCTGAGGCAGAACACCTTCCCAGGCGCCACTGGAGCGTCCCCAGTGGGAGCTTGCAGGGCCTGGCAAAGTACCCATGAGTTACTTAAAGGGACATCCATTAGATGTTGGACAAAAGACAAGTTCCTGACCAGAATATTCAGAAATTAGAAACCAGGCCTGTTTAAAACACACACACGCACACAAGAAAAAAGCAAAAAACCTTAGGCCCTGCTAATTCATAACACCCCAAAAGAGTGACATTCAAATTTGAGAAAAGTCAGTGAGCGGCAAAAATATCAGAATCTCAGAAGTGGAAAAAACCCAAAAGCTGCCTGTTCTGGTGATTCTCCGACATGATCCCACAAATAGCCCATGCTGGAATCATGAAGGGAGCATAATAAAAATTACAGATTTCAGGGCCACCAAGCCTCGAAATGTATGTTTTTATCAATCTCTCCAGATGCTTTGGTTGACAACCAGGTTTAGCAACCACTGACTTGATCTGCTGCTCCTGCAAACTTCCTGTGGACACAAATCCCCTAGGGACTTTGTTCAAATGCTTCAGGAGGTCAGGGGTGCGGCCTGAGACCCTGCATTTCTAATGCTGATGCTGCTGGTCTCAGGACCACATTCTAAGTAGTTAAGAGGTCTCTCTGCAACCTCCCCTATACTGAAACCGACAGAACGCGTCTCACGCTTTCCTAGAGCGTAGGTTCTTCTGTCTCAGTGCAGAAGGAATTCAGCAAGAGGCAGAGTGACAGGTAAGGAAAGAGTTTATTAGTACAGGACGCTTGTGAGATACAGGTGGGCGGGCAAAGGAGTGCCTCCCCAAGAACCGAGTGGGCTACAGTTTTATAATCAGATGAAAAGCGAGGAGGGGGAGAAGACCACCTTCTTCCTCACTCTTGAGTAGACGTCACACTTCCATCATCCGCTCCTCCTCTGCGTCGGAGAGGGGAGTTTTCTTGTCCCTACGTGGTCAAACTGGGACTGTCATGGCACAACAGAAATAAGCAAGAGGGCAGTAACATACTAAAAGATGGTGTCATCTCAGCTTTCAGTATAATGTCACCTTTTTCTTAAATTTTTGTTCTTAATGGGAGCAGAGGCGCATGTCCTAGGAATCAATACCTTACTGACCTCACAGGGCAGGATGTGGGTCTCCTTTTACCATTGTTTTGTTTGTTTCATGCTTCTGTTGCATGTTTTGTTGCTAAGCAAGCCTGCTTGGTTTGGTTGCTAAGCAAGCCTTTCTTTTGTGATCATTAACTTACAGGGGTCTCCTATACTTTTTTTGTCTACTTACAATCCCCTGGTGGGATTAACTATTTAATCACCTACTTTGGCCCTTTTCTCTGTCCCTATCAAGGTTACTGAGGAAACGGATAAACTGAGCTGCAGGCATGGGGGAGGCTGAGGGGGAAACCGCTGAGTTAGGAGGAAAAAAGCAGAGTGGATGGGGATGAGCCAAAGGGAGACTGGAAGCTAGTTGGACAAAGATGACGGGAGAGCCAGCCCTAGAGCCAGCAGAACATCTCCACTGGGGATTACCCTCACCAGACAACAGTCTTGAGACTTGTTTCCTAATGATGGTTGCAGGCGTACAATGGGGACGATTCAGAACTGCACCAGACAGGGCTCATGAAAGGAGAACGGCTCTCTGCAGATATACCCCACCCACCCCACCCCGGC
The DNA here is from genome assembly GCF_030028045.1 of Hippopotamus amphibius kiboko. Taxonomy (NCBI): domain Eukaryota; kingdom Metazoa; phylum Chordata; class Mammalia; order Artiodactyla; family Hippopotamidae; genus Hippopotamus; species Hippopotamus amphibius. The sequence goes on along the minus strand of NC_080190.1, from coordinate 135,952,028 downwards.
CCCTGGTCTGACAGCTGGCAGGGGCTGGACCATAGCTGCTCCCACTTTGGCAAAATCAGCTTCAGAGTCTACACGCCAATTGCTGGCACTTGTTCCAGAAAACTCATCAAGCAGCGGACACCTACAGCTTCCCCCATATAAACACACACACACCCCCCTTGGCTTCTCAAAAGTGGCACCATGAGAGAGTCACTTGTCCCAAGAGCTCTACCCCTGGGCACAGCTTTTGTTCAGCACTTGCTGCAGCCATGCCTTAGTTGCACCTCTTCTGCCTCACGCTTTGCACAGGCCTCCCTGCGATGCCCACAAGTAGACTGCCGTTCTAGCCCCTGTGCAAACCTGGAGGCACAAGGGAATGAAGGCTCCCTGGGGCAGCCCTTGCCCAGGCGGAATGAGCGCTGATACAGAGACTCTCCTCTGCTGGGCCTCATGTGGACAGTGCGGGGTGCCCTCACGCGCCCCCACAGGTGACCAGCTGAATAAGAACCAGCACGCTTCCATCGGCTCTCACTCCTTCCCCAGTTCCCTCCGCCCCAGCTCCGCATTCCTGTTCCCTTAGGTCACTTCCTAAAATAAACTACCTGCATGTACGCCGTCCAGGCTCTGCTTTTGAGGAAAACCATGCTTACACACGCCTCAAGCAGTAGCAGCTAAATCCTGCAGGACGAGGGAGGAGAAGGCCGGAGACTTCAGAGAGGGCCCACGGTGACCCAGAACGTTCAAGGCGCTCCCTAAAGCCAACAGCCCCTGCCCGAGGCTCACGCAGCTGTGCAGGGGTGTTCTGAGAACAAATTATGTCTTGTCCAAAAAATAATGAAAGGTCCTGTGAGATGTTGGAAACAAGAGAAGGGAAGCTAAAAGAAATTAGGCTTGTTTAGCCTGGAGAAGAGAAAGCAAAAAGGTTAATAACGGACGTCCTGAAAATAAAGGGCTGGTTCTTTGTTAGCTGACGGAAGCAGGGAGGAGGGGAGACGGGCTGAAACGGGGGCTGAAGGGGCAGGTCACCCATCAGCAAGCTGCCAAGGGCGAGATGGCATTTTCGGGTGAAGTAATGAGCTCCGCGTCATTGGAGGCATTCAGCAAATTTATTGGCAATAAGGTGGATGGGAGTTATTTTTTAGAGGAGAGCTTTTGAAGTTGCTTCTTCTCTAGGCCCCTCTTTAAAAATCACGGAGGCTTTTCAAACCAGGATCTTGGGAGTAGGGGTCTGCCCCAGAAGAGGGAATACTGATTGATCTGTAAACTCATAAACTTCCCCAGTCCAATGACACACACACTACTGAACTGTATTTTAGTTCTGTTTTTCCAGAGCAGGAAGTTTTCTTGTGAGGTCTTGGCACCACCTAGTGGTGCATTAGTCCATTACACCATATACTGAAGAGAAATAGTACTGGAGTTTGAACACAAACACCGTCTTTGATTAAGGCATCGATTCAACAAAAATATATAAAATACAAGATGTGGGTGAGGGACTGTGCTAGCATCTGAGGTGCAACAGTAACCAAATAAGACATGGTCTCCCTTTCATGAGGCTCACAGCCTAATGGACAAGACAACAAAGTAAACAACAGAAGAAGCATACATTGTGATGTCATCAGGAAATAAACCCATTGCATGACAGAAAACAATGTAGGCAGGAGGAGGCCTCCCTGAGAAACATTAGGTCAAGCTCGGCAGGATGGGATGAGAGGGACGGGTGCAGAAAGCATGGGGGAGGGGTGGCAACATTCCATGAAGGCAAAGCACAGCACATGCCCAGTGGCATCAAGAGCCCGGCTGTTCAAGGAACCTAAAGATCAGTGTGTCCAGTGCAAGGTGAGGAGGACAAAGGGAGGCGTGACGAGGCTGGGGAGAGGACCTAGGAGTGGTCCGTGTTTGTAAATACTTCCCTAAGTGAAAGCACACCGACGGTTAGGGTGGGTTCTTCCAGAACAGTACCTGGTTGAATTTTAATTTTTAAAAAAGAAGAAGGAAAATGCCATTATGTGGACTTGCCCGTTTGCTCCAATGCAGCAGGACCCCATCCAGGGACATCAGTGATGACTGTGTGCCCCACTCAAGAGAGCCTACATCTATCTGCTCCTGCCCTGCATGATAAGCTGATGAGCTTCTGTGTCCTTGGCTAATTGCATTGAACCTCATACTAAAGTCTAGAACAAGGATTCTCAACCCTAGCTGCCAGTCACCTGGAGCTCCTAAGAATCCCAGTGGCAGGCCACACCCCTGACTTGATAAATCCGCATCCCTAGGGGATGGGCCCAGGCTCCGGGGTTTCGAAAGCTCCCAGGTGATATCACTGTTCAGCCAAGGTTGAGAACAGCTGATCTGGAAGGATACTCCCGAAGAGAAAACAAGAAAAATGACCTCGTTTTATAACAAGTAGTGAAGTTGATCCAAGGAGCCAGGCTGCTTTCTTCTTCCACACCAGGTCTCTTCCCCAGGTGGAAGCCCCCACTCTGGGCCACCCAGCCCACGCCACTATGCTCTCCTTCAGCTCCCCCCTGGCTACTTCCCAGGTCAACAGACCTGTGGGCTGGGCCTGCTACAGGCACAAGGATTGTCACTGAGCAAAGGCTCGTGTGCCTGGGGCGCAGAACGCTGAACTCTGGGCAGCGGGAGTTTGCAGCAAAGTAAGGGTTTATTTGCACGGCACCAAGCAAGGGGGTGGGAGGCAAGTCTCAGATCCACTCCAACTTGGGCTCTGATTTAGGGGTGTTTTTAAATAAAGGGGAAGAACAAAGAAGCCGGGAGTAGTGATCGTCTTGTGACATTTCTGTGACATTTCTTAATCGCAGTTTCAGGGATCAGGATGCCTCTGGTTTACATTCTCCCACCAGGTGGCCCATGGCTCAGGGGCCTGCTAGCTCATCTTGTGGTGGAGACACAACCTGACTTTGTCTGTTAATGACGTTATCAATTTTGTTATCAAAGGCAGCAATTATAGTCACTAACAATCTTAGTCACCTGACTCTGGTTGAAGTGTTCAGGACTGAGGTCACAGGAGATAAGCCAGGGAATGAAGTTTGGGGTAGAGAGATTAACCATCAACTTGGAAAGGGAATTTGGTTTCGGGGGGGCTCGGTTTCAGTTTCCACCGCCTCGTTACTCATTCTCGCTTTCCCGAGGTGCAGGGGCTCCAGATCCCCTGAAGCCATGGGGCTCCGTCCGAGTCACACGCCAGGACAGCCTGGGAGCTCTTAAGGAACGCTGAGGCTCGGGCCCAACCTGCGACTGCTTTCTAGGGCAGGCCTGGGCCAGCAGGTGGTTCGGACACGCAGGCAGGAATAAAAGCCACTGTCAAAGACGACAGCACCGGTGGTCCTCCACGTTCTGGGGCCGCCAGCATCGCCGTGTGACTGGGGCTGCTGCTGCTGCTCCGAGCGACCCCCAGCTGCTCCCTCTGTTAGCTCCTATCATCCGCTAAGCAGCCCAGTCCTGGCCGCGCCTCACGCGCGCCTCTGGCCTCAGACTGGCCGCAGCAGTCACATGGGTTAAGACGACTATGGAGTCCGTCCAGCCCCCCGCTGGCCGGGAAGAAAGAACTCACCCTGGACGTGTGGCAGCCAAGACAGCAACGTGACACTGAGTACACGATGGCCCGCTACTTACTAAGTTCCGATAAAAGGAGGATGAACATCAGGGTCACGATAACCAAGCTCCGTAAGGAAATGGCAACATACGCTTAGGTAGCACGTGTCCTGCATGGGTTCCTATATATTATATATTGGTGATGCTATTTTCCCTGAAGGAAAACTACCAACACACATCTCAAGGCTTAGAAGGCTGTGTACCAAAAAGGTAACAGTGGTTACACCTGGGTGGTGAAAATCCAGATGATTGAGGTTTATTATTGTTGTTGCTTATCTGCATTTTCTAGGTTTTCTACGATGAATGTGGATTATTAATATCAAAACATAACTTATGTAATATTTTTAAAAAGCAGAGTATAATCACACACAGAGAATCAATTCTGTTGCATGCACAGTTCAGGCGTGTAGCTGGTCTCCAGGTGTTCAGCTCACAACTTTGCTGTTCAGGACACTTTCTGACGGAATGAAATCTCTGTCCCTCAACCAGAGGCCAGGGGCCATGCTGTACTTATTCGGGAGCTCGGCAGACACCTAGTAGGATCACGATAGACACGTTCATTCATTCCATTGCTATAGAGAATAAGACTATTCCTATCAACCTTTCTCGTAACAGAAATGGACTTCTTACTGTTTATCTATTTACGCTAATTCTGTCACACTGTTTTGCAAGGTATATTCCACGAAACTAGTGTTCTCCAGACAACAGGTACACAAAAGGTGGTGGTCTGTGAAAGGCAGATTTCCTTCCCGTGGGTATCTGCAGAGCCTCAACTATGCTAATATTCACTGTGACTCTGCAATAGGAGGATACAGTATACATGTGGCTTTCCCCAAGTTTATGTAGCCGTGAAATACTTTTTTTTCCAGGAAACATCTCCAGGGACCAGTGCTCCCAGAAATACATTTTGGGAAACGCTAGTCTGTCCTCTCGGCGCACAGTTCTTTGACCTGTCAGCACAAAGCACAGTAACTGCGCCCTGTCCCTTGTGAGGAGGGCAGTGCAAGCAGGGCCCACGCGGGGTACTGGACAGCATGAGACTCAGCGACACAGCTCGCTCAGATTTCTGTCACCCAGCGAGCTGAGCCACAGATGAAGTGGCTTAGAGCCTAGAAAACAAATGAGGAATGGCCCAATAAATATTAACAACCGAGCATCAGGTGATATTTTAATTTATTCTGCTTACAGACACCAAAAAAAAAATTATACTATTTTTTTCAGTCTCATCTGGGTTGGATACAAATACATTCAGAGGCACGGCGAGAGGAAAACAACAGATGTTTCATCAGCTACTGTAATACCTGCTGCATCTCTCCCCAACTTGTCACCCCCAAAGACAGTCACTGCCAAACGCTACTGCAAAAACACAATGCATTTACGTTAATAACACCTAACTATACATTTAAATAAAAAATTAATAACCCCACTTAAGCTCTGCTAGAAACATGCGGCAGAAAACGATGGAGTAAGAGTATGAGCGAGACAAGTATGCCAACTAAAAACTGATGAGTACCTAGTTTCCCTGCACGTAAAAAGGAAGCAGTGATGACATCACTCTTCTTATGGGACAGGATGAGACCCCTCTTTTATATGCTGCTCAAAACGTCAGGTGGACAATGGGACTGCAGGAACGTTTAAAAGCGGCTGGACATTTTAGCTATCACCTTGCAGAGGTCATCGCTGCACTGCATGGCCACACCTCCCAAAGTATGCTCCTAAGAACACTGGTCCTGCAAAATGCTCCTTGAAAACAGAATTTGGGGATCAAAAAGATTTAGAAAACACTATTATCCACTTCTTGGAGAATCACAATGTGTATTATCACATGGAAGGTTCTAGAAGTCCTTTAAAAAGAAGTGCTTGACTGTATTTAATCCAGAGTTTCCCACTCTGTCCTTGGACTCTTTTCCTTAGGTAACACACTTCATAGAACATATTTTGAGAAAAGCTCCTCTATGGCTTTGAAAAATTCTTTGCAGAAACAAAGCACAGAAAAATTAAGTAACTCTTGGAATCATGCTAGTCGATAACAAAGAGGACAAGAGGTCATAAAACCACAGGCCACCACTCTAATTCCATCTCAACACTTCTGCCATAAACCCAAACCTACCTGAAAAGAGGCAACAATACATTTCCCACTATTTCCTCCTTTATGGTGTAAAGTGTCAGGCGTGCTGACTACGTACAGAATTGAACGTGGCCCAGAAGACAGCCCATACTTCATGTACACAGGCCATATGTTTCTAGTCTTTTCCTCCCTTGTAACAACCAAATCATTAAACAGCCATCGTCGTGTATCAGATGACTACAAGACTTTTCAAACAGACTTGACAGCCCTTTGTTTCTGATTAAAAAAAAAAAAAAGGACACAAGAAAACAATAGAGCTTCTAATTATTTTCAGCAAGAATGACACAGACCAAGAAATCAAAATACAAAGCTTTTGGCCATATATGCCAAATAGTTTTAAAGTAGGACAGCAAGGATTGGGAAAGATGAAATCAATGAGATTACTGGAGCGATGTAAACATTTAATCTATTTGCATAAATACATAATTTTTTATCTCATTTCCAAGGAATTTCACATGATATATTGAAACAGAAGACGGCGAAAATAACTCTCCAGCTGTGGGACCTGGAGAACACAGTTATTATCTGTGCCAGGATGTAAACCCACCTTCACACCTCAATAGCGATTCTTGCAAATCGATACTGCAGAGAGGCAGGCGGCCTCAGCAACACGAGGCCCCTCTCCACTGCCGGCTGGCTGGACAGCATATCTAGCAAGCCCGTCAAACTAACAAACCCCAGGGCTTCCCCACAGCCGACAGCCATGGAAAAATCTCCCTGGGTGACAAAGCCCAGGAGAACTCTGGAGCAGTGAGAAGTCACAACCGGGAGAGGGCCTGACCACAAGCCCAGGGTCAGAGGCTGGTGCCTGGCTGCAGGGTCCCCCTCTGCCAGGCCTTCAGATGCAGCAAGCTCTCGGTTGTGCCTCTTCTCTAGTTTCTTCTTCTCCTTCTGTTTCCGGATCTGGCTCTTGAATGGGTCACTGTGCTTGGGTTCCTGGGGCCCATGGTACAGCCGATCCCGGCTGAGCTGGAGGAGATCCTCCTTGGCGGGGACACAGATCATGGTATGCGGCTCAGGGCTGCCCTTCCTGAGCAGGGACAGCCTGACCCACACCAGGGCCCTCGGGAAACGGCCCAGGATGGACAGGCAGGCCTCTCTGGTAAATTCTTGCTGCCCTCTGCCAGGAGCTCGCGGGGCTGCCCGACTGTCCCCAAAACTGGGCCCACACCAGGCTGACAGCTGCCTCAGGAATTTTCTACTCCTGTATGAAGTGGGAGACACATGTTTTGAGGATATTTTGTTCAAGGAGAAAATATGCAATTAGAAGACTGGGCATTGCTAGAGTTCATTTGATGTTTTTATACTCTGTGGATAAAGGACTAAAACTTTAATTTTTAATAAATTAAAAATGCACACTTAGACATTTCTGTAATGATACTTTTCCTTTTGTGTGTCTACTGTTCTGAGACTGAAGGACCAAAAGTTTAAGAAGCTGAAGGCAGAGAAAAATAAGACAATGGGGTAGAATCTATGGCTATAATCACAGTGACAGGTTTAGAGTAAAGAGGAGCTGATATTTTGATGAGAAAAGAAACTCTAAGGGACACTTACATGAAAAGTAAGAAAGAAGGATATGAAATCATGAGGTTACTGTACAAAAAATAAGTAAAAAGCAAAAGGATGGCACTCTTTTAAAATCAGAGCACAGGGACTTCCCTGGTGGCGCAGTGGTTAAGAATCCACCTGCCAATGCAGGGGACACGGGTTCAAGCCCTGTGCCTCGGAGCAACTAAGCCCGTGTACCACAACCGCTGAGCCTGTGCTCTAGAGCCCAGGAGCCACAACTACTGAGCCCACGTGTCGCAACTACTGAAGCTTGAGCCTAGAGCCTGTGCTCTGCAACAAGAGAAGCCACTGCAATGAGAAGCCGCAGCAAAGAGTAGCTCCCACTCACCGCATCTAGAGAAAGCCCACACGCAGCAACAAAGACACAACGAAGCCAAAAATAAAAATAAAATTTTTAAAAATGTTTAATAAAATAAAAATTAAATTTAAAAAAAAATCAGAGCACAGAATAAAGGGTAACGGATAAGCAGAATTGAATAGCCTGCAGCAGCACTGAGAGAAGAACACATTTTACACAGTAGCCTCTGTGATATGACAGTATCACAATGAGTGGGGATCCAGTCGGCCACAAATGCAGATCATTCAAAAGCAACAGAAAGAAATCTAATTCAGCAATTTAAAGCAAAGAGTGCTTTTAGGGGTTCTTCATTACCTAAGATCACAGTCGTGAGGGTAGTACTTTGTGAGCAAAGACTAAATAAAACAGGTTATAAACTGCCTTGGTTGAGGTCTATTGGTGCGATATCGTAAAACATTTAGTCCGTTACCACCATGCCCCACATCAAACGTATGCGATTTCGCCTTTTCCCTGGGCCCTCTGCGATTCACTGGCTTTCCCTTCCATCTGTACATTCACCTGGGCTTTGCGGAAAGGAACAACTTTTACATCCTATAGCCTGGACAGTATCAAAAAAACAGACAATTCACACATGTACCTGGAAAGTGTGTGCACTTACCTCAGAACACAGAAGAGACTGCCGGTGGCACCCTGGTCGGCTACCCCCTCAGTCCCCGCCTGGGCTGGACGATCTATGTCCATCGCTCCTTCGGGCTCGCTGGAGTCGTTCAGGGGTGCACCCTCGTCATCAGACAGCTGACGAGCTCTTCCAGGCGCGGGGGCACAAGGCGCCACATCTCTCCTCAGGCTACTCCCCTCACCACCTGGAGAGGAAGCTGCAGACGACTCCCCTTGGGCCTGGACTCTTGACTCCCAGTCTCGAGTTAACTGCTCCCAGGGACAGCAGAAAGGTGCGAGGGTGCCAAGCTTAACATAGTTGGGCCGTTTTGCAGGAGGGCGTCTAGTGGAAATCAAAGAGGAGAACCAATTTTGAACAATTTAGGATGGACGATCAAAATAACCATGGCCACTGTACTCCATCTCTATTTAAAAAACAAACAAACAAAAAAGTTTTCTAAGAAATATGAGTTTAAAAGTTAACAATAACCAACTCTACTGGCCGAGCTTTTTTGTTTTCTTCCGTTTTTATTGTAATATATAATGCACCCATAAAGTCGCCCCTCGTGCACCACTCCACGGAGCGCCACTTCTGAAGGACTGCAGGTAAAGGCTGATCCTGGAGCTGTGCAGTGATGCCCCTGCAGACTCACAGGGTTCAAAGTTTCAAAGGTGCAAAAGGGGTGACGGTGAAGTTTCTCTCTCACCCTTGACCTCCAGTGACCCAGCTGTCCTCCACAGAGACAATGTCATCATTGGTTTCTTATAGATCCTTCTACAGACATTTTATGAACATAGAAGCAGATATGTACCTATTTCTTTTTTTACCCATTTTACACAAATGGTGGCAAACAGATCCTGTACTCTTTGCTTAACTTTATTCACTTAACAAAATATCTTGGAGATCATCCTATATTAGCCCATCAAGACATCCCTCACTCTTCTGCACAAGGCTTATCCCACTGGATGATTATACCCTGTTATTTAGACAGTTCTCTCCTGCAGGACATTTTGGTTATTTTCAAGCCTTTGCATCTACAAAGGATGCTGCCATGAACGACCTTGAACACGTGGCATAAGTACAAGTATATCCACAGGATAAAGTCCTGGGAGTAGAAGTGCCAAGGCAGTGAGTATTATTAGCACTTGCAATTTTGACAGATATTTCCAAACTGCCCTCCACATGCGTGATACCAACTGACCTTTCCAGCAACATGTAACTGAGGGAGACCCTTCAAAAAACCACAAATGAGTGGGAACCAGGGCCTGCTCTGGTACCTGACCCCAAGAGGTAGGGAGCAGCCTGGCCGTGGGCCTTTCTGGGCTGGGGGACTCTGCAGGAGTCCCAGCCTGCGTGCTCATACTGACGGTCTCCTCGAGGACAGACCCAGACATTCCTTACCCCCTTTGTTTCTTATTATGTCCCAGGTGGAAATGAACCTGTACACTTAACCAGAGGTTCAGTGTGAGCCTATATTCTGGAGATTGAACCAAATGTGTTCTGGCCTCCTGAGGGGGGCAGCTGGTAAAAAACCCTCTCAGGATGCCTGCCTCACCCAGAGGCCTTTAAAAAGAGAGATGGGCAGTTTACAAAAACGAGACAAAAAAATGATGAAAACACCTAAGAATATCCATCCTCACTTGTAACCAAACAAAAAATGAAAACGGTAAGATACCATTTTTTCATCTATCGGTTTTGTCAGATTAAAAGATTGGTAATAGCCTATGTTAGTGAGATGTGAGGGAAAAGAGGCACCCTCAGAACTAGAGGTAAAATTCTAAATTAATACAAATAGCTATTTGTCAATAGCACATCAAACCCTCAAAGTGTGCATCTTTTTTAACCAGAAATCTTACTTATGAGATTGAGCCCAAGGTCTTGGCTTTCTTTCCCCTATGGCTCCTCTCAAGTGATGGCTGTTTCTTTCTCACATCCCACAGGCCTAGGGGTGGGCAGATGTCCTCCTGATGCCCCCAGACCGCTTCTCTTCTCCTTCCTGCTCCCCTGAAGCACAAGCCACCAGATAAACCACTGCTCTCCTTGCTCAGCCAGGTCCTCAGGCAACTCCCCAGGCACCCCATTCCCTGCCACTCTGCCTTCCCCCTCCATCATGACTCGTCCTCAATGGCTTCAGCAGCCTCCAGCCTCCTGGCCTGCCAGAAACTTTTCACACCTTTTCCTTCACTCCACCTCAACCACCCACCCTCCTGGTCAGTCATTGCCAACACCTGCTCCACCTTAAAAGCATCCTTCACTCAGTGATGCCTCCTATTTTGCCAGCCCGTTTACCTCTCCCTGGCAACGACTCCTCAAACACTGGAACTGACTCCCGCATTTGTTTACTCTACCACTTCATCACTGCTCACCACTGTCCTCACATCTCTCTCCTTATAAGCCTAGATTCCAGGGTTCATAAGAGAGTCACTGCCTTTACACACACCCTCAACTTCCTCCCCTGGCAAAGCCCCTCCTGGTAACATTCAACCCTCCCCCAACCCCACACCAGCACCTGATGGGCAGAACATGGCCGGGGGAAAACACACGTGTCCTGAAGGGCCTCACGAGCAACACAAACCTCAAGTGGACGCTTACATTTCTTACAAATCCCTCACATTTCTCCAGTCAGTTCTGTCTTCTACTCTCCCCAAACACCGTTTTTTTTGTGTTTTTTTAAATTAATTAATTAATTTATTTATTTATTTATGCTGCATTGGGTCTTCGCTACTGCACGCGGGCTTTCTGTAGTTGTGGTGAGTGGGGGGCTACTCTTCGTTGTGCTGCGCGGGCTCCTCATTGCTGTGGCTTATCTTGTGGCGGAGCACAGGCTCTAGGCACATGGGCTTCAGTGGTTGTGGCATATGGGCTCAATAGCTTTGGCACACGGGCTTAGTTGCTCCGAGGCATGTGGGATCTTCCTGGAGCAGGGATCAAACCCGTGTTCCCTGCACTGGTAGGCAGATTCTTAACCACTGTGCCGCCTAAGTCCCCAGAACACTGTTTATATCAACGCCTCTCTCCTCAAATCTTCAACAGCCTCTCTTCCCCTTATTCCTAGATGATAACCTTGCCTATTTTTCACTAAGAAGACAGTCATGGGACTTCCCTGGGGGTGCAGTAGTTAAGAATCTGCCTGCCAGAGCAGGGGACACAGGTTCGATTCCTGGTGTGGAAAATTCCCACATGCCACAGAGCAACTAAGCCTGTGCTCTAGAGCCTGAGAGCCACAACTACTGAGCCCACGTGCAGCAACTACTGAAGCCCGTGTACCTAGAGCCCGTGCTCCATAAGAGAAGCCACTGCAATGAGAAGCCTACGCACGGCAATGAAGAGTAGCCCCTGCTCTCTGCAACTAGAGAACGCCTGTGTGCAGCAATGAAGACCCAACACAGCCAATAAATTAATTAATATACATATTAAAAAAAAAAAGGGGAGTCACAATCAGGAGATTACTACCCAATCTCTCCACAGAATCTAGCCTACCTAAATCTGTACTCACATTTCAGAGTCAGCCTTCCAGCCTGTTAAAATGAGACAGCTGACTCTGATCCTATGGAATGCCGCCCCTCCTCTTATACCCCAGATGCCACCCCCTCTTTCCCGCTCAAGGACTTTGCTCTTGCAATTTTAGCCTCCTTCCCCTCTCCTGGATCCCCCCTACCAGCCTGGAAACATGTGCTTCCAATAAGAATAAGCTCCACAAGGCAGAGCAGACTTTGCCTGCTCCATCCCCTGCTGTAGCCTCAGTGCCCAGAGAGGTTTTTGTCACATGGCAGGTTCTGAATAAACATGTGTTCAATGAATAAATCAGACAAATATGTAGAGATGCATATGGAAAGCTGTTCACAGAAGCACACAGCAAAAAATGAGAAGGAACCTAAAGGGCCACTGATAAATCACAGAACAGCCACACTGCACTGGCAAACTGCAGCTCACCGGCCCAACCTGGCCCACTGCCTGTTTTTGTGTGACCCATGAGCTAAGAATGGTTTTTACATTTTTAAATGGTTGAAAAAAACACAAGAGAATAATATCTTACGGCACATGAAAATGATATGAAATTCAAATTGGAGTGTCCATAGCCTGAGCCTGGAACACAGCCGTGCTCATTCGCTTACGCATCCTCTGTGTGGCTGCTTTCGCACTCCACTGGCAGAGCTGAGCAGTTGCCATGGAGACCAACTATAGTTATAGAAGCCAGAAACAGTTATCATCTGGCCCTTTACACAAAAGGTTTGCCAACACTTGATTTGGAGTCATATTTATTGATATGGGAAAACTTTCCATAATATACAGTTAAATGGAAAAAGCAGGTTTCAAAATGGTATATAATAGTGACTTCCCTGATGGTGCAGTGGTTAAGAATCCGCCTGCCAATGCAGGGGACATGGCTTCGATCCCTGAGCCAGGAGGATCCCACATGCTGTGGAGCAATTAAGCCCATGTGCCACAACTACCGAGCCTGTGCTCTAGAGCCTGTGCTCCCAACAAGGGAAGTCACTGCAATGAGAAGCCCACGCACTGCAACAAAGAGTAGCTCCTGCTCACAGCAACTAGAGAAAGCCTGCACGCAGCAACGAAGACCCAATGCAGCCAAGATAAATTAAAAAAAAAAAAAAAACCAAAACAGTACGTAATACAATGCTTCAAAAAAAACTGTGTATGAAAATTTTATATACATAAAAAATCCAAAGGGTGAGAAATAAGTATTACTGTCAATTATTACTTAACAAACATAGAGACGCCCCTGCACACTATGGGAGGCATAGTCTGTACAACACATGATGGCTGCCCTCACAGGGCTTGTAAGCCAGCAATCCAGGAATCTATCACGTTCACTCACTCATCCATCACTCAAACAACAGCTGGAAAGCCAGGCTGGGCAGGTCTCTGTGGCTGCAGCAACGAACAGGAGAACATAACCACGGAGCTCACAGTCAAGGAAATACAACACTCAATTATCTACCCAGTCATCCGTCAACAACACCACCAAAAAGGGTATTAAGGCCCACTGTGCACTAGGCACTGGCTAGATACTGCAGATGCCACAGCGAACAAGAGAGATTTTGTGCCGCCAGGAGCCTACAGCTCAGTAGGAAATACAGGTGCCTGATGTTTACTTTCCAGAGTATAAAGGAAATAAAGCCCCTCACTGGACACTCCTCCAATGGAAAAAGAAAAAAGTCTAGATGAATAGATACCAAAATGTAAAAACAGTGCTTATCTCTCCGGATAAAAGGAACACACCAGTTTATAAATTATTTTTATATGTTTCCCTGCTTCCATTAAAATTTCATAAATATGTACTCCATCTATAACCATTCTGAAAAACACAACTTCCATTTTGAGGGGGCAGGGGCCAGTAGTGGGAATCTATTAACAAGCGCTGGGAACTCAGGACCGCAGTTTAGGTGTACACCATTACCAGTGAAGCAAATAACCAAGATGCGGGTCTGCAACCTGCACAGGCTATAAAATCCAGATATAGGGCAATCTCTTCACCTAAGTAACATCTTAATTATGTCTTGGGAATGTTGACACGTCTAGGAACTCCACATTATATAGTAAATATGAGTCAGTGAAGCCAGGACAAACATTATTGGCTTTGTCTTGGCTGCAGTGACTCATATTTATACTGTCTTTCCTTTAAGACATCAAACTAGAGAAGCCAGTTTCTTACCTCTTGTACTTTTCGAGAAGATTCTTAGCTTGCTCTTCAGCAAAGAGAATCCCAGCAGGGCAGTCTGGGAAATCACCTGGGACATGAGGTGACCTTTTATACTGAGAATGCACTACAGTCTCTTTTAATCCTCCAACTCTTGCACCTCGATAGATCTAAAAGAAATGCCAGAAAGAGCCTGTGAACTTAAGGTGAAATTGCTGGATTCTTTGTATGGGGAAAATGGGAAACCTAAATACCCATCAAAAATAGAATGGATAAATACACTGGGGAATTGCCCCATAATGGATTACCAGACAACAGTAAAAATGAACGAAATAAAGCTTCATCAATCAACATGGGAAAATCTCAATGTTGAGTGAATATATAGCGAGTTGCAAAAGCATATAGACAAGGAGTTATATAAAGTTTAAAAACATGTCAAATATAGCTATTTTACTTTGGGATATACACACACACTTAATAAAGCTATAAAAACATGCACGGTCGTGACTAACACCAAAAACAGGACTAGTGACTCCTTTAGAAGGAGAGAGGGATACACAGAGTGCTTCCAATGAACCTATAATGTCTTATTTCTTAAGCTGGATGGCAGGTGAAGGGTACACAGGTATACTTTCTGTATGCTTGAAACAGTTCATAATTTTAAAATTAGATTTAAGGGACTTCTCTGGTGGCACAGTGGTTAAGAATCCGCCTGTCAATGCAGGGGGCCCAGGTTTGGTCCCTGGTCTGGGAAGATCCCATATGCCATGGAGCAACTAAGCCCATGCGCCACAACTACTGAGCCTACATGTGCAACTACTGAAGCCCACTGGCCTAGAGCCCATGCTCTGCAAAAAAAGAAGCCACCACAATGAGAAGCCCTCACAAGGCAACAAAGAGTAGCCCCTGCTCGCCACAACTACAGAAAGCCCACACAGAGCAATGAAGACCCAACACAGCCAAAAAATATATAAATAATAAAAATAAAATTTAAAATAAGAAGATATGTTTTAAAAAAAAAGTTAGATTTAAAAATATTCCCATTCCTAATGATTAAGTAAATGTCCTCTGCACTAGGCATATTCACTAAAATTAATTACCTGCGTGAATCTAACAGTCTCACATGCCTTTTATGCTCTCTAGCTCAAAGTAATTATTTAAACTAAACAGGAAAAAAAATTAGATTTTTAATAAAATTTTTAGCTGCAGTTAATAAAAAGGAATGTATGTATTAACACTTAAAAAACAAAAATTGTATTCTATACATCTATAAAAATTAAGTCTTTTGCTTTGAAACTATAACAAATTTCAAGTAAAAAAAAACTCAACATTTTGTTGCCACTACTATTCAAAAATCAGGCCACTTTTGAATCCTCAAAAATTCACAAAATGTCAGCACAACTCGTACTAATGAAAACTGGGCTCCAGGGACTCTATGAAGTATCTCGTATCCAGGATTATTGCTCAAAAAGCAGAAAATTAGCACTCGATTTCTAAGTCATGCATAAAGTCAGGAACATTTTCAGCACTTGGCATTCACTAGGAATGTATTCTAAATGTTGTAACTGTTAGTTGGAATCAAAGAGTAACTTACAAACGGAATCCAGAAAGCCATGCCCCAGCCCTTTGGGAGCAGGACATCCCAGCCACTTCCCCAGCCTCGATGGTCATCACCAGTCACTTTTCCTGGCTGTTGAATCAAAAGTATAGGAACCTTGGATTCATGGGGACCTAAAAAAAGCTGTGACCCGGGTACCAGCAACTCACTCCTCTTCCGGTTTAAATCCTGAAGTGGAAGAAAATAATTCAAGACAAACAACCCCAGTCTTCTGGGAGATCCTACTGGGTCACCCTATAAGCAGCTTTAGAAAGTTAAATGCTCTTTTAAAAAGCAAGAAAAAGGTGTTCTCAATAAATAAATGCCATTTTAAGTACAAGGTACTCTTCCCAGGATGATTTTCCTCTATACAAGTGCTTTGGTAGAAAATGCCAAATTGCCTTAAATTAGAATATACTAGGTGATTCAAAGTACTAAGATAATATACATTCATTCTTTTAATTTCTTATATTGGGATTAATCTTATAGTTTGATCCTCTGTCCCTACATTTATTTTGGTTAAGGTTGCTGGTCATGAAGTAAAAGAGGTACGAACAGTTAACAACTTCTCAAGGAGAGGCAAGTAGGAAAATTCTCCAACTTTTGGGAAATTTCTCAACAGGTCTTAAAATAGAAGATGTGATAAATTATCTGTTAAGTGGACTGTAGGGAGTAGATAACAACATCCTTTCAGATTTTTCTTGCCAGCTGTAAAAGGAGATGAACAAGTAGGAGAGAGGCCTGCCACTCAACTGAGAAGACTACACAAGAGACCACCTCCATGCTACAAAGTCTAACTCATGGATGCCCTTCATGCATGACCAAGTCCTGAGTCTCATTTTTTCACCTTTGGTCAAGTTTCCACTACCTTCTACATATTGGTAATTCCAAAATATCTATCTCTTAAGCCTCAACTTTTCCTCCTGGGACAGAAACCTGTCTCCTGGACATCTGCTCCTGCGACGTCCCAAGGCCCCTCAAACTCAGCTGATCCGAGATTTGAGCTCATCTTCCCCACTGGGTCGCTCTCCTCGTGTGTCCCAGCTGGCTGAATGATGCACCATTCTCACAGTTCATTCACTCACTCACTCACTCATTCTTTCAAATATTTACTCTTCATTCATTTACTCATCCATTCAAATATCTCCTAAGCACCTGTTAGATGCCAGGCACTTTGCTAGAACTTGGGAAGACAGCAATGATAAGTCCCACCTGGCTCTGGCTCTCTTTCAGCTGAGCTCCTAAAACCAAGACCATGAGGAGTTAACCCACAGGCCTCCTCTTTTCCTGCTTCCCATCTTCCAATCAACCACTGAGTTTTGTCAGTTTTACCTTCCAGGTATATGTGTCAAGCCCCAGCCCCTCCACTCTAGCCACACTGCCACACTTCAGGCCCCCATCATGCCATCCATACTACTTCAAGGGTCTGTTTTAAGGCCATCCAATCACAAGTCCTCTCTCCAGCTCCTCCGTCTCCTTATCCCCATCCTTAGTCTCCACAGCAGTGCCAGAGTGAAATCTGATCATGTCATGGCTCAGCTAAAAATCTTCAAATGGCCACTACATCTTTAGTCCGAATCCAAAAATGCCTCAAGATCTTTTACGCTCTGGCCCCTTTTTATCTCTTCAGTTCCATCTCCTGTCCCACCCTTAGCTCCAAGATACTGACCTACTTCGAGATTCCTGAACATGTCATCCTGTTTTGGGCCTGGACCCTTGCACATGCTGTTCTCAATTCCGACAATACTTTCTCTACTGTAGCCTTGGCTCCCAACCCCTGACCGCGAGAAGTTTGGTTAATTCTGATCACCCACCTAAGACTTAGCTCAAATACCAGCTCCTCCGTTCGGGAAGCTTTCCCCAGTTTCCCTAGTCCGGGCTCAGTACCCCTCCTTTGGGCTTTCTTTGTACCCTGTACTTCTTCAACCATATCCTAGTCATCTACCCCATCATCTAATATAATACCTGGTGCTGGTAGGAGGGCAATCATTGTGAAATTAACGACAGAGAACATTTAAGGGGAAAAAGAAAAAAAGAAAAACATATTTAAACCATAAGATTATCATTTCAAGAAAAAGTTTTTGAATTAACTTTTTCTAGAGATTATTCGTCTCTAAGAATAGAAAAAAAAATCATGGTATATATCGTAAGGGATCAAAAAATTGAAAATAAAAGGAAGTCTATGGGATCCTATAAAGTATGAAATAACTTTCATGGTCTCTAGAGTGATGAATTTCAGCCTATTTTCATGGCTTTACCATTAGTTACCTGGTCCGAGATTTTATTCTCTGTGACACTCTTACAGAGATCTTGGTTCCAAAGAAAGCTATGTGAGCACTCCACAGGCACACCCTCCAGAAGCAGCTGTCTAACTTTCTCATTATCTAAGAGGGAAAAGAAATAGCCTTAAACCACATTCTTTAGATCAGTGAGGTCAAATTCTAAACAATGCCAGGTGACCTTTTATTACAAGAAAATATCCTAAGGGCTTCTCTAGAAGCCTAACTTCTCTAGAGGAATTTATTTACTTGAGCATAAATTGTTATTCTTACAGCTGGTTTCATAATCTGTGAAACAGCACAGGCTCCTAAACTTCTTCGACATTTATTTTTAGTCTGTAAGATGCAATTATTATATTAAATTGCCTCTAAATAACTGCCTAATTCCACATTTAAGATAATCAAATTCTAGGCATAAGTACAGAGGTGAACTATTTCTTGTTCGTGTGCTCTGATGGCACAAGTCATATGTTAACTACTGGCTTCAGGGCTCTTTATATTCCCCTGACAATGGTTCTGAGCCAACAGGTACCGTGCTTGTCTTCTGTCCTATTACTTCAAGTCTCTGATAACTCTTTTTTACTGAACTTTTATTCCTTTCTGTAAAACACATTGTTCTCAGTCCTTTAAAATGAACATATTTTCTGTGAAATATGTTGTTTCATCCCTTTAAAAGAGCCACACCATGCCAAAAAGTACACTAGTAGGAAAGGAGGAGGAATTTTTTCAGTTGTAAACATATATATTAATAGAAGAGGTGTCCTACATGCAATTATTTAAACACTAGGGGGAAAAGTCTTTCAAATCTTATTTTGCTGGACTGAAGAATTAAGAGAAAAAAGAATAAAGCCAGACAATTCATGAGTTTAGGCTAAAGTCCTAAAATGCCAACACAGAAAGATCACGCCAACGCCACATACCTGCATGGGTCTGATGGCTGGAAAAAATAAGTTGGAAGAGACTGGGCCATAACATAACAGACATCAGGGATACACAAGTTAGAAAAAGTTAAATTGATGAAAAGATCTGAGATGAATGCTCCTTAAAAGCAGCAACTGCTTCTAGTGCTCTGCTCTTCATTATGGAGAGAATAACCAGCAGCACCTCAAGTAACAACACGTGGGCTGTAAAAGTTCACACAGCCTGTCTAGGAGCAAACGAGCCCCATCAAACAGCTCCGTCTGCCCAGAAGGCTTTCCTGTGGAGTGCTGCCACAGATCTGAGTGTCAGAGCTGGGATTTTTATCAGATTTGGCTGTAGACAAAAGAGATGGCTAATACTTAGGGTATAAAGGCATAGGGAAGCACAACCTCATCTTCAAATATTCTAAAAAATAATAAGTACATAGATGAAACAAAGCAGACAGTACATCCAGACAATGGAATATTATTCAGCACGAAAAAGAAACGAGCTATGAAGCCATGAAAAGACAAGGAAGAACCTTAAATGCATATTACTAAGTGAAAGAAACCAACCTGAAAAGGCTACATATTGTGTAATTCCAACTATATGACATTCTGGAAGAGGCAAAACTATAGAGATTGAAAGGATCAGGGGTTGGAAGCAGTGAGAAAGGGATGAACAGGCAGAGCACAGCTGACTTTTAGGGCAGTGAAACGATTCTGTGTGATCCTACAGTGACAAAGCAGAGTATGCTTGAAGGCAAAGGGGAAGGCTTTTTATGTCAAGTCTTCATTAGTGAAAAAAAAAGAATATTATCAGCTGAGTCAGCATGCCCCTCAGTGTGCCCAGAATGTCTGCAGTTCTGAATTTAACTCTAAGTCCTTCCCCAAGACTCATATAAAGCACATTCTCTTTCACCTCTGACAAAAGCTTTCTAATTGACTACATAACTCCAGAATTGTGACTTAAAGGTTGAATAGCTTATTTTCTCCTTTCTTAAATGCATTTGAAGATCACCAAATTTTAAAATTTTCTTAAGTTTTTCTTAGAGAAGCAAAGGAAATGAATAGAAGATTTTATCATTTGGGATTCAAACGAACCAAAGTTACAGCCTTCAAATTCACTCTATTTTAAATTAAATTTGTAGAACAGTTAAAAATCTGAAAGCTGAAGCTATCAGATTTTTTTTCTCCCAAGATCAGAAACTGAGAAGTCATGGTAAAATGACCAATAACTGGGCACTTGAGAAAGTCAACTGCTTGGAGTACATAACAACAGAGAGGGCGTAAAGAGAAAGACTAAAGCCCATAAGCATAATATACGGTCAGCATTTTCTAAAGCAAATTCATCTCTAGAAGACAAAGACTAGTTAAAATAATCTAACAAAAAGCAAATCAGCAGATGTTAAGGAGAGCAAATACTAAAAGAACTGATAGTGGGACTTCCCTGGTGGCTCAGTGGTGAAGAATCCACCTGGCAAGGCAGAGGATGCAGGTTCGAGCCCTGGTCCCGAAGAGCCCACATGCCGTGGAGCAATTAAGCCCATGCGCCACAACTACTGAGCCTGCACTCTAGAGCCTGCAAGCCACAACTACTGAGCCTGCATGCTGCAAAAACTGAAGCCCATGAGCCTAGAGCCTGTGCTCCACAACAAGAGAAGCTACCACAATGAGAAGTTGGTGCACTGCAACCAAAAGTAGCCCCCACTTGCCACAACTAGAGAAGTGCCCTCGCAGCAACGAAGACCCAATGTAGCCAAAAATAAATAAATTTTTAAAAAAAGATGCACACAAAATTTATGTGCTCCAAGTCCCAGCACAGAGGCAGTAATTTGAAAGGAGCCACTTGCTGATTTTAGAGAGTTTCCCAGAGAGACAGGAGGCACCTGGGAGTCCTCCTGGGGACATAAATCTGGCGAGGATGTGGAGAAAAGGGAACCCTCATGCACTGTTGATGGGAATGTAAATTAGTGCAGCCACTATGGAAAACATAAAACCTCAAAAAACTAAAAACACAACTACCACACAATCCAGCAATTCTACTTTTGGATATATTTCCAAAGAAAATGAAAACACTAATTCAAAAAGACACACACACCCCTATGTTCACTGCAGTGTTATTTACAATAGCCAAGGTATGGAAGCAACCTAAGTGTCCATCAACAGATGAATGGATAAAGAATATGTGGTATACACACACACACACACACACACACACACACACAGACACACACACAATGGAATACTATTCAGTCATAAAAAAGAATGAAATTTTGCCATTTCCAACAACATGGATGGACTTGAACGATATTACAGTAAGTGAATTAAGTTAGACAAATACTGTATGATATCACTAATATGTGAAATCTAAAAAGCAAAACAAACAAACATAACAAAACAGAAACAAAGTCATGGATACAGAGAACAAACTGGTGGCTGCTAAAGGGGAGATGTGTGGGCAGATGAGTGAAATTGTTGAGGGAGATTAACAGATACAAACTTCCAGTTATAAAATAAACAGGTCACAGGGTGTCATGTACAGCATAAGGAATATAGTCAATGATGTTGAAATAACTTTGTATGATGACAGATGGTAACCAGACTTATCTTGGTGATCATTTGGTAATGTAGAAAAATACTGGACCACTGTTGTACACTTGAAACTAACATAATATTGCAAATCAATTATACTTCAATTACAAAAAAACACAATGACTAATAAGATGGTGAGCTTTAATAGCAGAAATTAAATCATGTTTTTCAAGATACACTTTAATTTTTCTTGAACTGATTTATATTAAGATAAAAACCTTAGAAAGAATTTAAAACATAGCTGCCTTATTCCAAAAAAGGACTTGAGGCAGCAAGAGAAGCTAAGTAGAGTTTAACTACAGTTTTGAGATGGTTATGACAGTCAACATTTATTGGTGTACTACACGCTGTAACTTTCATGGTTGTGCCAGACCACATTGCTATTAAAAAAAGAAAAGAAAGAGGCAATGATTCATTGACTGAAGTGTTAGGCTCTGTAACTAACTTACCTGTATATCTTGAACTCCTCCCTCATCCAATCCACCTTTCATGTAAAGATCTGGCAGAGTATTTTACTGCCCCCTTAATAAGCTATCTAACTACATGTGAAGGTGAAAAAAATTCTGAAGTTGTTACTACACACTCTTATATCTTTTCTCCAAAAATTCACAAGCTGATTTTAATTATTCTTCCAATTAATTGTGTTCAGATGACAGTAAGTACAATGAGACATTATCACAATTGCTGCACGTCTCAGATCAGACCAAAATTCAGCCAGCCCCTACCCACCCCCCACCACGTCACCCCAAAGAACTCCCACAGGCCACTCGACTGAGTCTACACCGAGACATCTTACCCTTCAGCACCTGGGATGGCCTTGCCAGGATTCGAACCTGGATCATCTGTATGGTCAGACAGAGGCTTCCAAAGAGCACAAGACCAGCTGCGGGTGCAGATCCCTTCCTCACAATTAGAATTCTGAAAAGCCAGGCATTTTCAGAGAACCCAGTTTGCAGAGACAGGATTTATGAGATACTACAAATAGAGAACTCGGGGAAAAATGAACATAAGGAGCAGGCTACATGTTTACAGCTAAAAGACACTTCCTCACATACCATCTCCTTTGATCACAATCACCTTGAAAGGCAGGCAGGTAAAGATCGCCCTAATTCTTCCACAAATAAAATTACTGCAGTGGCGTCAGAGACAGAACTCTTCTAATGGGACTGACTGCTCAAAACAGTAAGGAAAACCAGGGTTGTCTCAAGAACGTTACCTTGGCATTTTTCTGGATTGGGCAAAACTTTAGACCTCTTTTGAGGCAAATTTATTCGTGGATCACCAACTGTCAGTCCCAGAATAGTACCTGCTGGAATTTCTGCTGGCGATGTTATTCCTTTAGGAAAGAACAAAGCAAAACAAAAAGCAAACAGAAAGTTATTCACAAATACATACATATTTCCTTTTATTTTCAAATTTTTCTAATGAAACTTTCATCTTGGGCTGATTATGGAAAGACACGTATTCCCTTTTTTTTCCCCAATGATACTTTCAGAGAATAAATGAATGTTCATAAAGAGTAAGGCTTCTTACAAAAGACATGAACATGTATGTTCCTAAAAAGTAAAGTTTCTTACAAAAAACATGAACATGTATGTTCCTATCAATAACTACAGGAGCTTTACACACAAGTGCAATCATGTGAAGGTGAGTGAGATTTTAGTTTAGCAGCTGGTAAGTGCATTTCTCTATAGTAACAGAATGCCAACTATATAGGATACTAACACCTCGCTTGTGCTTTCTTGCTGTATTTTAACAAACAGTTACAAGTTAAAAAGCACCACTACATTTAGGTAGCTCAACTGTAAGATGCTCTTTTAGCTCATTTCCCCCTCATCCCTTCTTCCCCAGTACAACCCAGGACCCTCCATCATACCTCCCAACAATTCAAAAATGGCTTCTTGTCTGTGATGAAGGGAAACGCTATCAGGATTCCTGCAGGTTTCAGTCCACCAACGATGAGGTGTCTTCTCTGGGTCCTCTCCCTCCTGGAAAACAACAACTCCCACTCACCAGACAAATAACAGACCAGATTTGATCATTTCGGTTAACATGGCTGTGCTGTTGATCCCCATCCCTTTTCCCCTGTTTGTGGGAATGAATGTTTTATAAGGGGAACCAGGGAAATTGTCACATCAGACTGACGATTCTTCTCATTACAGACAAGGACTACACTTCCCTCAAGATTTCACAAACTTCAAACAATATCTGTGGTTTTCTGAGAGACCACCTAACTCACGTACTGCACACCTGTGGCCCCCGGAGCACAGTGCCAACGAGAGAGGCCTTGCTCCTTGCTCTCCTCCGTACTACCAACTTCATCACCGCAGACGGAAGCGACACAGTTTTCCTCATCGAAGGAAAACCAAACCAGTACCTTTAGAAGAAATCTTCAGCAAAAGGATATATTACTACCACAGTAGTTCTAGAAATTTCAAGAAAGTTACACAAGTATTTTAGTTGCCTTTTTTCTGAACAGAACTAGGAATTGAGAAAGGTTTCAAACAGCACTTCAAACACCACATGCATGCCCAGGGAGAGAACCTACAGCCACGATTCATAACAAAGTTTGCTAAAGTAGGATGTGCCCCTACAGAGTCTAACCTGTAATAAACGCGCCCTTCACCTCACAAACATTCAGGTGACATAGCTTAGTGGTTCAAAGAACACCAAACTCCCTAGGTTCACATCCTCCCTCTGCAACTTAGGAGCTAGCATGGAGTGCCTGCTCTGAGCCAGGCATTGTGCTAAGCCTGGTGCACAGAGTAAAGAATGGGACTGCCCTGTCCTTGCCACGATGAAGCTCAGACTCTAACGAGACATGAACATCGAACAAATACGCAAACAAATCTAGACATGTAAATTGAGGAAATGTGCAAGATGCGATGAAAACAATAGGAGGGATACAATTTAACTTAGGGGATCAGGAAAGGATTCTAGAAGAAAATGATATAGATGTTGAAACTTAAAGAACAAGGAAGGCTTAGCCAAGAAGAGTGGTAAAGGCAGGACATGCAGACAGGCTCTAAGGGAGGTGAGATCTGACATATTCTAGAACCTGGAAGAAGGCCAGCTTGGCTGAAGTGCCGACAGCGAGAAGAGATGAGGCCAGCCACGCATGAAGGCATAAGATTACCAGTCAAATTAAAGGCTTTGGATCTTATCTCCAATACAATGGGAAGCTATCCAAAAGCTTTTAATCAGGATGTAGCACAATTTGAATAAATTGTTAAAATATCACTTTGCCTCCTGCGGGGAGAACAGAATGAAAAGCGAGAACAATGAAGGAAAGTTAAGAAGCTGCTTCAGGATCCAAGCAAGAGATGACAGTCATTAAGACTAGGATGGAAACAGTGGAGAAAGAGAGAGAGAGAGAGAGCACGTCGCCTTTGTTTTTAAAGTATCTGCCTTCTAACAGCTCAAACTCTGTTCAGATCTATCACCATATTCACCGTGCCCAATCTTCAAGAGGCACAGGCACTGAGAGGTTAATCACACAAACAGGAAAACAAACGGAATCTGAACCCAAAGTGTCTGATTCCTAATCTCGTCTCTTCTCTCCAGACCTGCACTGTCAACATGGCAGCCACTAGCAACAGAGAACAATTTAAATTTAATTGTTATTTCATTAAAATTAAATAAAGGTACCCATTCACTTCCTCAGTCACTCTAGCTACTCAGTAGCTACATATGGCTGGTGCCTCCCGTATTGGACGGCACAAAGAAACATCATCCTCGCAGAAAGTTCTATTGGACAGAGGCACACTTGACACACTGCTATCAACCTGTTAGAAATCACCCTTAAAACTAGCCCCAGAAAATATGCATTACACAAGTACAAACAAAAAACTAGCATATACTTTCCGAGATTTTAGGGGCTCCCTGTTATCTACCTAGGGAGCAGAAGTTAAGACCCTTCTAAAAGACTGAGAAGCTGCAGGAGCAGTCCATATTTAAATAAGAACAAGTCAGTTTACTTATTATATTCACTTAGATATGCTCTTCTTGGAGAAGTGAAAGATAAAAGTCTTTGATAATAAGCATAAGTAGAGAAATATAAACATTTATAAGCTATGGCCCAAAATGTTACCAAATTATGTTAGATTTCACAAATTTGCTATGGAGGTTTCTAGAATAAAACACTACAATTACTCTTACAGTGTGGACAGAAGCAGCTTTGAGTGCCTCAGTCAGGATGGAGTGGGAAAGTGGGCCAATCAGCCGGAATCTGTTCATCTCCATCGTCAAATCACTGAAAGAAAGAAAAGATAGAAATTCCATCATATATAACGTCTGTTTCACTGGCAAAAACACAGCATACCTTCACTGAAAACGGTTAGTAGGTTTAGAGCAAATTCAACCCAGACCTGATTACAATGCCTGTCGTTAGAGAGATCCAAGAATACGGTTGAAGTGGATCTCTAGTTCCATCGCCGATGACTTTTTTAATTGGTTTCACATTTTCCCCATCATCTTTCCGTTTTCTTTTCTTGCCAATTTTCTCTTTGGAAAGGTCAGTTTGGCTTTTTTCTTGGGATGGTGTCAGAATGGGATCAGGGATGCAAGCAGTTGACTTGGTGGGTTCCATACACTGGCACACCGCTTTTATTTCCTCTAAGATATCCTAAGGATAGTTTAAACATTTTACTTTTAAACTCTGGAATTTAAATACATTACAAATTTAAGTTGGTTTAGTTTACGTTATTTTTTTCTACCTTTGAAAATTTACATTTTTATCCTTCACAAACTAAATGTATCATCATCAAAAAGCTTTCTTGATTCCTCTGCACTTAGAACCAAAAAAAATTCCTAAATGTCAAAGATTAATGAAAACAACACGACTACTCTGATCAATTTTTTTCTAAACCACTTTAAAGAGGAATTTGGAGAAAATTTACAGTCTACTGTAAAAAAGCAGTGAGTATGCTAAAAAAGGGAAGCTAAGCTAAATGCAGTATTAAAAAATGTATGTGGGGACTTCCCTGGTGGTGCAGTGGTTAAGAATCCGCCTGCCAATGTAGGGAACACAGGTTCGAGCCCTGGTCTGGGAAGATCCCACCTGGGAGCAACTAAGCCCATGTGCCACAACTACTGAGCCCATGTGCCACAACTACTGAAGCCTAGAGCCCATGCTCTGCAACAAGAGAAGCCACGGCAGTGAGAAGCCTGCGCACCGCAACTAAGAGTAGCCCCGTTTGCCGCAACTAGAGAAAGCCCGTGTGCGGCAATGAAGATCCAGTGCAGCCAAAAATACATAAATAAATAAATAAATTTTAATTATATACAGATACATAGATATATAGATATAGATGGAATCCAGAAAAATGGTACAGATCAGTTGGTTTGCAATGCTGGGGTGGGATGAACTGGGAGACTGAGATTGCCATATATACATTAATATGCATAAAATAGATGACTAATAAGAAAAAATATCAAATTATACACTTTAAAGATATGCAGTTTATTGTATGTCAATTATATCTCAACAAAACTCTTTTCAAAAGGAAAAAAAAAATCATCAGAATTACTCAAAACAGATTCTCATCACCAAACAGGCTCTCTCACAAGCACCTGAATACCAATGAATCAACTCAGGCTGATGGAAGCATTGGTCCCAATGCACCAGTTCAAGCCCTTTGCAATAATAAGATTGGTTTTCATCTCTACTTCTACTTAGGGCTTAGTAGAAGTCAGGTCAAGATTTGCTTCACTTAATATTTACGTAACTATCCTCCCTATATTCAAATATCAAGCTAGCAATCACACTTTTATACTATTCAAATCTCTAGAGCACCGTTTTCCAACAGTCATCAAGAATACAGTAACAGAGCGATGAGGAAACAATGTCAAGGATCATACCTGTTTAAGAGTTGGATGAAGCCAGATCCACAACTGTCTGCTCTCAGAAGTGTCCCCAGGGGTCCTCTCAGCCTTCCAAATAAATGTCACAGGACCCAGCATTTCTCTAGGATATTTATTTGCCCGGTAAAGCATGAGACTACCTTGGTGCTTTCCAGACAAACAGTGAACTGCTGCAAAAGTCAGTCCTGACAAACAAAAACAAAATTCCAAGATTTCAAGTGCTGAGACTGCAGTATTAGTTCCTGATAGCCATACTGTTATTTACTGTCTATCTCCATAAGGGGTGAGGTGTTGGCTTTAATCACTGCTTAGATCAAAGCCTGGCACACAAGAAGTTCTCAATAAATATCTGAGTAAATGATTTAATGAGTTGTGAGTTTCTTCCTGTCTAAATTCACTTCACCAGAATAATGGTTCTCTGACTGTACACTCAACAATGTTAGAAATGGTTTAAAAGCCACCCCTTTCCTTATAGGAACATACTCATTGGTAACAAGAATTGTCTCAGTAAAGTATGTTTAAATTCCAAAATGCTTACAGCAGACACCTGTTCATGAAATGAATAAATATATAAAGACTAAAATAGGACTCAGCTTTGAAATAAGTTTACCTGTGTCTATGCTACACATTTGAGAAAGTGCCTTCAGTATTTCTTCCTCTTTGCCCTTCAACTCCAAACAACAGTAGTAGGATAAATCCTGCAAAAAGAGGGAAATACATGAAATACTTGAATTTCCAATTAAAACATAAGTGGCAGGGTTCTACTTTTTAGAAAGAAAATGTTTTTATCCCATATTCACAGACAAGTTCCAAGTAGCATGTAAAAACTACTGCCTCTAAGTAAAGGATTATCCCTCCCCAAAATCTACCTAAAGTAAAAAATCAGAGTTAGAATAAGCAAGACAGTAATAAATTCAGCAAAATTATGTTAAGTTTGCTCACTTTGGTTAGCTAACTCAGGACCTCAGGATTACTCAACACCGAGCCTAACGACACACATGGCAATTCATCCCATATTTCTCCCCTGCTCAGTCTTGACCATGATATTCAACTCTGACAAAGCAACGTACAAGGAAAATTGAGAGCAATCAGAATAAGGCCATACCAATTTAAATAAGATGAAGAAAGCTCAGACTGAGCTAACAAAATCAATTATGTATGTTAAAAGAACTATAATAACGGTTAACAGCTACTGAAAGGTTACTGAGTGCCAGGCGCTGGGCTAACTCCTTACATGGACTGTCATTTCATCTTCCCCACACCTGATGAACCAGGTACTATCGTTATCTTATTTGACAGACGAGGACACGGAACAGAGCCATAGCATCCGTAA
This sequence comes from Hippopotamus amphibius kiboko, assembly GCF_030028045.1. Taxonomy (NCBI): domain Eukaryota; kingdom Metazoa; phylum Chordata; class Mammalia; order Artiodactyla; family Hippopotamidae; genus Hippopotamus; species Hippopotamus amphibius. The sequence continues at coordinate 135,923,560 of NC_080190.1, read as the reverse complement.
GTGGAGAAGCGAGCATTCGTGTCAGGCTCACTGGCCCCCGAACCAAGCCCTCTGCCATAGCTCCTTTAAGCAATTTCGGTACACACAGCAACTGAAACTAAAATGCAAATCACAGCTAAGGCTCTGACAAGCTCACATTAATCGGTGCTATCACTCACACACAGAAATCTCCCCAGCAACAGTGATCCACTCTCAGCTGTCAGTGGCAGAGGAAGCCCACCGGAGTGTGTACAACTGGATGACAGCAGAAAATAATGGTTAAGAGTGTGAAACTCTGGAGCCAGACTACATGGACTCAAATCCCAACTTCCAACACTCATTAGTTGCACGACCGAGGGTAAAATGCCCCACTTCTCTGTACCTCAGTTTCATTTGTAAAACGGAAATAATAGTAAAAACTTACCCCACACTTGTTGTAAGGATTGAGTAAACATATGTAAAGTGCTAAAACAGACATAAATTAAGTACTCAAAAATATTTTATTACTAGCTATTACTACTTACCCCACACTTGTTGTAAGGATTGAGTAAACATATGTAAAGTGCTAAAACAGACATAAATTAAGTACTCAAAAATATTTTATTACTAGCTATTACTTAGGGCTGATGTAAAGAAAATACCTGATAACCTCAGCAAAAATTCTGTCCAAAATGAGAGGTAACTATAGAAGTCTGCCTTGAAATTTGAGATGACAGAGTGCAGTGGAAAAAGCACAGGCCAGGGGAATCAGCTCCCAAGTGCTACCTGCGTAGGCCACTAAAAAACTGTGTGGCCCTAGGCAAGTCACTTTATCTCTGCATCCCAGTCCCTCAATGTAAAATGAAGCATTTGACTATAATCCATGATTTCTGAGCCTTTTGTTTGCTGCTGAGTCTTTTGTTTGCTGCTGAGTTTTCAAATCAAAGGTTCTTATATTTATTGATATATTAAACTCATTAGGATGGCGATTATCAAAAAAAACCCAGAAAATAACAAGTGCTGGTGAGGGTGTGGAGAAACTAGAGCCCTGTGTGCTGCTGATGAGAATGTAAAACAGTGTAGCCTCTATGGAAAACAATATGATGGTTCCTCAAAAAATTAAATATAAGGATCTCCCTGGTGGCACAGTGGTTAAGAATCTGCCTGCCAAAACAGGGGACATGGGTTTGATCCCTGGGCCAGGAGGATCCCACATACCGAGGAGTAACTAAGCCTATAGGCCACAACTACAGAGCCCACACACTGTAACTACTGAAGCCCACAAACCTAGAGCCCATGCTCCACAACAAGAGAAGCCACTGAACTTAGGAGCCCTTGTACCACAACGAAGAGGAGCACGCACTCGCCACAACTAGAGAAAAGCCTGCACACAGCAACAAAGACCCAAACGCAACCAAATAATAATAACAATAATAATAATAAAATTTTTTTAAAAATTAAACATAGAACTACCACATGATCCAGCAAATTCCACTCCTGGGTATATATCCAAAAAAAGCAGCACTATTCACAATAGCCAAAAGGTAGGAGCCGCCCAAGTGTGAATTGACAGGTGAATGAATAAACAAAATGTGGTATTATATACATACAATGAAGTATCATTCAGCCTTAAAAATGAGGGAAATTCTGACACATGATACAACGTGGACAAATCTTGAAGACATCATGCTAAATGAAATAAGCCAGTCTCAAAAAGACACATATTGTATGACTCTGCTTATCTGAGGTACCTAGAGTGGTCAAATTCAAAAAGATGAAAAGTAGAATGGTGGTTGACAGGGACTAGGGAGAGAGAGGAATGGGGAGTAGGTGTTTAATGGATGCAGAATTTCAGTCTGAGCAGATTGAACATGTTCTGGAGATGGATGGTGATGACAGTTACACAACAAAGTGAATACACTTAATACCTAAGTAATAAATACGATAGAGCTGTATACTTAAACAGTTAAAATGGCAAATTTGATGTTATGTCTATTTTACTACAAATTTTTTTAACATTCTTGTATCGATTATTCTGCTATATTGCTCTCAAGAGATGTCAGAGGATGCTAATACCAATGGCTTTCTAAAGTTGGCCAAGGGGCTTCCTAGGTGGCGCAGTGGTTAAGAATCTGTCTGCCAGTGCAGGGCACATGGGTTTGATCCCTGCTCCAGGAAGATCCCACATGCCACGGAGCAACTAAGCCCGTGCGCCGTAACTACTGAGCCTGTGCTTTAGAGCCCGTGAGCCACAACTACTGAGCTCATGTGCTGCAACTACTGAAGCCCATGCGCCTAGAGCCCTGCTCTGCAACAAGAGACGCCACAGCAATGAGGAGCCCTCACACCACAACAAAGAGTAGCCCCCACTCACCACAGCTAAATGAAAGCACAGCAAAAAAGACCCAACACAGCCAATAAAATAAATTAATTAATTAATTAAAAAAATAAATTAAAAAATAAAGTCAGCCATGGCCATGCTACCACTGAAAGACAGGGCCTCTACAAAGATGCAAAGAACAAATTTCTAAACATGTACTGGGAGAAAGCAATTGAATTAGTAACTGATGTGGAGGTGGGGTGGGAGGAGAAGACAGGAGAGCCAGATAAATCCTATTACGCAGCTCTAAAACCAACCGTCCTCTCAAGGAGTTTAAAGCAAACTTCCCAGCATAGCTGGTTCTCATGTACCTGTGATGGCGAATGGCTGCTGAATGGAACCCGAGCGTGACCAACTAGACCCTGCAGGCTCTGGTTCCTACTTATTCTCCAGAACTAATCTCGCCCTGATGGTAGCCCTGCTCTCACTCTCTTCATCTCTGTCTCAATGATTTTATTTCAATCCTTCCCTCCTATCTGGCTGCCTTCTGCCTCTCCCCACTCAGCCATTTTCTTATCCCTCAGAGCTCAGCTCCCGCATCACTTCCATGCGGAAGCGCTCCTGTTCCTGTCATGAATGCTCACGGTACTGTACAGTCTTCCCTTACAATTGTATATCTGGCTGATTATTTGGTTAGAGTCAGTCTCCCCCAAAAACTTTAGGCTGCTTCATCTCCAGCGTCTAGCAAAACACCTCTTGCCCAGTAATTATTCTTAAAATGAATAATCTCAGATAGGGCTTTGGCATACCATGAACTAGTCTAAAGGTCTACATCAGAAAGGTCTAGACAAAAATAAAGGGGAACGCAACTGGAAAAGCATACCTGAAGGAGGCAGCGGCTGGTCATGGCTCGATAGCAGGCTCGGTGGCTCTTGACTGTGGGCCTCTCCCCGAGGCAGTAGCCCCACCTCTTCACCATGTGGAACCGCTTCGCGTGCCAGATGTGAGTTTCTAGCCACTTGTTCTTCTTCTGTCTCCGGTTAAATTCTAGCACCCGGTTTATGTGACATCGTCGAGCTTTATGACACTTATTTTTTGAGTGTTCTTTTTTCTGATGAACGGCTTTCTCTGCCTGTAGTTTCAAGAAGACAGGCAGGTCCTAGTTTGTAACCATCTCAAAACAAAGTTGAATGTTAGGAATTTAAACAGCTCATTTTAGGTGAAGTGGAGCACCTTACAGACTCCATTAGTTTGCTTAATTTTTTCACTTGGTGATTTCTCCAGTGAAAATAGAGGAGGCAACAGAAAGAGTGAAGATTTTAGAAAAAGGCAAACCTAGGAAGGCAGCACAGTTCTATCACTTACTAACTGGGCAAGCTTCGGGGACTGGGAAGATTTATTTATAAAATGTTTGACACAGTAACTCAAACTTATTTGTGGCTATTAAATCAAATGCTAGCTTTTCGTTGGGTTTTCTTTTTTATTGTTTTTTAACCACTAAGAATATAACTAAACCCAAAACTTAGGACCAAAAATTTAAAAGTGAGGAAAACTATACATTTCATATCACTTAGGTACTGACAGACAAATGCTAAATGCTACCACTAGGAAACAGACCTCACATTAAATCTAGAAAGTACAAAATTCCTGTTCAGTTTTCGCTCTTCCTCTCTTCCATAGCTAAGCTAAACTTCCAGGGGAAAAACTTCTCCATCCATTTGTGGGCCCCTTAAGAATAGGACTTGACCTTAATGGACTCTAAGGCTACCCCCAGCATAATACCAGCACACAGAAGGCACTCGATAAAGAAATTTTGAATCAGTTAGTAAAGACATAGCGTGCTTAGACAATCAGAGAATGTCCAAGCCAAGAATTCTGGTAAAGCCAAAAACAATTGGACTTGAACAAAAATTAAATCCAAGTTCAAGTTTTCAACTTTAAAACAAGACAAAAGGCAAATACTAGGCATTGATGCTGCCTTTTTTAACCTTCCAATTCTAAACTGCTCCCCTAAAGTGCAGAGCTAAAGTTACTTATTCGGTAAGAAGGTCAGAATTTTATTTTAAATCTGGCAGGGGAACATCAACTGTTAACATCATTAAGAGAGAGAGGTTCCAAATGCTATATTTAAAAGTAGCTGTAATATCCAGCAGCCTGCTAATTTGGGGGGAGGAGAAGGGGTGGAGGTGGGGAAGATTATGATTAAACCAAAAAATATGCAAAATGAGCAGGCTGGTTTTCACTTTTCATTTTAATAAATTCTATTAGGTTAATACTTCTCAATTTCCTTTAAGAACCACTAACCTAAACACTTACATTACAGGATACTTATACCTCTTTCTGGGCAATCTCCCGTAACCGTCGAGGAAGGCGTTTGACATTGTGACTCATGGCTCTCCGTCTCATGTGCCGGGGCAGAGTCTGGAAAACCAGTGAATTGGACGATTTCTGGGTCACTGCTTTCAACATGGCACTGATTTCAGCAGCTCGAGCTTGAGCAAAAGTAGAAGCTGTCAAAGAAAATAGCACTATCATTAAAAATTAGTCTTGGGATTTCCCTGGTGGCTCAGTGGTTAAGAATCTGCCTGCCATGGCAGGGGACATGGGTTCGAGCCCTGGGCTGGGAAGATTCCATGTGCTGTGGAGCATCTAAGCCCATGCGCCACAACTACTGAGCCTGTGCTCTAGAGCCCTCGAGCCACAACTATTGAGCCCACATACCACAACTACTGAAACCCGTGTACCTAGAGCCCGTGCTCTGCAACAAGAGAAGCCACTGCAATAAGAATCCTGCATACCACAACGAAGAGGAGTCCCGGCTCACCACAACTAGAGAAAGCCCGTGTGCAGCAACGAAGACCCAATGCAGCCAATAAATAAATAAGTAAATAAATAAATAAATAAAAACCTAGTCTTGAATCAAGACTTTTCCTGGTAGGTTTCAGAAGGAAAACAGATTTGAAGTACATGAGCTTACAATTCACCCACTACCCTAACCCCCTAAAAGATTAACACCAATAGTAGTTATTTCTGTGTTATATGATTGTAAAACTATTCTTCAACTTTCATATTTTTCAAGTTTTCTACAAGGATTCAGTTTTACTTTTCTAATCAGAATAAAGCTAAAAAATAAGTTTAAAAAGCGTTTTTCTAAAACACAGGGCTACATGCAATAAAATCACAACCACTCTTAAGTGTAAGAATCCCACAGGAAAACAAAGAAACAACAAAATTTTAAATGGTTTTGACCCCAAGGGTTTTCTTCCTTAATATTTTCTGCTTTTTAACAAATATGTGACTGTAACTATTTTTAGTTTTCTTTATTTAAAAACAGACTATTTTTTCTGAATAATAAACAGAGTACTGGAGAAATTTAAGTGAATTCCTCCAAGAAGGCATAAGGAAACACCAGAAGGCACACCTAAGGTGTGTACAAGGAATACAGGGTTATTACCAGGTAGTGGGCGGGGGGGGGGGGGGATGGGCATCAGGAAATGAGACTGGAAAGGGCCTAAAGACAGGTACTTACAGACCTTGGTTGCCCTCAGAGTGGGTTAAATTGGGTTTTATCTTTGGAGATGCAGTGCTGAGGAGTGTGGACGGCATTTTACATTTTTTAAAAAGGAGGGAGGGGGTGGCAAAGGAGACTTTAAGACAAAAAAGGAACAGTTCACACATCAGGACCGCTAAGAAGACAGTAAGAGAGAGGAGGGAAACTGAAGGAGGGAGAGCTAGCAGGTACAGGGAGGCCCTGGCCTGAGTCCAGACTGGAAGTGAGATATGCCCACGTGGATGCAGGGGAGAGAGGGACAGCAGACACTAGAAATCTGGCTGCAGGAGAAACAGAGCTCACAGTACAACCATACTTCACTTCTGTACAAATACCTACCAGTTATATACTTGGGAATCTCCTGAGAAGTGCCCTCGGGACCTGCTTTCCATCCTCCCTTTTTTTTAAATGTTACTCTGGAGGAAGATTGCTCCTTTGCATCAGACTCAGCCGGTGAATGGTGGGTCGTTTTGGTTTGCCGCTGTCGTGAAGTTCCAGAATGAGGCTCTAGTATATTTTCAAAAGGAAGGCAAAAAGAAATATGTCACTTTTATCAGAGATAAGGATTAGAGTGTTGGGTGAAAACACTGATCAGGTTTTTAATCCTGCAACCACCCTGTAAGGTGGCTATGACTGTCCTCCCCTTAAAGAGGAGGGATCTCAGGCAGGGAGGTGAGTTGACTTGCCCAAGGTCACACAGCTAGGAGGCAGCATGCTAGCTAATCATGTCAGTGTGACACATGAAAGAACCTCGGATATAATAGATACAAGGGAAACTTTCTCCATATAAATAGTGCAATGTGGATTTTACACCTAAGCTCCCTTAAATACAATAATCCACATGATTTTGCATATTCCGTCTTTCATCACAATTCTCTGGCACACTCAAGTTGAGAACCACCATGCTAAGAAGGAAATAAAAGCAGAGTCTCTATACAAATGTCTGGGCATTCAAACCATTCTGACTGTAAGACAACATCAAGTCCCTCTCTGTGAATATAGGGAAAGATCAGTAGAGAATTTCACAGTATTCCTGCTTATTTCCATTGTAGTGATAATTATTAAGCCCCCATAATCATGAAACATGTTGCAAAGTCTGTCATTGTGAGGTTTAAATGAGATAATATGTGCTTCTCACTTGGCATGGTGGGCATCAGTGTTGGATCTGAACCTATTTTCTATTTTCCATTGCTGCCTGATGAACAGCTATCCCCTTCAGATCACTTTACAAGGTTCTAAAATCAGCACACAAGTTAAATGCAGACATGATAAATGCATTGTACTTCTTTTAAGAAACATAGAAGTGTAACTTAATAACTGTCAAGGTACAGATAAAATATATCAGCTCTAAAATACACAGTCAATTCTCATTATTCCTAGCAGTTACGTTCTAAAAAGTTCCAGCAAACACTGAATTAGTGAACATTGAACCACTGCTCCTAGAGAAAACACGTATTTATCTATGCATGTGTGTATGTATATATACATCTCACAGAGATTATGATCTTAAATCATAAAAACAGCTCACCCTAGTAGATTCTATTTCCTTTCTTTTACAAAGAAAAAATGAAGTTCAGAAGTGTTAAGCAACCTGTCTGAAGCCACCCTGCAAATGGAATTCAAACTCAGGTGACAGCTGGAGCTTCTTGCACCACGCTGCCCTGCCCCACCAAGGTGTCCTTCCTCTGGGCATCTCCGTAAGAATAAGAAACAGGAAGGCAACTGGGAACCTCCACTGGGAATGTCCACGTCAGGCAACTCAAATTTTTTCCCACTCTCTGCATGTCCACGAATGACCGTCAAAGTGCCATTAGTGTTAATTTGGGGGGTTATGAATTTAGCAACTAGGTAAATTTGTAAATACAAAGCTTGCAAATAATAAGGGTCAACTGTATCTATTTTTAATTCAGCTTCTTTATCATTTAGATTATGACTATCAAAAGAAACTGACAAAAGCAATCTGATCCAAATGGAAGTGTGTGTAGAGAGCACCACCTGTATCTTACCTTTTTGAGACTGGAAAGGTTTTCCACCTCCATTATGGTGCTTTACGCCACTATCAGCCACAAACCCAGAGGATAAAGTTACATTGGTGGGCTGGTTTCTCATTTTTTTAGCATGTTTCCTTTCTTTTGCATTAGACATTTCTGGAAAGAAAGTAATAAATTTAGTACAGGGAGAAGGAACTTCCTTTCAAAAATGAAAATAAATGTAATGAATAAATGTTCATGCAACTCAAAATTTGATTCAATATAATCAGTCTCCATTTGTTATAGGTAGATTAATGGTATCAAAATGTTATCATGATATTGATGTACAGCAGGGACTTATAACCAGAGGGAATGGTATTAACACCCATACCAAAACCTGATTGAACAGAAAAATATAATTCTGTTTTGCACTGTCAATTAAGTCACACACCAGTGTTAACACTGCATAAAGTCTGTTGGAAGAATGAAAAATGAAGTATGAGATAAGATCCCTATGCCATGGTAAAAAAATTAAATTAGCTAAAGCAGTTCATCAAAATTCTTAGGTGAAACAAGAGCCACATGAATCAATCAAATATGGGACACTATTCAGATACGATAACCTCACCAAAAACTGAACATAAATTATTCATCTTTTCATTTCTACTAATAAGATGAGGCTAGCTGTACCTTTAATTTAGAACAGCAAAAAGATTTCAATTTGAAGTAAGAAGGATAAAGGACAAAAACCTAGCAGAGCCTGATTATATGGTAGTTCTCAACTCTCAAACTCGACGCCCCCTTTCTTTTACTGAATAGTTCGAAATACCTGCTTTCTATTTTTAAATGAAACTCATTAATTACATAACCTACTAGACACATAACTTTTATCAAAACGTGTCCTACAATATGTGCCCTCACTGTGATGTAAAGGAGAACTAAAAGTAATTGTAATAAAATAATGTCTATTTTCTGTATGTAAATATTTCACCGTAACCAGATGACATTATGAAATAGAGATATTTTTAACCCGGGGGGATAATCACTACCGCCAACACAGGCATGGGCACAATCTGTAGAGCTGGAGAAGGGTCCTGAAGCCCCCATGCAACAATCATGAACTCTTTCCTTGCTGGCTGTAGGGAGGCTGGACAGAGGGAAGGGTCCGGCAGGAAGAAGGAGACTCTAGGAAGCTGGGAAGCTCAGAGTAGCAGAACCAATCTATTCTCCAAGCATTTAAATGTTTAATAATAGTCTTTACTCATACCTATACATAGAATTATATGTCTGCAACAGCTACAAAGGCAAAGTAATATCAGTGTGTTATACTAGTATCTCTAAGAGAACGTAGTAATGCCACTGATGACATAATTGCCCAAACTGGTAAACACTCTGTGGTAAAGTACAAAAATTTTTTTAACAATACAATCTCAGACTTCCCAGGTGGCACCGTGGTTAAGAATCCACATACCAATGCAGGGGACACGGGTTAGATCCCTGCCCCAGGAAGATAACCACATGTCATGGAACAACTAAGCCCATGCACCACAACTATTGAGCCCATGTGCCACAACTACTGAAGCCCAAGAGCCTAGAGCCCGTGCTCCGCAACAAGAGAAGTCACCAAAATGAGGAGCCTGTACACCATAATGAAGAGTAGCCTCTGCTCACTGCAACTGGAGAAAGGCCATGTGCAGGAATGAAGACCCAACACGACGAATAAATAAATAAATTTTTTTAAAAAATTAAAAAAAAATACAATCTTGCCTTATTTATTGTATTCCTGGAAATTTCAGTGTATATTAAATCCATGCAGCCACTGCAGCAGGGCTAACATCCCTGGGCCCTGTCCAGTAAATAGCAGCAGTGTTACCCCAATCGTTATGCCAACCAAAAACACCTGCACAAACTTTCAAATGCCACATCAGGATTTGCATCACGCCCAGTGAGTGCCACTAATTAACTACCTCCCATTCCTTTCCAATGAAAGACTTCATACAAAATTAAGAGTAACCTATGTGGCAAGTGTTTAAGAGCTTCACTTTGGAGTTAGAAAGACCTGGATTCAAATATCTTCCTTAACACTTTTTAGTTGTATAATCTTAGGAAAATTACTTTCCCTCATTGAGCTTCGGTCTCCCCTTCTATAAATGAGAATAATTACCAGGTTGCTGTGAGTCTTAAATGAGGTAATATACATAACACAAAGTGTGGGGCTTTGCATAAACTAAGGGCTCAGTTTATGGTAGCTCTTATTCTTAAATAATAAGTGAAATAACAGAGATTTATGTCATTTCACTTTCTGACTCCACTCTGCTTTGACCTAAATGAAAGACAACTAGATCAACACCCCAAAACATTTTTCAAACTAAAAAATATGTAGGAAGTAAATGGAGTTCTGCAGAACTCGTTGGCTAGTCAAGGACATGATTCAGATCAGTTTGTATTAACAACCATTCAAAATTATCTTACAAAACAATTTAGTCCACCTGCTTGAATCAGAACTTGCGCAGCAAAACAGAGCACTACCTGGGAACCCTGGCTGGGACACCAGGATTAGGGTAACCTTCAGAAGTCATATCTCTGAGCTTAGGTTCTAAGGTAAAAAATTAGCAGACTGAACTAGCAATGATCCTCAAACAGTTCTGACTGCAGACGGGAATGAATATAAAATATATCCTTATGGAGTCTGAGGATTTAGCTTAAAATAGCTTCCAGAAGGAATCTTAACTCTTAACATTCATGTGAATTTTACATCTATTCCTAATAGTCAGTTTGTGTTTGTTTTCATATCCATTTAGTCAAAACTTTAATGAGCACTAAATATGTGTCGGGCTTTATAAAAGTGTTTTCTCCCAAATCTTCAAATAAATTGGACATGTCATGTTTTTTCATACAGCACATTATCCCCTGGCTGATCAGACACACCCCCGGTAGAGTGGACTTTGGTTTGAAAACCTGGGAATTAAACAGGTGCTCTCTGATTTCTTTCAAGCTAAAAAACCTGGTGACTCGGACGATATAAAATCTGCCTTACAAATACAGGTATGTTGTTTCACAGGAAATATTTTACTCAAGTTTAATTATTTGCAATGCTCCAAGAGAGGGCCTTAAAGAATCTTGTGAACTGTTCTGTAAGTTAAAAACACCTCCTAATTATCCAGTTTAATCACATTTAACAAGCTTTTGGGTACCTATTATGTGCATAATAGCCTTGAGCTGTGTGTATACCAAAGCAGCACATGGGTGCAGCCTCTTTCCTTAACGAATCAGTCATCTCAGGCAGCCAACACTCACTGAGAGCTTTATGTGTCAGGCACTACTCCCCATGCCTTACCTATCTATTCTCACAACTCCACGAGGGAAGTACGAGCACTATCCCCACTTCATAAATGAGGAAACTGAAGCACAGGGAGGTAATACTAACACTGTGATTGTACTGGGATTCAAACCAGGCAGTCTGGCTCTATTCAGTATTTTTAAAACAAAAAACAACCACAGAATAAGGCCACATATAATAAAAGACTAAATTTTGCAGTATAGCACAATAGGAAACCGGATAAGGGAAAGAAAAAGTGAATCTACAGGAAAAGTCAATGAGAAAATAGGATTCTACTAGTTGGAACTTAAGAAAGTATTCAGGAATCTGCTTTGTGAACTCAGGAGTGAGGACTGGATGACTACACTAGAGTGGAAAGAGACAGTAGGAGAGGATAAAACTGAGTAGGCAAGGGGAGGCCAAAACTCTAAACCAATGATAAAGCCAGAATTTGGAAAGCCAAAACCTTAACAGTATGTAGAACAAAATGAGGGAGAATAAAGATGATTTTCTCATATTACATGTCAGAAGCAGGGTAGGACAGGGATTTTGCCAGTCTTTTTCACTGCCGCATCTCCAGGACCTAGCAGAATGCCTCGCACAAAGAAGGGGTTCCATATATATATTTGTTGAATGTACACGTGCACACACAAATGAAGGAGTGAAACGTGCCTGTGATGCATATTTAGTAAAAAATATTTAGACGAGTGCCACCGCTTCTGATACAGTATGACCGAATATCTGCCAAGAGAACAGCTCTGGGGCCATTTGCTGGACCAAGATCAATTCTCTCCTACTTGAAATCACATCCCAGTCACTAGGTTTCTGCTAAGATGGAAAGGGAATATGTAGACACCTTGTAAATCTCGAGCAGCTCTCCCAGAGAAGGCAGCACAGGAGGGGGGAGGTGAACAATCCCCAGGTCTCAGCGTCGTCCCCTGAATGACCCATCTTATTCATTTAGGATATACAAACCCATTCCCAGGACAGCCTCTGCCCGGCAGGGCAATGCAGAGAAATGACAGACACAGTGGCTCGATCACAGGGGCTGTAGTGTAAGTAGATAAAGTAGGGGGGGTCCCCGGAGAAAGAGAACCAGGCATGGACTTCTTGGCATAAGAGAAGCCATTTTTGGCCAAGCCATTTGGGGATCTAAATCTGGTCACAATGCTTGCCTTTGAACAGGTTTCAGTAATACCGACCTTAAGGGAACCAAAGAACAAACACCTGTTATCAGGCAAGAGAAACAGCAATAGTAAATATCAGTTGTAAACTCCCATTTCTATTTCCATGACAAAGATAGGCCCGAAGCACTTTCTTAAGCTGTCTGGCAGAATCTGAAGCCCCTCAGGCGCTCAATCACCAGATCACCTGGAACCTAAGGGATGACGATGCTGACCTTTCTTATGACACTGGTTGGACTCTGCTGACCTTCGTCACAATTCTATGTTCAATTCTTCTTTGGCGTCATGAATATGCATGTATCCTTAGCTTAAAACGTCCCCAATTTTTCTGTTGGGAAGACACTGCTTTGGGATGTTCTTACTTGCAGCAAGTAATAAATCCTTCCGTCTCCTGATCTTTGGCTTGCTAGGGGATTTTGTTTGGGGTTTTTTGTTTGTTTGTTTTGCTTGACACCCACCCAGTGAACCCAGTTCTCAGGAAACAGGAGATGCCAAGCGGGAAGAGGGGCCCCTGCGCAGGCAACAACGGAAGAAGAGTAAGTCAGCTGGGTGTGAGGGAGAGAAGCGGAGGGGAGCCCGGCCAGTACTGGGGCGCTACACACACTCCCCCATACTCGCGAAAACTGGCAGACGCCAACCCCTCACGACCTACCTGCCAGACGCTCGGTGGCGGGAAGCCAGGGCCCCCCGGGTCAGGATGACAAGGTTCTGCCACAGTCACCGACGCGACGTGCGCGGCAAGCGAGCTGGAGGGCGCAGGCGCCAGTGTGACTGCTGCCTCCACGTGGCCCAGAGTCGCACAGAGACTACAACTCCCAAAATGCCCAGCGAACACCGCCCCAGGCGACGCTTTAAAACCTGGATTCCAGCCCCAGCTGGTTAGTCCCGTGAGACGCGAGTAGCTGGGGTGAGCTGGATAGTTGTCTGCGAGGGGCGGCAAGGGAGCAGGATTAGCCATGTCGTCTTTGATCAGAAAGGTTATCAGCACCGCGAAAGCCCCAGCGGCCATTGGTCCCTACAGGTACAGGAGGCCTGTGGGAGCCGGGAAGGACCCGGGGTGTGTGGAGTCGGGAGTTGGGGGCTTGGGCCAGTCGGGTCAGAGCTGCGGCGGGCCTCGGGATTCTCCGGGCAACCTAGTGCAGCACGCTGAACTGGGAAACTGAACCCGGGAAAGCGGGCAACGCACCGAGAGGCTCACTCCGTATTGTAAGATCATCAATTTTGTGTTTAAAATTATAAAGAAAAAGTGTGGTCTAGAAATCAGGGGAAATGTCACGAAATGAAAGATAGGAAAGTTGGAAGCATGTTGGAAAACAAAGTATAGGGAACTGGAAAATTAGAAATGAGAATATCTTTGTTTTCTAAGTAACCGTGAAATGGGGTAAAACTAATTCTACTTATAAATTTAAGTCGATATTAAGTTTTCTTTTTAAACATTTAATGCCATTGAATTGTGTACCTAAAAATGGTTAAAATGGTAAATTTTATGTTTGATGAAGTTGATATGTTGGATTCTCTTTCAGGTCTCAGTGTAGCTTATGTTTTTTCCTGTGATCTTATCCTAATTCTGATATTTAGTATCTTCATTACAAAAATAATCAGTTCAGAAAGTAAGCATTTTGCAGAAGTGTACCCTCACAGGTGGATCCTTAATTGACCCTTCAGCAATGATTAACCTTGTCTAATTACTTATTTTCTTAGGAGTGTTCTTGGCATTGCTTTCTTTTGTTTTACAGCTTTATTGAGGTATAAGTTACACATAAAATTCACCCATTTTAAGTGTAGAGTTCCATGAGTTTTGATAAATGTATAGAGTCATGCATCTACTACCACAATCAAGTTTTTGAACATTTACATCACCCCCACAAACTACCCCCTTGCCAAAAAAAATCCCTCATACCCACCCCTGCCCCTGCCCCCAGGAAACCACTAATATACTTTCTTCTGTTTTTTCATAAGTAGAATCAAATAATAATGTAGTCTCTAGTTGTATCTATCAGTGGGTGTTTTTTATTTTTTGTTTTTCCTTTTTGCTATCATGAATAATGCTGTTCTGAATATTCATGTAAGGTCTTTGAACATATGTTTTCATTTCTTTCTAGTAGTTGCCTAAGAAAGAAATTGCTGGGTTGTATGTTATGTGTGTGTATGGTTGGTTGGTTGATTTTTGGCTGCATTGGGTCTTCTGTGCTGCTTGCAGACTTTATCTAGTTGTGGCGAGTGGGGGCTACTCTTCCTTGCAGTGTGCAGGCTTCTCCTTGTGGCCGCCTCTCTTGTTGCAGAGCACAGGCTCTAGGCACCCGGGCTTCAGTAGTTGTGGCACACTGGCTTAGTTGCTCCAGGGCATGTGGGATCTTCCTGAACCAGGGATCAACCCCTGTTCCCTGCATTGGCAGGCGTATTCTTAACCACTGCGCCACCAGGCAAGTCCCTGAAGTTCCCTGACCAGGGATTGAACCCGGGCCACTGTCCAGTCCTAACCACTGGATCGCCAGGGAATTCCCAGTTTAAGTTTTTAAGAAACTGCCGAACTATTTTCCAAAGTGTGTGTACTATTTTCCATTCCCACCAGCAAAGTATGACGGTTCCAGTTTCTCCACATCCTCATCAATATTTGTTGTTATCAGGGATGCTTTATTGTATGTAATGGTATCTTAGTGTGGCTTTAGTTTGCATTACTCCTTTGCTCTTTGTATGTCTTTTGTGAAGTGTCTGTTTAGATCACTTGCCCATTTTTTACTGAGTTGTTTGTCTTTATATTATTGAGTTATAAGAGTTCTTTATATATTCTGAATACAAGTCCTTTGTTAAATACGTGTTTCGCAAATATTTTCTCCCAGTCCATGAGTTGGGTTTTCATTTTCTTAAAGATGTCTTTCAGTAAGCAAAAGGTTTTAATTTCAGTGAAGCCCAGTTATCAGTTTCCTTTATTTTACTTTTTGTGCTTTTTGTGTCTTAGCAAAGAAATCTTTTAGCATTGGGTTTTACATTTTATATTTATATCTTACATATATCCTGGATTTCTATTCTTTGCAGTCAGGCTGTGTTAGTCGACAGGACCGTTTACATTTCAGGACAGCTAGGCATGGACCCTGCAAGTGGACAGCTTGTGCCAGGAGGGGTAGCAGAAGAGGCTAAACAAGTGAGTCATTTTCCACATTTGAAGTTCCCTTCTCTCCTTTTTAATATTGAGGAGTGTTAAGAATCCACTTGGCTGATTTGTTTTATAGAGATTATCAGATGAGTACTTTTTAAGTTACTGATTGACTTAAGACAGTTTTATGTCAGTAGAAAGCTGGAAATGGGATGAATCATTTAACAACCAAAAAAAAAAAAAAAGATTTTACTTTCCAAGGTGACTTTAAACTGAATTATTGGATATTGTGGTAATCATTTCACAATATATACATGTATTGAATCATCATGTTACATACCTAAAACTAATACAATGTTATATTTCAGTTATATTTCATTAAAATGGGAGGGGAAAACCCTGAATTATTGAAATCAGAAAACGTCTTGCCACTTCCACGTGGGTTGGGAAATTTTATCAGGGCCAATGACCTGGGGAAAAAAAAAAAATTCACCACCACAGAAGTAAAAGTCAGCATTTGTTATAAAGAGAGAACAATCAATGGTTACATATAGTACGTTTTTAAAAATAAGAATGGAGATATAATTCTAATCCAATAAATAGAATTAAATTATAATTTAATACATTCACTGAGTTATTTGTAATATCCAAAGATAGAAAACAACCTAAATGTCCATCCATGAGGAACTAAATAAGTCATGCTAGATCTGTACAACTAAATTAATATGGAAAGATCTCCAAGATAGATTGTTATATGATAAAATACATAAAGCCAAGGTGCAGAACAGCATGCACAACAAGCCACCATCTGTGTGTGTCTAAGGAGACACACATATATGCTGGTACAAGCATTGTCTGTCTCTAGAAGGATATACAAAAAACTAGAAACAGTGGTTACCTTTGATGAAGGAAACTGGGGAGGGGGAATAAGGGTGGAAGATGTCTTTTCACTGCATATGCTTTTTTATAGCTTTTGAGTTTTTTGCCATATCCATGTATTACTTATTTAGGAGGTTAAGTTTTTTAAATCAGCTATTATAATGTAATCACTCAAAGTGGAAGAATGAATTGAAAAAATAGTAAATTAAGGACAGGGTGAAAAGCTAATTTTTTTTCCAAAGTCCAGAGTGTCAAACATATACACAATTTACTAATATTGTTTTTTGAGAAAAGGGGGGGAAAGCCTCTTTAAAATCAAATATTGCTTTAAAGAAAACAGGTTTTAATGCTTACTAGCTCATACTTATCCTCAGAGTGATATAGAATTAGGAGCCCCAGTAATTATTTCTATTTTGGCTTAGTGGACATTGGCTGAGAATTTCACTGTTCTAGCACTGAGAAAGAGACTGCAGTCCTTTTCCTCACAAAAGGAGACAACTTCTCACTGTATTTCAGAAAGAGTCATTCGTTAAAGAAAGCCGAGAAGCAATTCACTTGCATAAAGGCGGCCTACAAAGAGTAGAGTTTCCTAGAAAAGGAAGATTGTTCTGCAACATAGGCTATTTAAGGAGATGTTAGTAAAAGATGGTTAATTGAATTGAAGCTTTAATGCAGCATCAATACCTTAGGCCTTTCTTGCCTCGGTTCACAGGCTTTAACAAACTTGGGTGAAATTCTGAAAGCTGCAGACTGTGACTTCACAAATGGTGAGCAACTTGATATTGTTCCACATTTCTGTTTGATGTTTCTTTGGTCTTTTTGAAGAACATATGGCATCCAGTAATATGTCATGCCATATCTTTGTTGTTTGAAGTTGGTTTAATTTCAGTCCCATTTTAATCAAGACAATCCAGAGCCATATGCATAATATCAATGAGAAATTAACCAGTAGTCAGTAGTCAAACTAAGAAAAAAATGGAAACTTTTGTTGGCGCCAACATGAGGATTATAACCTGGCAG
This sequence comes from Hippopotamus amphibius kiboko, assembly GCF_030028045.1. Classification (NCBI taxonomy): domain Eukaryota; kingdom Metazoa; phylum Chordata; class Mammalia; order Artiodactyla; family Hippopotamidae; genus Hippopotamus; species Hippopotamus amphibius. Next base: position 135,906,266 of record NC_080190.1, on the reverse strand, counting down.
GCAGTCTTTCAGAAAGCTCTGAGGACTGTCCCGAAGAGGTAAGGGGAAAGGCCAGAATATACATGATTTTGGCTAAGGGGTACGTGCAGTCAAAATGGCACATGTCTTGGTTACTGCTCTTCGTGAGGATCAGATGTGCTTTTCTAAGTATGGGAAGGTGCGAAAAACTAAGTTCATAAAATTTTCTCCTGGAAATATCTGAGGGCTGGTTCTGCCAGTTTTCCCAGAGCACAAAGTGCCTTATCCTGATCTTCTCCCTGAATTCCTTTCAGGATGTACTGTAGGCCAGCGACTGCAATGGCTAGTAACTTGTTTCTTGTAGAACTAGATGGTGGGCCGCATTCCTACTTTACAATCCCCTCCCGTTCTCTCTTAAATTTCAGCCAAGTTTTGGGAGGCATTTCATGACCAATTTGTCCCACAGTGCTAGAAATGCTCATTCCAAGGTCAGACGAGGATTTCATTGATATGCCACACAGTGTGCTATCAGTGGACTAAAGCTCTGTTAATAGTAGCCAAAAGCCAGGAAATGGTTTTCTCTTGTTGCTTCTTCCCATACCTAGAGTTACACTATTATAATCATTGATCTTGTAGAACTTTATTTTAGGTCAGTAATTTCAAGTCAGCTAGTTATTATTTTTATTGGAGGCTCGTCACATTTGATAATGCAAGAAACAATAATCTTGTAAAATAGGCAGAATACAAGTATATAGCTAGTGACATTAATAAGGTCATAAGTAAGTAGTGTTGTGTTCTAAGGGGTTACATGGCTGGCACCAGCAGAAAAAGAATTGAACTTTATGGTGGGGCAGGGATTTCTGTTATTGTAGGGGTCTGGCTGATTCTCAGTGCAGATGCACAATGCACACTAGAGGGAGGGAGGAGAACTAAGTGGGCAGAGAAAAAAATTTCATGTTTAAATTTTTTTCTTGTCTTGCCTTAAAATACGAATTTTATTTCATCAGTAATGTTTTTCTAAGTAATGTTTTGGATCAGACCAAATAACTAAATAAACCTAACGACAATGTATATATCTCCTAGTGGTAAAAGCAACTGTTTTGCTGGCTGACATAAATGACTTCAGTACTGTCAATGACATCTACAAACAATGTAAGTAATTTGGCTTTATTACCCTTTTCCATTTTAAAAAGAAATATGTCTATTGACCTTACTAACTGTCCATTATAAATTAAGAATGTTGGAAGATGGTAAAGAAATGATCATAGATCCTGTCCTAAAAGAATTAATAGCCTCATTGGAAACACACAGTATGCCCCCATGAAAAAAATCCAAGACATTTCTATTGCATTCCCTAGAATGACATACTACAACCAGACAAATCCATTTTTCTAAAGCTTAATTTTGTTACACCCTTCTTAGGCTTTTTAAGCCCTCCTAATCACTTTTCAACACATAGATTGTGTTTATCATTGCTGTGATTAGGTCTAGCCACCATCTCTCTTCTGCTCTCTCAGAATCATTAGCTGGTTAGTTAATAATTCTGTGCCTTGGTTTCCTCACATGCAAAATGGGGATAAAACCGTATAAGGTTGTTGGAATTTTAAATGAGTTAAATACAGCATGTAAACACGTTAGAACGGATGCTGGCATGTTGTAAGCACTCGCTAAGTGTTATCTGTTATTATTAACATTGCCATCCTAGTGGGGGAAATGAGTGTCCCTACCGCTGCGTGAGATGAGACAAAGGTATAACGCGGAAAAGGCATCGTTACTTATTCTGTCCTGAGGAAATGGCTGGAGGAAATGGCTGGGGTGCACCAGAGTTGGTAGTAACAGTACCTGCCAGAATTGCTGGAGGTGGGCAGTTGTTCCCTATTTAGTAACTATTTGATAAATATCACTTTAAAAACAACCCTCTTCATGTCAAATAAGATCAAAGTGTCAGAGTATATGAGTATTTTCATTTTTTCCCCAGAAAGCTAAGGTATTTTTAAAAGTGTTAAACATCATGGGAATCATATGGCAAAACGTTTTATCAGACAAACACGAATATGAGCTTCTTTTTTTTTTCACGTTGCGTATATCTCAGAACTGGCATATCTGAATCACTAACCAGATTCTTGATGCTGCAGTGTTGAGTTACAACATAGTATCTGAAAACTAAAATGAAATTCTTCCAAACTTAGATTTCCAGAGTAGTTTTCCTGCGAGAGCTGCTTACCAGGTTGCTGCTTTGCCCAAAGTAAGTACACTGTAAAATGACTAATGTACACAGTTTTAAATTTCTGCATTGTTTTCTGAATATAAGAAACTAAGCACTGTCTCGGGAAGTTTTTGAAAAGAAAAGAAATAGTCCCTGCTCTCCCAGAACTTAAAAGTAAAAGGAAACACCCAATATTACATGCATGGGGGCAAAAACTTAAGAAACCTAAGAAATATTTTAAATTTGTCTTAAAAATTAAGAAAATTAAAAATCAAGGCCACACATGGAACATGAACACAACAGAATCAGAGTACTTATATTGTGAGAAAAAGTAAAAGAGCAGCTGTATTGTTTTACTGTATAAATTGAGACCATAAATTGAGCCTGGTCTGTGAGTTCTGCAGTAAAAATTTTACTTTTCTAGTGTATAAGAAAAAAATCTAGACCTTCCATTCGAAAAAATAATCTGAAAACCAGTGGCTCCTAGAATCCTCACCGTTCCTCCTTTGGTGTTCTGATCGAGCTAGACGCTCTTCCTGTGCCCCTTTGCAGCACAGTATTTCCACCTGTAAAGAAGCAGCTCTTACGGACTTCCACTGCTAATTTTCCACTAAAGAAATTTATCTTCTCGGAGTAGTATTTTTGTTGCTTTAATTGGTGTTACTTGCAGTGATATCATCAAATTTATTAAGATATAGAATGTGATAGAAGGAGTTCTAAGCTTGGAGTCATAAGACATGGGTTTGAACCTCTGCCGTTTAGCTTTGTGTCCTGGGATGAGTGAAACAACTTTTCTAAGCTTCAGTGTATCACCCTCTGCATTGGGAGAATCCCTCATAATAGAGCTGCTGTGGGAATCCCGTGAGCTAACACAGACGAACACCCTGAACATGGCAACCTGGCCTAGCGTAGAGTCTTGGTGCATGTGCCCCCTCCCTTCCTTCTTGGAAAAGTTTAATGTTAAAAATGCATATGTTAAAAAAAAAAAATGCATATGTTAAAAATTGCATGTTTTTAGTAGGTATTATGGCGCTTTCTTAATTTGTTCATTACTTTCCTGACAGGGAGGCCGTGTTGAGATTGAAGCAGTAGCTGTCCAAGGACCTCTCGTAACAGCATCACTCTAAGTGGGCCCAGTGTTATTTAGTCTGGAATTTTAATAATGTTTTTAAATTAATGTCTTAATTTTTATAATCTTTGTTGGAAACTACAAGGTTGACTGAAACATTTGAAGTTATTATGGAAATACCATCTATAAAGGGACTTGAACATGAATTGAAGATTAATGATGAATCTAGTTACTGATGTTATAAATTACACTTCTCTAACACTCATATCACTGGATATGGGAAAAGAGACACGCATTACATAGTTACTCAGAAAAATAAAAATAAAGGGAAATAACACGTAGGAGAGATGAGTTAATATTCCTGAGAAATAATAAAAAGCACACCTGATCCAATTAAACCCTATTAATTTAATCATGTGAAATATTTAGTTATGTCAGATACATGATTCTGCTTTTACTTGAGTAAAATTAAAGCATTTAAGTTTGTATGGTAGAAGTAAAGGAGAAGAAACTGGACCAAATTTTATAGAGATATTTTTCTAATGGAAATAAAATAGCATGCAGATTTTCCTTAGTGTGATTCTGTTCACTTGTTTTTTAACTGTTAATGTGTACACTAAATCCCATTACCTAAATAAAGGTGGGGGAACTATGAAGTTTGAACTCCAACTATTTTTTTCTCAAAGCTTACTTTTGACTTCACATTTTTACAGTGTTGCAATAAGGCTACCTTTAACCATTTTGTGTTTGTTCTTTGAAGTCTTTTAACATTTTAGAAACTACTACATGAATATCTCCTCATAGTAGAATAAGTTCCAACACAGAATTATATAGATTAAAAGTAAAGGTCCCCTCCACTCACTGTCCATTCCACTTACCTCCCCAAAGAAGATCACAGCAGAGAGTTTTGAGTGTAACCAGCAGATAGTTTTCTGTGCATTACATACTTGATCATCTAGTTTGGTTTTGGTTTGTTTACATAAATGGAGCTTTACTGTATATGTTATTCTACAGATTGCTTTCTGCTTGTCTTAAAGGTCTTCCATATAAATACACATTGATCTACCTTATTTTTAAAACTGTTGAGGTCTTTTGTGTAGATATATCTTAGGTGATTTAACTATTGCTCCAAACAATTCCATGTTTGCAAGATTGTGTCAATGCTTTTGTAACATTCTACCTACACACACAACATTTTACATGTACCTATTTGTTTGAGGTATATGTAAAACATATTAGTAAGACATTTGTTTTAGAAATGGTCATGCTAATTTGAAAAGTTTGGTCAACCAAAAGATAATATTAGAAGCACTTGAGAAGAACAGTTTTAACTAGAGATGCATTAATACGTCTTTTGTTACCCGGACATTATTGACTGGAGACTTATCAATATCACTTACATAACAAATCACTCGCCACACACATTAGTTTCTGCAAAAAATAGCCCGGTCAATGAGTTTAAGAGCACAGACTTTCGGGCTTCTCTGGTGGCGCAGTAGTTAAGAATCCACCTGCCAGTGCAGGGGACACAGGTTCAATCCCTTGGCCAGGAAGATCTCACATGCGGCCGAGCAAATAAGCCTGTATGCCACAACTACTGAGCCCATGCACTGAGAGCCCATGCTCCACAACAAGAGAAGCCACTGCAATGAGAAACCCATGCACTGCAACAAAGAGTAGTCCCTGCTCACCACAACTAGAGAAAGCCCATGTGCAGCAATCAAGACCCAATGCAGCCAAAAATATAAATAAATAAATAATAAAATAAATCTTTAAAAAAAAAAAAGGACTGGATTCCAGAACTATGATTAGAACTGGATCTCAACAACTCACATGTCATTAACTGAAGGGTGTATAAATTAAAAAAAAAAAGAGTACAGACTTTGGAGTAATTCTAACGGGGCTCAAGGCCCAGATCTACCACTTATTAGCTCTATGATTTTGAGCTAGTTATTTAACCTCTTTAAGTCTCAGTTTGCTGAGAAGTAATCACTGCACCTTCTCAAAGCAATGTAAGAACCAAATAAGATAACATATATGGAAAGTACTTAGCGGTGTGTCTAGCATACAGCAAAGGCTCAAAAAAGCTATCACTATTCAGCAATGTTTAATAATTGCCATATAGAATAATGAGCTAGATGGAAAAGTTTCTGCTATTTAGATAACTAAATTTATTAACGAAAGATAAGGATGAGGATTCTTAAACAGGTAGAGTTAGGGAGTATAGCACTGTGATTTGATAAAATAAGATTAGGCGCTGAAAATTATTTTAGACATTTTAACATGAAGTAGTATAGTACAGTTGTTAAGGGCATAGACTCTGGAGCCAAACTACTTGATTTCAAATCTTATTCTACCACTTATTAGCAACTCTGAGCTAGTTACTTAAATTCTCTGTTCTGTTTCTTCTGTAAAATATCTTCTTTGTTTCATCTATAAAATGGGGATATAGTTGTTGTAAGAAATAACATATATAAAACACTGGCATATAGCTATGAGGATAATGATAGAAACCTTTCTGATATTTGGCAATAAAAAATGAGGGAATTCCCTGGTGATCCAGTGGTTAGGATTCAGCACTTTCACTGCCATGGCTCAGGTTCAATCTCTGGTCGGGGAAACCAAGATCCCACAAGCCATGTGGCATGGCCAAAAAAAAAATAAGCTATCAAGTCACAAAAAAGACATGGAGGAACCTTAAATGCATGTTACTAGATGAAAAGTCAATCTGAGAAGATTACATACCGTATGATTCCAACTATGTGACATTCCAGAAAAGGCAAAACCATGGAGATAATTAAAAGATCACTGGTTGGTAAGAGTGATGGAGGAGATAGGGAGGGATCAATAGGTGAAGCACAGCAGATTTTTAGGGCAGTGAAACTACTATGTATGATCCTGTAACAGTAGGTACATGTCATGCATTTATCAAAAACCACAGAATGTCCAACACAAAGAGTGAACCCTGATGTAAACTAGGGGCTTTAGTTAATGTGTCAGTATTCATCAGTTGAAACAAATGTACCACACTAATTAAAGATGTTAATAATTGGGGAAACTGCAGTGGGGAGGAGTATTTGGGTACTTTTTGTACATAAAAATGCCCTAGAAAATGTAAACCTTTTTTTTTTATGGACTGTAGTAATGCAGTCTGTGGTAGAGTGTTAAGTGAAATGTCTTTTCCTTTTCAGTTAAAAAATGGTGCTCATAGTTAACTGGTATTGCCTAAAAATATACAGATTTAGGAAAATCAGCAAGTGGCAAACACCTCCCCCCCTCACCCCTTGCAAAGTGTGCTTGGAGAAATGTTGGCAGGTGATGAAATTTGTCTAGGACAGTACCTGAGTTTATGTTACCCATCAAAACCGGTTTATTATCAACTACTTCACTCTTATCAAAGAAGCTATATACTTTATATGCATGGTTTGAACAATAATAAAATGAACATCTACATACCAAATCCAGCTCAAGAAAGGAACATCACCAATACACTGGAAGCTCTATATAAGCCATCACCCTCACTTCCTCCAAAGGTAACTACAGTCCTCAATTTATGTTAATTATTCTTGCTTGTATTTTTTAAAATTATTTTTATTTATTGGCTGTGTTGGGCCTTCGTTGCTGCACGCTTGCAGAGAGCAGAAGCTACTCTTCATTGGGGTAAGCAGGCTTCTCATTGCGGTGCCTTCTCTTGTTTCAGAGAACAGGCTCTAGGCACGTGGGCTTCAGTAGTTGCAGTGCATGGGCTCAACAGTTGCGGCACATGGGCTTAGTTGCTCCTCAGCATGTGGGATCTTCCCAGAGCAGGGCTCAAACCCATGTTCCCTGCATTGGCAGGTGGATTCTTAACCACTGCACCACCAGGGAAGCCCTCTTGCTTGTCTTTATAGTTTTGCCATTTAGAAGTTATGCATTCAAATAAGAAGTTTTGATTTAGTTTTGCCTGATTTTAAATTTTGTATTAATAAAATACAGAATACATTTGTCCAACCTGTTTTCACTTAATATTATGGTTTAAAATTTTTTAAACATCTTCTAATACCAAGCAGATACAAAAAAAGGTTGACCACCCACATTCCTACCACACAGTTTGAGAACAAGAACATTCTTACTGCTATAGAAGACCAGATATGACGCTCCAATCCTGTCCCCTTCCTTCCCGTCTCAGAGGAAACCTATGTCCTGAATTTTGCATTTATCATTTCTTCTTTCTTCTGTTATTGTTTGAATTATTAAATTAGTTTGCATTGTTTTTTGTTTTTAAAGGAATGTCAACATGTCACCATTGAGTATGAATGCTTGCCATTGATTTTTTATATATTCCTTTTATTAGATTGAGAGTTTCCTTCTAGCCCTACTTTACTAAAAGCCCTTCCTTCCTTCCTTCCTTCCTTCCTTCCTCTCTTCCTTCCCTCTCTTCTTTTCTTCCTTCCTTCCACAAATACTTAATAAGCCAGGTATTGTCATAAGTGCCATGAATTCCACAATAAACAGCCTAAAATTCTGCTCTCAGGGAACTCAGACAAACAAAACGAGTAAATTATATACTAGGGAAATATATTTATCATAGGGACAGGAAATAGATTAGAGCTTACCAGAGGTGGGGAGTAGCAAACTATGGGGACCTATTGCTTAATGGGTTACAGTTTCTGTTAAAAGAGATGAAAGAGTTTTGGAAATAACTGTGATGGTTGCACAGCATTGTGAATGTATTTAGTGCTACTGAATTGTACACTTAAAAACAATTAAAATGATACATTCTGTTATTTATATTTTACCACAATTTTTTAAAGTAACAAAGAAAAACCAGACACAAAAAACTACGTTAAATTGTTAAGAAGCGAAAAGCAAAGCAAGGGGAGTTGGACAGTATTGGGGATTGCAGGCTTAAAAGGATCAGTGAGAAGGTGACATCGGAGTTTAAAACAGTTGTTGAAATTCATTGAATTTTTTTCTGTTATCTATGAGGTGATCATATGATTTTTCTCATTCAGTTTGCTAATATGGTAAAATACAACTATAGTAATGAATTTTTTATAATGTAGAACCAACCTCTCATTCCTAGATAAATTCAACTTGCTCAACATATATATTTATAACATATGTTTCATACACTCAGCTTCAGAATGATGTATTTTGTTTAGGATCTTTACATTTATGGTCATCAGTGAGACTGGCTTTCTTTCTTCATAAAAGAGTTTATAGTTGTAAATATCTATCCTTGAATGTTTAATGGAGTTTACCTATAAAACTGTTGGGGCTTGGTATTTTCTTTGGGAAAAAATTTTAAACTACTGATTCAGTTTCTTTCATGGTAACAGAAACATTCAGATTTTGCAGTCTTTACTTCAGTCAGTCTACATTGTTGTAGAATTTATTTGCACACTTCATAAAGAACCATTTTTTGGCTTTTTTAATTCTTTCTATTATCTTTCTTTTCTTCAGCATTAACTTTTCCTATATTTAATATTTTCTTCAGCCCATTTATAAGACACTTCTTTCTACTTTTAATATTAAGACTCTTATTTGCATGTGACAGAAACCCAACTCAAACTAGGATAAGTGGAAAAAAAGAGGAATTCATGGGCTCTCGTAGCAGAGAAATCCAGAGAACAGCTGGCCTTAGACATGTGTGTTCCAGAAACCTCCCAGCTCCATCTGTCTCTTAGGGGAAGATGCTGCAGGCCCCGACATACAGACCACCAAGGAACTAACCCTAGCAGAAAGACATCGTTTCCTGATATCTCTGGCAGGAGAGTCTCAGAGAAGCCTCTGATTGGCCCAGGACCCATTCCTAAACCAATCACTGTAGCTAGGAAATCAGACACTACTCTGGCCAGTCAGGGTCTAAGGGGCATTGTTATAGATAGGTCATAACTTCAGATTCTAACCCTACCATGAGAAAGCTAGAAATAAAGTGCTGGTATCCAAGTTAATTGATTTGTTAGTGGCTGGGTTGAGATTTTGAGTCTTCTTTCCACACTTAAGGAGAATTACAGTTTTGTCAAGTGTGAAAAAGAACACATTGCATGTTAGCCTTTCAAACATAAAGAAATAGCAATCTCTTTGAAGTGTGCTGTTAAATAAATGATCATAAGATGTCTAAAGAGTCACCCATATTTCCCTGCTGTTGTCATACTCCTTACCTTTGAGGGAGTGTGTAATTTAAAAAATGCTTTTCTTTCTGAAGGACACAATGTGTCAAAAGTAGTATACTTCTATAACAAAAACTCAAATACAGAGAAAAGCTTTTAAACACTTTAATAACATTCAATCAAAATTGTAAATATTGAACCAGCAGTACAAACTGATTTTATAAAAGTTTTGGCCATATTTTCCCTATAGCCAATTATATTCAGTTCTGAGGAAATTATAATGATTGTATAAGAGTAAAGAACATTTGTCAACACCAAGTATTTAGAGTGTGAAATCTGTACTAGGCCCTGTACGGCACTTTTCCTGCTCTCCAAAGAGCTTACAATCTTTTCGCTAACATTTGGTCAACAATCAGAAAGCATGAAAAATAACTTCAAATAAAATTTTTAGTTTCAGTGTTTTTTCCCCAAGACATCAAAAAATTAGTTATCATAAATTGTGGTCAGCTAAGTGCTAATATATTTGGGCATAATCGCTCTCTCTATAACACATCAATGTTTACTAATACAGCAAGTATTATTGGAACATTCTCTGTAACCTACTATCTCCAATAGATTCCAATGGGAAAAATCCAGAAGTGTTGTGCTCAGCGGTTCAACAGACACAAAGTCCTGTTAAAAGCTGGGCTTTGGCTAACTTGCTATTGCAACATTAAAGAAATAATAATCCCTGAGATACATCAACATGATTTTTGACTGACTGAATTACGTGTAATGTTGGATTTCCTCTTTTTAAAGTTTATATTTTCTGAAGTTTCTACCATGAACATGTATTCATTTTTTACTAAGAAAATATTATTTTAATAATAAAGGAATTCTTCCTTGCACTTACCTAAAGAATCACCGTGTCACATACCAGTGCTTAGATAAAAGCAGTGTTTTTACCTTACCGCCCCCCCCAAAAAACTTTTTAACAAAGCTCTGATATCCAGAAAACTTGAAGCAAATCCACACTGATTCACTCAATAACTACTAGTTGCAATAAACTTTTAGTTTGTCCTCTCACTGAACTGCTGTGAGTTCACCTTTGGGCCTTGTCACTTGCTGGTGAGGTGCTGGGGCTGAAACTCCCTCCCAGCCCGAAGCCCCTCTACGTCAGTACAGCCACTGTGGAGAGCCTCTTCTCTTTATCACTGAACAATTTTAAGTATTTGGAATCAGGGTCACATAAATCGATTCAATATAATATACATTATTTTTTCATAAATTTATATGACAGCATGAATTATGTCTTGCTACAATTACTTTTATTTTGTTAAGAAAAATTTGAGAACCCTCTATATTTTACAAGGAACAAAAAATGAGGCAGATTTCAAACCAAAATTATTGTCCCTAACTGGTTTCTCAGAACTCTTTTTCTGGAAACTGGTGAGGCTTGCCGATCTCTGTCCCAGCAGTGGATAGAATTATATATTTACTCACGTCCATTGCACATTATAAAACTGAAAGGGTAATTTAGATTAACATAATGTAGACTGGCTTTGATGTCTGGAGACTTCTTTCATTAGGCGCAGAAATAACGATATGGTTGTTAGCTTGCAATATCTCAACTATTGCCCAATACATTTGCTGGGTGGTATTTCTGAAGTAAAGCTGAAGGTCTCCAATTTGACTCCATATGGGTTATTACTGCCAGGGAATTCCTTAACTTTTGCTGAAAGTAACAAGAACTGAAAAGAGAAATTCCATGAGAGCTGTCAACGGCTTTCTGAGGTTACACTGATTCTGTTTCTGCAATTAAAACCTTGAGATTACAACCAATCTCACTCGTTAACTTCATAAGCTCTGGGGACAAGAGGAGCTGATAAAGTTTTAGATTAAATGACACCTTGTGAGCAAATGCTTTCAACTTTTCAGACACAGCCATGCCTTGCTAATAAGGGATCATTCTTCTTTTACCCAACAGATGCACGTGGGCTACATGAATGGCTTTATGATGTTCTCACTGCTGACATTTGTGAAGCAATTCAGAATCGGGTCACCAAATCAGCTTTATAAAATGAGATGCTTGTAATATTAGATGCTCTAACAAGCTATTGTATTTACCAAATAAGCATAGATTATTTGACCATGACCATTCAATACCCATTGATTACTTCAATGTGGAAAAGAAACATTTTCCTTTAAAAGCCATTCTTAACTCAAGACCAAGTGTGGAATGAAGCATTTGTTAAGAATGATGTGGGGATGCTGGGCATATACCCAGAGAACACCATAATTCAGAAAGACACATGCACTCCAATGTTCATTGCAGCGCTATTTACAATAGCCACGACATGGAAGCAACCTAAATGTCCATCAACAGATGAATGGATAAAAAAGATGTGGCACATATATACAATGCAACATTACTCAGCTGTAAAAAGCAAGGAAACTGGGACATTTCTAGAGACATGGATGGACTTGGAGACTGTCATACAGAGTGAAGTGAGTCAGAAAGAGAAAAACAAATACCGTATATTAACACATATATGCGGGCTATAGAAAAATGGTACAGATCAACCGGTTTGCAAGGCAGAAATAGAGACCCAGATGTAGAGAACAAACATATGGACACCAAGTGGGGAAAGCGGGGAGGGTTGGGGGGGAATGAATTGGGAGATTGGGATACCAAATTGTACACTCTAAATATATGCTGTTTATTGTCTGTTAACTGTATCTCAATAAAAGTTCTTAAAAAAAAAAAAAAGAATGAGCTCTGAAAAGATCTCTTTAACATCTGTTAGAGTTTTTTTAAAAATCCACAAAACAGAGAATGGACCTTTATGCCTATTATGTAAATGTAACTTCAGTACTTGATACAAAGTAAAGTGATTATATTTTACACTAAGCTCTGACATTTTCTACGTACTAGATATCTATATAAAAATACCTTTTGGTCAGGAAAAACACCTTTGGATGACAAAATGTAGCTTGAAAGATGTTATATCAGTTCTGAGTTACGTAACTTTCTGACCCCAAATTATTGCTATTTTTGGAACTACACCAAATACATCATGTTATTAAGCGTGAGCAGCTTTGGAATGAAAACGTTAGTGTCACACAAAGTCATATTTCAAATTCCATGTATAAAGAATTATGTATCCTTTTTCAATGGATTAAGTGTAAATGGGAACCCTTGGTATTTATTATTCATTTATTAATTTGATACACACTTATCAAGCACCTATCATGTTCCATTAAAAGAGCTAAAAGCATGAATTCAAAGACACATAAAACAATTCTTGTTCTCAATAAAATCACAATCCAGCTTCTTTATTTTGTAGGAAGAATGAGGTCATCTACTCAAGTAACTCTTCTTGTTAGCTAGCTCACCTCTTTAAAGTCAAACATAAACTAACATTACAATCAGAGCAAAGATGATAATTCTTCCCTCTATCCTGTATTCTTGAAATTAATTGCATCATCTTAATAGTCAGTTTAATATAGAAGCTAAAGTAAAAGTTTCATTAATTCATTTGAGCAGATATCTTTAAACTATATGTTTACAAATAAGATAAAGATACCAAATGTTTCTAGAATATAATTGCATCCTGATATTCATAAACACAAGGCACTCATTGGTGGGCAAGATTGCTATCATTATTGTCATTCACATATAATCATTTACCAAAATCCCTTGGCAACTTTGGAGGAATTCTTGAAAAGTGACTTTCTATGGTGTATCATTTTAACATGAATGAAATATTATAAATGGTTGTTAAATCTTGATTTTTTAGCTCTTTTCCACCTCTAACACCTAATATTAAATCAGAGTAATCCTAAAAAAAGAAAAATAGGGCCCAAGGAATAGACCCCACACAGGCAACAAATCTAGGTTTTAATTCTAGCTATTTGTTGCCTCTGAAATACATTAGTCAGTTAATTTAAAATACCTTTAATGTCAGTCAAAAGGATAACACCCACTGAAACAGCTCACATAAGTATAAAGTCACTAGATGATTCAAAATGGCACATAAAACGTGTAGCCTTTCATTGTGAAAATGCCTAATCTTATAACAGCACCAGAGTCTGCATTCCTTTAATAGGAATTTTGTTACCATATTTCATATACCACAATCAGTAAGGATCTATCGTAGTAGATAGACTTAAGGTGAGAAGGTAATTAGATGACATACTTTTCCAGGTTCCCCCCACTTTTAAATTCCATGATAGAAAAGAAATACTAGATATAGTTTGCCCTGTAATTGTTGATCATTCTTATTCCACCCTGACTCTGACTGTATGACTTTATTCTCACGAGCTCCCTAAAATTTGCTGACTCCTTTCTCTAGCCACCTATAATTAAAGGTTTATACTTTCTTTTAGGGTCTCATTTTCTACACTGAATGGACCCATTGCCTCAATGAAGAAAATGCCCTTAAACACCCTTAAATGAACACCTTACCCTGGTTGGTACTGGCTCTGGCTATTGTAGTTTTGAATTATAAGTAGCTAATAAAACTGTTTACAGCTTAGCAGTTTTATGGAACAATGTAACCAAGAACATGATAACCACACTCCTTGTATAAAACATGTAGATGTCCGAAAGATAAGATCTGTAACCACAAGCTTCACTGCAGTTTTCTGTCTTCCCTATTTATAACATGCTGTGTCTGCTCATCCTTCCATCACCATACCTATCTATGTGGCTGCTGAAAGATCCACAGCTTCTCCTGTTTCTTCTTCTTTTGTTTCAGCCCCTTCACTTACGTTCTCATTCTCCATCTCTGTTTCAACCTTTTCCCCTGTCTCACCTGGAAAAGGAACCAAAGGCGATATTAAGAGACACTTGTTTAGCATTAACAGCAAAGTGCCCCACAGCTGGTTTCCAAGGGGCAGGCAGCTCTTGCTCTTAAGGTCTAAACAGTAAGTTTCTCTGGTGCTGTTAAGAAAGACAATTGCCCTGGGTCTCTCCGATCCTCAGAGTGGCTGATGTCACTTACCATTTCTGAGACTTGGCATTCTCTTACATAGAATCAGGATGCAGAATTACCCAAGAAATGACAGTAGAAAATATTACAAATAGAAAGTTTCATTTATATCTACATCAAAATGTGGTCTAGGGGTGCCCAGAAACCTGTCTTGTTTGGTCATTCTGGTGTTCAAAGGAAACAATCATTAAACTTTTAAAGAGTTTAAACATTTAAAAGCCTGGGGGGAGGGGGGACTTCCTGGTGGCTGGTGGCAAGGTGGTTAAGAATCTGCCTGCCAAAGCGGGGGACACAGGTTCAATCCCTGCTCCAGGAAGATCCCACATGCCATGGAGCAACTAAGCCCTTGCGCCACAACTATGGAGCGTGCACTCTAGAGCCTGTGAGCCACAACTATTGAGCTCGTGTGCCACAACTACTGAGCCCGTGTGCCTAGAGCCTGTGCTCCTCAACAAGAGAAGCCACCACAATGAGGATCCTGCATACCACAATGAAGAGCAGCACTCGCGACAACTACAGAAAGCCTGTGTGGAGCAATGAAGACCCAATGCAGGCAATAAATGAATGAATTAATTAATTTTTAAAAAAAGAAAAGAGAAGAAAAGAAAAAAGCCTGAGGGCCTTCCCTGGTGGTGCAGTGGTGCAGTGGTTAAGAACCTGTCTGCCAAGGCAGAGGACATGGGCTTAATCCCTGGTCTGGGAAGGTCCTACATGTCGCGGAGCAACTAAGCCCAGGCGCCACAACTACTGAGCTTGCACTCTAGAGCCCGAGAGCCACAACTACTGAGCCCACACGCCTAAAGCCCATGCTCCACAACAAGAGAAACCAACGCAGTGAGAAGCCCGCGTGCCACAAAGAAGAGTAGCCCCAGCTCACCACAACTAGAGAAAGCCCACATGCAGCAACAAAGACCCAACACAGCCAAAGATAAATAAATAAATAAATAATAATAAATAAAATTTTACAAAAATAAAAAAACAAAAGCCTGGGCAATGCACACACAAATGTTTCCCTACAAAGTCAGTTCGGGCAACACTGGCCCCCATGCTTTGAGTGAAGCCAAGAAGCTGATGCCTCTTTTGATAGGATCGTGCTCCTGTTCACCAAGGTCTCTGGGGCTCCCCACGACATTACATGTGTCCCTCACTTCACCCACTGTCATTATCCTAGGCCCTAAAGTCTCGAGTCTGCCAAACCTAATCTCACAAATATATGCTTTTACTTGTTTCTCCCATGTTAGTCCCAGAGCACTTTTATACACCTTCATTAAAGCACTTACATGAGTAGCCTGGTATTTTGTTTAAACTCTGACTTCTCCCCACCAGACGGTGAGCCCCTTGAGAACACGGACTGTCCTTACTCCTGCACCGAGCACCTAGCATGGGATCAGACACTCAAAAACTGCTGCATTAACAAATGGAAGAATTAAGAAACGGATGAATGTTTCACTTAATTATACCGTAGGGTGAAGCTAAAATTTACCAAAATGTAATTCCTGCCCCAGAAGAATATTTTTTTATTATAACTCCAATAAAGAACAGTATAGATACCATTTGCTTTATATTGGTAAAGTACATTTTTAAAAAACACCATTTGCTAAGACATAGCACATTTCTCTAGTCTTCTCATAAAGATAAAAAGACTGTAGGAGGCCAAGGGCAGACTGACAGTAGTTTTCTAAGGATAAAATTGCAAAGATGAAAATGACACTCTAAGAGGTATTTTTTGTGTGTTCTTTCATTAAAAAGTCAGTTTCTCCACTAAGCATCTTTACTTTGGATCCTTATACCCCACATGGAGCCTGATGAAGAGTGAACTTGGGAAAATTCAGAAATTTTAACATGCCTTTGATATTCCATTTTATTCAACAATGAAACTCTAGGTTAAAAATCTGGATGCTTTAGAAGGGATAGTTAGGGAGTTTGGGATCGACATGTACACACTGCTATATTTAAGATGGATAACCAGCAAGGACCTATTGTATACCACAGGGAACTCGGCTCAATGTTATGTTGCAGCCTGGATGGGAGGGGAGTTTGGGGGAAAATGGATACATGTGTATGTATGGCTGAGTCCCTTTGCTGTGCATCTGGAACTATCACAACATTGTTAATCGGCTATACTCCAATATAAAATAAAAAGTTAAAAGAAAAAAGAAAAAGAAAAAAAATTTTTGCTGGAAAGCCAAATGCCTGTTTTCCACGTATGGAACCCTGTTTGGTTTGGGCCACATGATCTTCAGCCACCTGCAGCTGAGACTACAGGGCCTGTGTGTTGGCCACCTCCTCCCCCTGGAGATGATCTCTTATGGAGCACGTCTAAACAACCTGAATCTGTGACAGCATCACTTTTACCTTCAATATGTTGGTCCCCTTCGTTAGCATGAATTTTCCCGACCATGTCTGCATTTGCCCCTGTCTCTAGAATTCCTGCTGGATGTTCCGTGCTTCCAACTATTCTTTCAGGTTGGATCTGCTCCATCTTTCCTGGACCTTCAAGAGTTTTATGGAGCAAATCATCCTTCACAGCTGTTTCCACAAGCTGACTTCTGTCTAATAGTTCTGGTGCTCTATTCCCTCTAGGCATCATCTCTGGAAGTTGGGACCGCACATCTTCTCCCAGTGTTTCCTGAAGTTGTTGCGCTTCCTCTGCTCCCACAGACTGACTTCCCTCTGATCCTTCCAGAGATTCATTCTCTTCAGGAACTGCTTCTACAGGTTGGGACTGCTCGTCTTCTCCCAATGTTTCTTGAAGTTGCTGCTTTTCAGATGTTTCCACGAGTTGACTTCCTTCCAATATTTCTGGAGATTCCGTCTCCTTGGGGACTGCTTCTCGGAGTTGGGACTGTTCATCCCCTCCCATGGCTTGTTGCGATTGTGGCTCTCTAGCTGCTTCCAGAGGTGGAATTTGCTCAGCTGTTCCTAGAGGTGTCGTCTCTCCAGCAGCTTGTGGATTCTCAGTACCTTCCACTGCTCCAGGAGAGTCCTTCTCTCCCGCTGTCCTCAAAGGCTGACTCTTGGCTTCTGCTCCTAAAAGTTCGGTCTCAGCATCTCCTTTAAAAGGCTGAGCCTCTGTCACTGCTTCCACGTCCTTCTTTTCTCCTGCTGCTGGAGTATCATCTTTGCCACCTGGCTTCAGTGGCCCAGGCTCCTTCAGTCCCTCCAGAGGCTGAGCTTCCTCTGTGGATCCTGGTGGGTCTGCAGCATCCTTTGCCAGGGACTGTTCACGGGGGGACTGAACCCCATTAGCTGTAGACACAGCTGAAATCTTGACCTTTTCTAATGGAGGAAGGCTTTCCTTTTGTACCTTGCCATAGAAAGCAGATTCTCTTCCCAGTGTAAGGGGCTTTGGTTGGACAAAGCAGGACTCACTTTCTTCTGTGGCTAAAAAATACATATTTGAAGTTACTTTTGATCATTCATTTGAAAAGGAAAAATACAAATTATTGTTTAGTTTCTTTCCTGAGAAAGTGTATTGCTATCAAGAAGTAGATTTAACAATTCAAGACTGGGTACAGTTGAGTACAGAGAGGCCATACCATGACCCTAACATGCCCTAAGTCAAATCTCTTTAGTGTTTTCAGCTCAAATACCTCATCTTAAACACGAAGGTCCCCCCAAATTACAGGTTTTTTTCCCATTTGCTCCTTGTGCACCTTCTCATGGCTCCTGTCCCATATTCTAATTTCCCTCTGTCCTGCGCTTTCTCCTCCTTAGGCTTAATAGAAGATTTTACAGCCCAAGAAGCAGTCCTTTGGCTGCTAGAGAGCTCTTACCTTCCCCCTAAAGCAGAATGGCCCTCAGTGAAAGGAAAAGGCCCCACGACACAGAAGCCCCACTAAGTAAAGACTAACATGTCTGGGAGAGAGCATGGCAGGCATGGTCCAGCCAGAGTTTCATTTCATTTGGGGGTCCTGGTTGGAAGAGAAATCAAGAGAGAATTGGGAAACATGCATTTTAATTCTGGCTCTTCCTCCAACTGACCTTGGGAAATTAGCTCCCAATAATCATGTCTGTAAAATGGCAGTGAATCTGTCTCTCCCACTTACATCAGTGTTGCAAGAGGCAACATAGAACATTAAACAATGAATGCAGAAGTGCTCTCTGGACAGTTTAAAAAAGCAATGTGGCAACATGTTTATACTCTTTGACCCAGTGAACTTACTTCTGGAAATTTATCCTGAAAGCGTAAACATCAGGAAAATGCTTTGGGGGAAAGTATACCATCCCAGTATTCTTTATAACAGCAAAATCTGGAAAATCACTTAAAAGTCTAATAATTTGGAGGAAAGATCAATAATCCATTGGGTGGAATATTATTGTACCATGAAAGAAAAAGATGATTATGAAGACCATATGCTAAAATAATAAAATAATTATATGTAATAAGTTAAAAAATCAGCACTTCCAGGGGGGTTAATCAAATAAAATAATGCATATAAAGTGTATATTAGAACAAGGTCTGCTGTACAATTAAGTGCTCAATAAGTTAGCTATCAATTTTATATACAGTATGATTACAGCAGTGTTGATCCCTAGAAGGGAGAAAGAGAGGAAAAGCAAACAGAGGAGGAGATACTGGAAGAAAATAAACCAGCATGTTAAAATGGGCCTCTAGGTGATATATTTCCTCCTCTACCTTTTTTTCCCAAAGATAATTTTTCTTCTTTTCTTGTCTCTTTTTCCCTAAGTTACTCCTGATCCCAGTTATATATGCATATAATTTAAAGAGTACCTGCTTATCTAATGTAAGTTAAGATATGGAACTAAGACTCTGGTCTCCTCTCCCATTTCCCTCCCTCTAGGGTCAAATTTAGCTGTTTGGGGGGGATATTTTTTTTCTATATATCTAAGTGAATTGCTACTTCATGTTTTTTTTAGTTTAGGCATTTCAATTAATTCCCATAATGGAAAATAAAGCTCTTTTTTCCCCACCTCCATCACCCTTCACCCTCTCCCTATATACATTCACATTTCCTTTCAATTCAGTAATTGCATATTAGTAATGATTTAAAATAGTAATCATGCTGTAATTTGGGTTAGATCGATATTCAGTTATATGTACACATAATGAATATGTCTGCTGTGAAGAACTGAGTCATGTAGTAAACTATTACTTGTGTAAACATTTTGTTTTGTTTTGTTCTTCCCCGAGTTAGTAACTGTCATGGATCTTCACTCCTTAGTTTATGTATTCTCATTAATTCAACTCACTGCTAACTGTCTCTCTTTTTAATACATTTATTCACATCAAATAGTCTCCCACCCTACCTCCAGGACTGTGTTTGAATCCCCCAGTGGAGAGGAATTAGAGCCCGAAGTGGGAGAAGCAGAGTTCAGATGGGATTTTGTGAGACACAGGGCACAAGCTATGGGCCCCAGGGTCCATGGGACAGAGCTGGGAGGAGAGCTGTCCTTCACCCTCTCCGGCCTCATCATGAACCTTCAAACTGATAGCACAGGAGGCAACTTAACAAAAGTGACTTCTCAGGTCTACAAAGAAATTCATTATGACAAGACAATTCATTTAGATACCACACAAAGGAGGTTTAGGTGATGGCTGTCTTAGGGAATTGACAAGGAAATGTATTATTATACTAATCATAGATGTCTGCCAAATTATATTTTCTAGTAAAATAGTTATTACAGTGATCAGTACTGTCAGTTAAATGAGACAAATGATTTTCATCTAGTTGTGCCGGCTGTGGGTGCATTCTGTTGTCATCATTCTTCTAGAGCAGAAAGCTTGAAGGAAAAAATGTGTTGACACACCCAAATCATAGCCACTTGATTTTATATTTTGAAAAATATATTATGCTATCAGGCTAAGTCAAGTTTTTCACCCCAAAACCAAAAGCTTTGTGAAAATTTATTTATACACAAAAGGTATATTTTAAGTTTACAAGGGATCTATCAATTTTTGCCATAACTAGAACATTTATGCCCATGACCACAGTATCAATTTTCATTCTTATATACTTTTCCTAATCTTACTGGCATACTTGAAGCAGGAAAATGTCCTCAACAGATAATATTCTCATATTACAACCTGAAAATAGTCAACCAAGCTGAGAAATGTTACAAAACAAGTCCCTGTCTCTAATATTTTTCTGAGGTAGCCCCAAAAGTTAAAACATCTTTAAAATTATCACCAGGGGGCTTCTCTGCTAGCACAGTGGTTAAGAACTTGCCTGCCCATGCAGGAGGCACAGGTTTGATCCCTAGTCCGGGAAGATCCCACATGCCACGGAGCAACTAAGCCCGAGAGCCACAACTACTGAGCCCACGCACTGCAACTACTGAAGCCCCTGAGCACTCCAAGGCCTGTGCTTCGCAACAAGAGAAGCCACCACAGTGAGAAGCTCACGCACCACAACAAAGAGTAGTCCCTGCTCACCACAAGTAGAGAAAGCCCAGTAGCAGCAACAAAGACCCAACGCAGCCAAAATAAATAGATAGATAGATAGATAGATAGATAGATAGATAGATAGATAGATAAATAAATACTAAAAAATAAAATGATCACCAAAAATTAGAGAAAACGCTAAAAGTGTAGTGACACTCATTTTGTAATTCATGTTGATTAACTGTGCTCTGTATTTTGGAGTTAATAACGCCTCACTAATCACTCAGGAGTTCTTTTTCCTACGTGACAGAAGAGAGTAATCTGCTCTAAAAGGGAGGACCGAGATCTTACGATCTTGAAAATGACACTTCTAATGTGCTGGGTTTGAACCCTGGTTCTTCCATTTACTAGGCTTAAGCCTCTCTGCGCCCCAGTTTCATCACCTGCAGAGTGGGAAGGGAAGTGGTCAAGCTGTTGTGAGGAATACATGAGTTAACACCTGGAAAACACCAGCACAGCGACTGGCACCCCCTGAGCGCCAATCAAATTAGCCACCGAAAGCGTTACTCTTCACTTGCCGGCCCTAGCAAGGAAGAGACTGTGGTGGACACACAGAAAAAGAAGGTAATTCCATTCATCCTAATACCGGTACCTTTCTCTGAGCCTATTCAGAAAAGAAGAAAGATCACAGTCAACAAATGAAAAGGGTTGGAACACAAACAGTTGTTTCAAACCATCTCTCAGAGAACACAATACTAAAGACTACACTGACCACAAAACTTGCTGTCTTATCCTTCAGAATGTGTTTACCCCCAGCTGCTGAGAGAAGTACAATTTGGGATCCATCTGGCCTCCTTCCTCTTCAGCTGGAGCAGGCATTCCAGACTGTTCTGATGTTGAGTGGGAACCCTCACCCCTTCCTTTATTTAACTGTGCATCCAGGCAAGCTACCAAACTCTCTGGACCTCAGTTTCCTTATCTATCAAATGGGGATATTATCTTTGCCTTTCAGGCTTGTTAGGATAATTTATAATTCTGAGGTGATATGTGTGCAATTACCCAACATGGTATGTATCATGAGAAGGTACTCAGCAAACAGGGACACAGCTAATGGCTCTGCACGTTTCTCACTGCCCTGGCGGGGGTGGGGGTGCTGTCCTCCTGAAGGCTCAAGGGAGAGATGAACTCCAGCCTGTGTGCCCCAGCAAGGCTGCATGCACCGAGGGTGTGAAGGGCAGCGTTTTCTAATTTCATAAAGGTCCTCTGTGGGCTAGCAGTGGCCCTGCCAATAAATTATAGCTCATTTAGCAACAGAAAGAATGAACTGCAACATTAAACAGCTTGGATAAACAGCCCCCTAAACACTGTAAAATTGTCACTGTTGACCTATAAAATTTGTTGTTACTATAGTAAGTTTTAAATCATGATTGTTGACAGATAATGCAGTATTCATGTCAGTCATGATGTGACCAGACTTGACTGGCATTTATAGAGGCCACTGTTTGCTTTTACATAAACGAATATGTTTCACTCTGTTGGCTTTGATTTCATTTATTCATCAAGTATTGATCAAGTGCCTACTATACGCCAGCTCTGGGCTAAGCACAAGGGTTACAGCAGTTAACAAGGAAGATCTGGTCTTTGCCATCTTAGACTTTACTGTCTGCAAGTAAATTCAAATAACAGCTACTTTCCTTATTAAGCACAACTTGGTACCTATGCACGACCTCTTGCCCAAGGATCTCCATACTCTGTCCACATGGTTTTGTGAATTCCCAACATAACTCCTTGAGGTAGAAGGTTCTACATCATTTCTTCTAGCACTCTAACTTGAAAAGCAGTGAGATCTTTTGTTCACAAACAGGAAACATCCGATGCCTAACGTGTATTATTATGTAATAAGTATTGTGGACAGAGGCATTGTTTCCACATCCGAAGTTGTTTAAGGATATGTCTGTTTTCTGAACCCTACATTTCATCAAATCATACACTGCTCTGGGCTTAATCCGTTGACGCTCGTCATCTCTCTTGACTCTGTTGTAAGTTGACCCGTGCACAAATTTGTTGTGACAGCTGAACCAACAGAACTCTTGCTGCAAGCACCGTTGTGATAGGCACACAAAGAAATTAAATACTAGGCAACATTACAGAAAGGATTAGAACCAGAGCTAACATACCTGAAATTCACATTATGGTGGAAGCTTTTCTACTTGGTTCATTACCCTAATCAAAAATGAAAAGTTTCTAGCCAGCAAAGAGAAAAACTTGAGGTCAATATTTTCTATTCCATGGCTAGGACACATCAGCCATCCCAAACACCTCATCGGATCATCTGCTGAGTTTTCTAGAGAATCAATGAGAAAGGAGATTTTCCCCTGCTGCCACCATATCTAGGCTCTGGTAGCTTTTGAGCTTTGTGAACCAGGGATGCAGCATGAGTCTGCTCTAAAGGAAGAGTCCACTCATCTTCTCATTTTCTTTCTTTGCTTTCTCCTCAATTCTATTCCATCACTTATCCATCCATACAACAAATATTTGTGGAGCTAATAGTGGGGCTATTCTAGATGTTTTTTGCTCTTTTCCCTCATCAAAGTATGTAAAGATAACGTCCTTCTGTGCCTTGACACAAATGCGAATTCCCAAGGGTGTGTTCTATCAGGCAATACATGTTAAAAAAAGGCACTCGTTTTGAAGAGCGGTGAACTTACACAATATTCCATGTAACTGGAGTATGAAACCATTAGCCAAAAAAATCCTACAGAGGGCAAATAAAAATCAGAAAAACCACTTTTCATTTTTTAGTAGAACTACCTGAATTTATGTATCTGAAATTAGTTTTGATATCACAAGGTAAATGTAATAAAGTTTAAAGGTAAATCTGGGACTTCCTTGGTGGTCCCAGGCTATTAAGAATTCACCTCCCAATGCAGGATAGACCAGTTCAATCCCTGCTTAGGGAAGTAAGGTCCCACGTGCCACAGAGCAACTAAGCCTGCATGCCACAACTACTGAGCCCACACATCCTGGAGCCCACACGCCACCACTAGAGAGAAGCCCGCGTGTGGCAACAAAGATCCCTATGCCGCAAATAAGACCCAACACAGCCAAAAGTAAATAAATAAATAAATAAATAAAATATATTTTTTAAGAGTTTGAAGGTAAATCTAATTTTGAAATTTAACTACAGAGAAACAAGAACATGTAGTTGGAAATATACTTCTGGAATACTTAATAAGTACACGTGGAGATGTGGGACTTCCGCCGAGGGGAGAGGTTGACATTAAAGAGCTACAAAGCCAGTCATCAAGCCATGACAGTCACCTCCTTCAGATACGACTTTCCAGTTTCATTTTCTTTGGTTTCTTGTAGACTCCCATAAGATAAACTCTTATTTCATAAAATATATTTTAAAGTGCTTGCATGAAGGGATTAATTAGGAGAGACTAAAGTGGATGACCAGGACTTCCCTGGTGGTGCAGTGGTTAAGAATCCGCCTGCCAATGTAGGGGACACAGGTTTGAGCCCTGGGCCAGGAAGATCCCACATGCTGCGGAGCAACTAAGCCTGTGCCCAAGTGCTGCAACTACTGAAGCCTGCTCACCTAGAGCCTGTGCTCCACAGCAAGAGAAGCCACTGCCCTGAGAAGCCTGCACACGGCAACGAAGAATAGCCCCAATCACCACAACTAGAGAAAGCCCACACGTAGCAAAGAAGACCCAACAAAAAATAAATTAAAAAATAATAAAAATAAAGTGTGTGACAGACACACAGAACTGATGGGTGTGGGTGTCCCGTGTTCTCCAGAGGCAAAGCTGCCCCCATCTTCAAACATCGGGTATGGTCTCCATCTTCATGCTAGCATGCCATAGCAGTACAAGAGATGAGGTGAGTATACTGCTTCAGCAACGAAGCAAGGGCCAGAGTTGGTCTAAGTGAGCTCCACACCGGGGAGCAAGATTGTTCTCAAGCTTCTTCATGTCACAGAACTGGCTGGGTTTGCTAAGCCTTCACCTCAACTAGGCCAAGGCAAAGAGGCTGGGCTTCCCTAGTGGTGCAGTGGTTAAGAATCCGCCAATACAGGGGACACGGGTTCGATTCCTGGGCCGGGAAGATCCCACATGCTGCAGAGCAACTAAGGCCATGCGCCACAACTACTGAGCCCACGTGCCACAACTACCGAAGCCCACGTGCCTAGAGCCCATGCTCCACAACAAGAGAAGCCACCACAATGAGAAACCCATGGACCGCAACGAAGAGTAGCTCCTGCTAGCTGCAACTAGAGAAAATCCCATGTGCAACAATGAAGACCCAATGCGGCCAAAAACCAAACCAAACCAAACCAAAACAAAACGACAAAGAGGTCTTCTAATTTCTCATCTGAAATGAAGGTTAATACCTGCTGTGCCTTGCCCTCTAAGAGCTGTGAACAAGTGGCTCCGCTGATGCTCACATTGGTGGCTGTTCTCCCGGCTCAGCCACTGTGTCTGTGCCTGACTCCATCAGGGTGCAGTGTACAAAGATGCCTGTGGCCAAGAGCAGGTGTGTGTGCTGGAGAAGAGAGTGTTCCCATTAGCAGTTAGCAAATCTGTGGTTGAGGTGGAATACTTAAATTTTGCAACAGAGCAGTCAGAGTCACACCAGACATTTGGACCTCAAGTCTGGGTGGTTAGTGCACCCTGAGAGCGCCCAGAAAGAGCAGTGGGCAGACCAAGTAGGATTGTGAGCCCAGGTCTTTCAGCGGACCGCTGCTACTCCTCTCTCAGGTTAGGGATCCACATGCAATTCAGATGACTTTGCTGCCATAATTAGTACAGATCACATTAAGGAAAGTGAAAGGTTTTCTTTCCCAGAATGAAAAGCCACTTGTAACAAAGCAGGCCTATGCACTTTGAGGTCAGCATTGGGCTTCTGGCACAGACACTTGAAAATTAAATTGAATGAGTGTCTCTTCTTCATAAAGCAGAGTATTAAAAAGGCTTTGATCTAGGAAGCAGCAGGAATCATGGAACATTTCAATAAGATTAGAATATAAAACAAACATCTACCCTCAGCCTCTTCAAGCTTGAGAGTCCCCAAAAAGAATATTAGAGAAGTTTAGGAGACAGTGGTAAGTCATGCTGAGAACACATATCCTTGATATGAGGTGATGAGAAGGGTCCTTTACCTCTGCCATCTTCCTCCCCCAAACCTATAACCCCAGTTTCATCATAAGAAAAACAACAGACAAGTATCAATTGAAGACAGTCTAGAAAGTATTGACCAATACTCCTCAAAACTGTCAAGGTCATCAGAAATCTGAGAAACTCTCACAGTCAAGAGGAGCCTAAGGGGACATGACCATGACACCTAAATGTAACGTGGTGGATGGGATCCTGGAACAGAAACAGGACATTAAAGAAAGATGAAGGAAATCTAAATAAAGTATGGACTTGGGTTATAATAATGTAACAAGCTTGTTCATTGCTTGTGACAAATGTACCCTATTAATGTAAAATGCTAATAATAGGGGAAAGTGGATGCAGAGTATATGGGAACTTTCTGTACTATCTTCATAATTTTTCTGTAAATCTAAAACTATTCTAAAATCAAGTCTATTTTTTAAAAATTATAGTAGCAAAAGTACAAGAGCAAGTAACCTAGCAAAATAAGCTCTAGAAGCCTTAGAAAAATGTTCATAAAATGTGGGCTATTTGCATAACCACTTTTGTGATTTTTGAATACTTTTGTACCACTTGTACTACTACCGACAGTATTTTTGTCATTTTCCTTTAACACATTTACTAAAAAGCAAAAAAGATCAGAAAATCAACAAATTCAGATCTAGAACTTGATCTTGTGGGAAAAACCAAAACTAGATCTTGGAAAAGCAATAAAAAGTGAGATTTGCTAAAATTGATATTAATGACAGATAATTTTTATTGAGGACTTATTAGACAATACTCTAAGCCAGGAGTCAGCAAGTTTTTACTTTAAAGGGACAGATAGTAAATATTTTCAGCTTTGCCTGGCACAGGGTCATTATTGCAACTACTCAACTCTGTCATCTGTCATTGTAGTAAGAAAGCAGGCTTAGACCATGTGAAAGTGAATGGGCATGTCTGTGTTCCAATAAAACTTTATTTACAGAAACAGGTGGTGGGCTGGTTTGGCCAGCAGACCAGTTTGCCAACCCCTGTTGTAGGCAATATTCAGGCTACCTTCCAGGTACGTTACACATATTAACTCATTTATTCCTCAGAAGAACTCTATGAAATAGGAACTGTTGTTAATCCTATTTTACAGATGACATCACTGAGGCATAAAGAAATTGAGTGGCTCAAAGTCACACAACTAATAAATGATCCTGAACCAGGATTTGAACCCAGACAGTCTAATTCCGAGCCCACATTTTAAATCAGAACTCTATACTATCTCTTAGCATGTCGAAATTCTCTCTCACATATGCCCCCCACCTCTCCCTCTCTTTCAGGGACACACACACACACACACACAGACACACACACATTAAAGGTGTACAGGTGATCACAGCCTCTCCTAACCATGTAGTCTGTAAAGGCTACTCCAGGGCAAACAAAGGAAAAGGAAATTAGCCAAAAGAAACTACGTGGTTCCTATCAATCTTAGGAAAATGGAAAAGGGTTAAAGAATAAGTAGGGGGAGAAGTTCCTTATCATTACCAATGACAGTGAGAAAGAAGCAGGGAGGGCGGTCTGGGGAGGACATTTCAACAGAGGTCCTCGCCAGGATGGCTGAGGGCACATGTTCTCTCAGTAAGAGACACTACTAGTGAAAGCCATAGAGCTGTTGGAATGCCTAGCCCAGGGCTTCTGATCTCTTCAATGTCAGGGCACACGTGGAATATGGTATTTGTCCAGCAGACGGGGCAGATGGAAGAAGCTGCACCCGGAGGGCTCGGACTGTCCCGACCCTGCCCTGCTGCCTTAGAGGCTGGGAGGAAGGTTGGCACACTGGATCCCATGCTCACAGGCTGGGAACCTCTGATACGTACAACACAGGGACAAATACATTTCTGTGACCAAGAATAAACTAGAGCAGCATTAGCCGGGCCAGGCTGAGAAGACAGATGAAGCAGGGCAATCTGCAAAGGGTGGAATGTTCTCATCCTGCAGGGATGCTTTAGGACTAGGTTTTAAAGAAAAGCTGCTTGGTGAAGAGAGCAGAAAGGGCCTTTTCACTGAGTATAAAGACAAACACATTACAGGCTTGAGAAAGTATTGTCCCCGAAAGAGTGTCCTGGTGAAGGGAGCAGACAATTAATTGATAGAAAAAAAATACATCATTTGATGGTACATCCTTATGACTGTAGGGGAAGGAAGCAGATCACAAGGGCCTTTCTTTTAGTGGAGAGGAAGCGGGTCTATCATTGACCCTTGAGGGTCTGGGCATGGGGGGACCTGGAGGAGAAGAATCTGGAACACCCACAAAGGAGCCAGCGGAGGCTGTGGGCTCAGGTCATAGAGAAGGCTTGTTGAGCAGCCTCTTAACCAGGAGGCATTTCAATCTTTAGCCTGTGAAGTCAAGTTCATTTTATGCTTATCTGTCTTAGATGATGTTAACTGGTACTATTTTGGTGAGCACTTTGAATTATACTGTCCTGGCCATAGAGTAGATTGTATGTAAATGAAATGTGACTTTCGATGACCTGGAAAGTAGATAGGGCAGAGATGTCATGGTGCTTCTTGCATTTTTTTACATCTTGACTTTCCTCCTTGATGTTCAGTTGGACCTGTCACTTATCTAAATGGGCCTAAAGTGAATTTGCGCATCTCAAAGCATGTAAAGCCATACTGATTTGAAAGTCAAGACGCATTTGGTATGAATAAAAAGCATGTTATCAGCCCTTGGGGTCTTATTAGAAAAGCCAGGCTGGAGAACAGACCGCAAGGACTGTTGAGTGTGTCGTCTGAGAAAAGAGGGTCATCCCTCTTGGGTGGGATGTGACACAGCCACGCAGTCACATCACCAGAGCCCAGTCCAGTTATCCTGGGGACCCCACAGCCCCTTGGGCCCTTCCATGGAGAAGAAAATGGTGTCAGCTGAACTTGACCTCATGACACCCTTTCTTTTCTCCATCTCCAATGACCACCCTTGTTTCTGAACACGCTAGTATCACCTGACTTATTTCACCCGCCTTCATGAAGCATAACGCCCATGGCGTTTTAGCTGTGAAAAACAATGTGGGGTATTTTCGTTTGGGTTTTGGGGGTCCCCCCTCAATCTTCATCCTTAAAGGACAAAGTTCTGACACTCTTGAATATACACAAAAGAATGAACTCTAGGGCCTGATGGC
Source organism: Hippopotamus amphibius kiboko (assembly GCF_030028045.1). Classification (NCBI taxonomy): domain Eukaryota; kingdom Metazoa; phylum Chordata; class Mammalia; order Artiodactyla; family Hippopotamidae; genus Hippopotamus; species Hippopotamus amphibius. Next base: position 135,877,308 of record NC_080190.1, on the reverse strand, counting down.
AATTCCCAAGGAAGGGTTTAAGGAATGTGAACAACAGCAACAGCTCCCGGGGCAGTAAAGAAGCTTCTGAGGCCATCATGGTACTTTTCTGACATTAACACTCACTTGGAGAACTATATTCTGATATTTCGCTTTAAAAAAACAAAATCATTACCTGTACTACCTACACTTATATACACTTGGATTCAAAGCCTGGCCAAGTTTGACGTGTTTTTTAATCAGGTTTGGTGAGCCTTTCAGTAACTCTCACAAGTATTAGGTTTTTATTTTAAACTTGATGTTGTAAAAGATTAACACAAAAGTGAATGTGTAAATGTGAGCTGGGACGTGTGGCAACTTTACAGAAGAATGATCTCACAGAACACAATAAAGCTTTGTTTTGCTGTGTTGATCTTTTCCTGCATGACTAGGAGAGTCTCTTCATAACCCAGCCCTGTCTTCTCAAGACCATCTCGGCCAATGTTATATTCCAGTCTTTGTTGTTCCGTGGGTCCTGATGCCTACTCTCCCTCTGCTTTTCTCAGTAGTACTCTCATCCCCCCAAATCCCCATCTCTGTCAGTCCATCCATTTACCCAACCACCCACTCAGCAGACATGGATTGCTTTTCTCCTACGTGGACAACCATATGATGAGTTCTAGCAGAACCAGGACTGGACCCAGATGGGACTGGAGTTTGTGAAAAGAACAAGAGCTTCGGAGGCACACATATGGGGTTTAAGCCCCAGCTCCATCACTTACTAGCTCAGGGACCTTGGGCAAGTTACTTATCCTCCCTAAGCTGCAGTTTCCTAGCTGTATTTGATGAAACTAAGACTCTTAAGGGGATTACATGAGATTATGGGCTAAACTCTCTGGAACCAAGTGGGTGCTGCTATCTTGTCTCCTGATTTCTGCTTCATGCCCATGTTTTGATGCAGCTGCGCTAATGTCAAAAGCTTTCCATTTTAGAAAAAGATGTATTATGTTGTTGATGAGAGTGTGATTTGGTGCAACCCTTATAGAAAGCACTTGGGCAGTTAGCTCTCAAAATTATAAATGTGCATATCCTTTGACCTAGTAATGCCAATTCTGGGAAATGGTCTTACAGTTATGCCTGCACACTTTCAGAATGATGTATGTGTAGAGGAATTCATTGCAGCCTTGTTTGCAATGGAAAAGACTGGAAACAAATCAAACATCCCTCACTGGGGGTTTGCTTAAATACATTACAAAATGGATTCTTGAACAAGGGTAAAAAAAGGAGAGAGAAGTTCTCTATATTATAGAGAGATTACAGAAAGAGCTCCATATCTTTAGGTGAAAAAAACAAGGTGAAGAATAATGGGTATAATACACTATATTTTAAGAATAAAGATGGGAGAGGGAAATAATATTTGCAATGTATAAAGAAACTTTGGAAGAATCTACAAAAAAAGTCACCTAATAAAAGTATTTACCCATGGCTGTGATCAGAACTAAGCAGATGGTGGGGCTGGGTGGAAGGTATACTTTTCACTGTATGCATTTTTCAAATGTTTTCAACTTTATAAAGCATGTACATAGTTCTTATATTCCATTATAAATAGCTGTATGTAATAATTAGGCCCACCACAAAGACTTACTGAGCATTCTCTGTGCCAAGCTCTAGAGGTGGCACAAAGACATATAAGACTCAGTCCAGAGACTTCTAGCACTTGAATGAAAGAAATCCCATTAATATAATATGTGTATGCAAGAAAAGCCTATAAAACTCATTTTAATGTTAATGATGTTTGTTCTTTAATTACAAAGGAGAAGTGTTTGTCTACTTAGGACTGAAATGTCTCTGTGTGAAAATATTGGTTGATGACTGAGGGTATTTCTACAGTACAAAGATCAATTCACATAACTGTGAAATTCAAATCTCATCCTATTACCTAGGCAGTGTGGACTCCAAGCAGCTAGTGAGAGTTCAGGTAAGAACAAACACATGATTACAGCTGTCAGTGGAAATGTACATATTAACCTAGCAATGAATTCGTCAATAATTACCATCTGTTTACTCTGTCCACACTGGTGCTTAAGCTATAAAATCTCAGGAAGAAGTCTGGCAGAATTGGATGGCATTTATATCAGGAAAGAGTGGAACAATAATTACACCTAGAAGCAGGGGGCTGGTAGCACAGGGAGGAAGGTTCGGATGCCAAAGGCCTGGAAACCTTTGGATTCATTAATATCTGTGAAGTCAACAAAATCTTTGTGTTCAGATTCATCAGCTCCTCAAGGCACTGGAAAGAACAAAAATTGTCCTAATATGTAGAACATGCTTCCACAAACACAAGAAATTCCCAACTCAATCTGTCTAGTTGTCTTTTTGGAAAGAAAAACCTCTTTCCTCACATATTTTAGGGCATTCAGGAAAAATCTATGCATGACTACCATGTACCAGGTCCTGTTCTGCACTTTGAGTAGCACTGGATAATTATTTACATGAGATGCCAGTCTCCACCTCTGTCCCTGTCCCCTGGCCCCCACATCTCTTTCCCTAGTGAGTCATCTTTGGAGGTGATGGAAAGCAGCTCAGTGGGATTCGTGCCTGATGGGTCAGAGCAAATGTCTGCATGTGATCAATACCACCATACAAGACTCCATATTTTAGTGTTACATGATTTTAGAGCTGTAAGAGATCTGAGAGGTAATCCAGTTCAACCCATTATTTTATGATGCTTTTGCTTCTAGGCTAATACTGCATTATGTATAACAGTTCCCAAGTCAGTTACAGAACATTGTTAGGCAGAACTCTCCAAACACAACTCCAGTCTACAGGCTAGTTGATTTATTTTAGCTTTAACTCATGGAGTTCTACAGTTGATACTGTGAATTTTAAAAGAATCTCTTATGATATGATTATCTGTATCTCTATGGCAGGGCACCGGAAACTTCTCTACATCTATGTAGCTGCTGAAAATACCTCTAAGGCTAAATGTCCTCCAAATATTCCTAGTTTAAACTTGGGAGCAAATATAAACTTCATATTTTACTGACTTTTATTTAGGGATATTTTACTTGTGATATTTATTATATTTATGTCATATTAATATATTATGTGCATGTATTATAATATTTACATAATAAACTCTAATATTAAATGTATTAAATTATAATAAATATTCTCTTGTACTTTATTATATTTCTTTTGTTGGTTGCATAGCGGATGACCACACACCAAATGGGGATCCAGAGTGATTTGAGACAAAAACAGATTTAAATCTAGTTATCACAAACTGGTTTAAGGAGAAAAAGAACAGATAAAAGGTCATGCTCTAGAATCAGAGTACCTGAGTTCAAAGCCCAGGTCTGACTCTTAAGGAGCCCTGCAACTTTGGACAAATTATTTACTCTTCTCTAAAAATGGGGATAATCACAATACTTAGTCAAAGCCTTGTTATAAGGATTAAATGAAGTAATTCACTCAATAATCATGGGCCAAGCACTGTTAAGCACTGGGGGTACAGTGTGTAAATGCATGTAAGGGACATTTAATAACCTTGGACTGTTTTTATCTGAAAGCACATACACACAGGCTTAGGGTTGTATAGAGAATTTAAAGAAGTTCTGAGCTACAGAAACAGGAATGAATTATTTATGGGGCTTCCAAGACCATGGAGTTGAAATGTTGATGAACATACAATAGTATCCAATTACAAGAGAGTACTGTCTAATTGAGGATCAGAAGCAAAATACACCTGTTGATTGATTCACGATGTGTGTTGAGCGATTTATGCAGTGCATTAATTAATTTTCTACCCACTAAAACTGGTTGTCAGTTGTTTTAACATTTATTTCAAAACAACATCCGCAAAGACTGAGACCAGCAATGAAAGCATGAATAAAAAATGAAACAGTGTGACTCATGTGGATGGTTATTTATATTGGCGATAAAATGTTTTTTAAAACAAGGTTATTCATTATGTCCTGAAAGGATTAAAAAAATCTCTTCCATCTGTTGGACACTTTTGTCTCTCCCCAAGAGTAACATTCCTTACAAGTTTTTATTAGTTAAAAAAATCTACAATGATGATCTAGTGCTCTGCTTTTTAAACAAGGATGCTACTCCTAGGCTATCTGGGGGCATGGCAAAGGATAAGAAAAAAATAAGATGGTATACCGTCCTGAAGCATCAGTTTTTCCTACTAAAACCAACAAGGATTTACCATGGAACAGAATGCAAAATCCACCTGATTTCATAAAATAAAATATAAACCATCAAAGAAATTGTTCCTTACCCTAGCCTCTTGAGCAGGTTTGGGCAACAGAGGCTTTCATCTCTTTAGGAGAAACGTTAGCAAGCCCTGTATGTTAGGAATGAATTTTTCCATCTCTTCACATTGTTGTCAGTGACCAGGGGTTTGGAATGACTTTTATACGGGGCTTTAAATATTTGGCCTATTTCTAAACTTTTTACTGCTTTCTGTTATCCACGAAGCTAAAAATAAATTATCATACACCACAAAAATGACTGCAACACGACCCATTTCTGACTAGAGGCAGTATCTGAGCTTTGAAACAGCATTCCTGAAAACCCTGTGCTCCCCACTACAAAATCAGAAAGATCTTTCTGTGTTATTGGAACAATACAAGTTGCTAAAAGAAAACTTGTGAAAAGGAATTAACCAGAGTATAAAATTTCCCATAAAGTTAGCTTTGAGGAAGACTGTAAATTAACTTGAAGGAATTTGCTTAACCTTTAGACCTTTGTCCAAAACATCAGCCACTCAAAATCTAAGAAGTGAGTCTGCCATAAAACTCAGTCATTCTCTAGTTCATAGATCTTCTATTCGTTTCACAGCACTTATCACTATCAGAAACTATCCTAATCATTTGTTTAGCTTGTTTTGTTGTCATTCAACCTCAATCCCCAAGAGAAGGGTCACTTACACTGAAAATATTCAGCATCTAGCCAAGCACCTGGCTGTTATAGAGTAGACACTCAGAATATGTGATAAATTTCTATATAAGATTCAGTGAAGACCACTTTTTTTTTTATCACATGCATATTCGTCAAGAAATACTTAAGCCAAGGATAGAGGAAAGGGTATCTGACCTCTTTAAAAGTGCAGGAATCTATTCGATGGAGTGAATGCCCATCTGTAGAGTAATCTGAAATCTCGTACGTTTAAGAGATTAACGGCAGTTATCTTTAGTTTAGGAAACTCCGCATCAGTTTAAGAGAACGCAGTGCCTGACCACGTTAGGGGCTCAAGGCGAACTCCCCGCGCGGGCGCGTGGGGCAGCGTGTGCGGCGGAGCGCACGGGGACCGCCGCATCCCGGGGCACAGCGGCGCCGCTCCGGGTCCCACTCGCCTCCTCAGGGAGGAGCTGCCCACTGCCGGGCCGGGTGGGCACGATCGCTCCTGTAGGACCCCCGGGGAGCAAACGCACCCGAAGCCTGACGCCTGGGAGGGGGTGGGGCCGGGTACCCTGCTCACCGCTGCGGAGCCTGCTGCCTTCGCCGGCCTTGTTGAGGGCGCTACTGGAGCAGCCCATCGCGGGCAGGCGGGCGCCCGGCCGGCGAGGGCGGCCACCTGTCCCAGCCCCGCGAGGGCTTGCGTCCCCGAGTCCGGATCCGGCGCGAACCGCGCCCGCAGGAGAAGTTCCTCCAACTCGGTGTGGCCGGCTCCCGCGGCTGCAGAGCGCAGGCGCGCAGCGGGGCGCTGGGTGGGGGCGCGCACCTGGAGAGGAAAGGGAGCTGCTCTCGCTGCGGGAAGGAGCCAGCGAGCGGACAGCAAGGACGCAGAAGAGGACAGAGGCAAGGAAGGAGCCAGGTAGGGAGAAGGTGGAGAGGGTGGTAAAGGCAGAGAGGAAAAAGGCCTCTGAAGCAGGGATAGGGGTGATGTCAGGCAGAGAGGGCGAAGGGCTGGGAGGGCTCATCTGAATCATCACTAAATAGCTGGGGAAGGGAGGAGGCGATTGTGGCCAGTGTCTATTGATTGGTGACTAGATTTGTGATGACAGTCGTCTTCTTACATAACTTCAGTACTGTTACCACAAGGAAGTTTAGTGTTGATAACATACTATTTAATCCCCTCTCTATTCAACTGTGGTCAGTTGTCCAACCCTGGACCACACTTTGCATTTAGTTGTCGTGCCTCTCTTTAGTTTGCTTTAACGAACTGAAGTAGTTGCCTCAGTTTTTGTCTTTCGCCACCTTGAATTTTTTTTTTTTTTTTAAGAGAACAGGCCATCTATTTTGTAGAACGTTTCTCAGTTTGAGTTTGATGTTTCCTCATGATTGTTTTCAGGTGATGCAGTTTTGTCTGGAATATGCAGACATTATGTTGTCTGTGGATTCATATTAAGGGGCACATGATGTCAGTTTGCCCTATTATTGGTGATGTTAACTTTGATCAGTTGGTTAAGGTAGTGTCTGCCAGGTTCCTCCACTGAAAATTTACTCTTACTCTGTAATTTATGGGAAGAGAGTTTAAGTATCCTGTATCTCATCAAACTTTTTAAAAAAATTTTAATTTTACATTGGAGCATAGTTGGTTAATAATATTGTGTTAGTTTCATCAAACTATCAAAGTGACTCAGTTATACATACACATGTATCTATTCTTTCTCAAATTTTTTTCACATTTAGGTTATTACAGAATATTGAGCAGAGTTCCCTGTGCTATACAGTAGGTCCTTGCTGGTTATCTATTTTAAATATAGTATTATGTACGTCTCATCAAATTTTTATCTGCTACTTTTAGTATACATTAATTTCTTGCTTGGAACAGTGACTGCTATGATGGTTATCAAATGGTGGTTTTTCTAATTTCCTAATTTCTACATTATTCTGTCTACATTTATTATTGGCATTCTACTGTAAGGGAGCACTTTCCCTCCATTTATTATTCATTTATTTAGAGCAACAAATACTCACTAATTCTTATATTAATCAATGGGTTATGTTATCAACTATGTTAGTTTGCTAGGGCTGCCATAACAAAGTACCAGATGGGGTGACTTAGACAATATAAATCTATTTCCTCATAGTTCTGAGGCTGGAAGTCTGAGATCAAGGTATTAGCAGTGTTGGTTTCTTCTGAAGCCCTGTCTCCTTGGCTGGTAGATGGCAGGGCTCTTCATGTATCTTCACATGGTCTTCCTGTCATATGTTTCTGTGTCCTAATCTCCTCTTCTTATAAGGACACCAGTCATATTGGATTGACATCGTTTTACCTTAATTACCTCTATAAAGGCCCTAGTTTCAAATGCAGTCATATTATAAGGTATAGAAGGTTAGAGCTCCAACATATGAATTTGGTGGGGACATGAGGAACTCATAACACTGTCATTATTTGTTTTGATGCACAAATTGCCTAAAATTTGTCATATTTCCCTATATGGGTCATGGGGTACACAGCTATGGACATTACCATATGTTTAGAGGTCTCTCCCTCCCTCCCTTCATTCCCATCTTCCCTTCTCCTCCCCCCCCATCCCTTCTCTTTTCTCTCTCTCCATCTTCCTCTCCCTCTTCTTTCTGCAGTGCAAGCCTGATGAAGCCTTGACCATCCAGCAGTCGGTTCATAAATCCCTTAGAAGGAAGAGGAGACTGGGTATCTTTGAGGAAGTACACTTCATAACATTACAAGTATGTACTGTGATTCCTCTCCTTGCCTTCTATCTGGGGTTACTGTGCCCCAAGGAAAGAAAAGTACTTTGAAAGTGGCTAACAATTTGGCTGGATTCCAAGTCAAGAACTGGGAAGGACCAAGATTTCAGGATTAGTGCCAGGAAGTTTAAGGGATAAGAATGTGGATGGACCTTTCAGAATAGGCCTAGATTTGGGAAATATTTATTTCTTATGTAAATGTTTTCAAAAGGCCTTGAATAAGTCAGGTTGGGCTGCCATAAAAAATACCATGAACTTGGTGCCTTAATCGATAGATGCATATTTCTCACATTTCTGGATCTGGAAGTCCAAGATCAAGGTGCTGGCCAATATGGTTTCTGGTGAGAGCTTACTTTCTAGCTTATGGATGAGAGCCTTCTCACTGTGTCTTCACATGGGGGGTTGGGGAGAGGAGGAGATCTTCCTTTTCTTATAAAGCCAGAGTCTTATCAGATTAGGATCCCACCCTTATGAACTCATTTAACCTTAATTACCTCCTAAAGACCCTATTTCAAGATTAAGTCACAGTGGGGGTTAGGGCTGCAACATAGGACTTTGGGGCAGGGGCACAAGTCAGCTCATAGCAGGCTCCCACTTCAGATGATTCTCCCTCTCTTTCTTTTTTTAGGTTAAAGTCACGTTTAATTTTATTTAGCTCATGAAAATTTTCAAAACTCCATTGTTACAAAAAAGGGATGCAGTAACTCACAGCTTAAACATAAATATTTGACTTGAAATTCTCTGAATCTTAATGCTTTCATGCTAAACCAGGACTTACTGACCTCAGATGAGTTCCCCCTTTTCCCCATCAGTTATATTTTATGAGTTTACTTGGGTATCTTACTTTTCCTCAGAGACAATTTGTTAGTCAAGCCGTGGTCTCTTCCATTTCTTTCAGAGGAAGCATTTTATAATCAGGTGAACAATAATAATCAGGTGCCCCATGGATGTTATGAGATCTTTCTCATGAGCCACCCCAAAGCTTGCTCTGTGGGCTCAGGTATAAAACGACAGGGATAGAAGGCATGTATGGGCTCAAACCACTTAACATGGTTTACCTGGCTAAATGCCTAATTTGTCAGCAACAGCAAGAGTGACCAACTTTAGGCCTCTGAAATGGTATCCTTCCTTTGAAGATCTTCCTTGTGGAAGACTTACTGGACCTCTTTGGGGACCATAGAGAAACTTTACTGTAATAGACACTGGATTAAATTTGCTTTTCCTGTCCATCATGCCTCTGCCAACACCATCAATTAGAGAATGGTATTATCAAGACATTACACATCCATCAAGACATTACACATCCATCAAGACATTACATTCAGTATCATATCTTATCAAAGAACTAACTTTACTATGAGACAAGCAAGGTAATAGGTTAATTCCTATGTGATTTACCAGTCTTTCCATATAACTCATCATCTAGAAGAAGCCAAACGTATAGAATGATAGGGTGGCACTCACTTACGGCACAGCCAAGATAAAGCACCTTTAAAAGCTGGGATGCTGTCCTGAGGCTTACAGAGTGTGCTCTGAACCAGTGGCTAATAAATGGTGCTGCTTCCCCCATGACCACTATACAGATCCGGGTCTTGCTGTCCAGGCTTTCTGTTCATTTAGTGAACTACAAAATAAATTTCTTTTCTGCTTAACTGAGCTAACCTGTTTCTGCATATAAGTATCTAGACTAAGATACAATGCTTACTGTCCCTCCCCTCTTCTAGACCACACTCCTTCTTAGCAATTATCTGTCCTGTCTTATTCCTTTAGTCCAGTCTTGATACTACCAAATCATAACTGATACTGTGATTTTACAGGCTGATGTGTTATATCTTGAAGGCATAGTTCATAAATCTTTTTACCTCCACGGACTTCTTTTGTCACTTTTCTTTGACATACCTATGTTATGATGATGTCACAAAATTGCATTTATTATCTATTTCTCCATTAAGTAATCAGGGACATTTTCTGATCGGCATGACATACAGTGTTACAGAATTAAATTCTAGTTAAAAGGGAAAAAAAAGCCATGCATTACAGCTTTATTAAGAATAAAAGCATATGTTAGACTTTTCAAATTATTAAAAATAAAGTATAAAATGTCATACTTTTGTGGACCCTTAGAAACACAGGAATCTTATTTAACACTAAAATTTCAAAAACTGACTCTAAGAAGTATAAAACTACTCTACTTTCCAAAAGTGTCACTCCTCCACAGTAAAATAGTGAATAAAGTGCTCTGGGTTCTTCGTATCCGAGAGTATAAAAAATATATTTATTTCGAGGAATGGAAAAATGATTTTTAACAAAATAGGTGTTTCTCCGGCCTATCTTTAATCCAGTGCAGTCTGGAGCATTCCCAGTCCGAACAGAAAGGGATATAGGAGAAATATTTCAGATTCTTCAGAAAGGGTGGAGAGGAATAGATGGCATTCATTCCCTCTTGTCCTCTATGGGTTCGGAATCTGTGTATCGGTGTATGTGTGTTTAGCTAGTTGAAAGGCCACCAACATTCACTGAGTTTACAGGGTCTTTTCACTTGGATTCATGATCCCTCCCTCTCCCCACTGTATTTCTGAGCGTGTTTAACGTCCAGGGTGACTTAAGAATATGAAGGCTGAGTTAGACAAATAGAATTCCAAATTACTAATGGGTTGTTTCCTAATCTGGACATTGAATAAGTAATAGTTGATGATAAGGAATATGATAGACTTAATTGCTTAACAATAAGGGGATGGGCCAGTGTACTGAACCAATGAATATCAGATGATCTTGTTAGTATTTGCTCTACCAGGGAATGCAGCCTGTCACTTTTCATTCTCACAGCAAGTAAAACCCAGAAGCACAGTAAATGCAGGTGCCTGCAGAATTCTCAGAAATTTGGAGCAGTGATTTTGGTGAAGGAAAACCAGAGAGCCTTGTGTTAATTCTGTCCTGTCACATTTGCCTGTTGGTATTCTTTCTAAATCACTCTGAAATGCTATAGACGTGCATCCAGAAAAAATAAAATGTCTGAATGGCAAAGTCCTTTCTTGAAACATATACATTCCTTGACTTTTGGTATGAAGACTTTCAAATTCACAAAAAGTTGAATAGTATGATGAATACCTGTATACCCCCCACTTTTTTTATTATTCTTTTAAATATCCTTTTTTTTTTCTGTAGTTTTACTTATTTATTTATTTACTGGCCATGCTGCTTGGCACGCGGGATCTTAGTTTCCTGTCCTGGGAACCCATGCCCCTTGCAGTGGAAGCTTAGTCTTAACCACTGGAAGCCAGGGAAGTCCCAACCCCACACTCCGCACCCCCCCCAACTTTAAATTCAGCCGTTGTTAACATGTTGCTGCATTTGCTCTACTTGTTTATGTACATTTATTTTAGGATTTTATTTACATTTATTTTAGCAATTTGAAAGTTGCAGATATTATGACACTTCATCTGTAAATACTTTAATATATATCTTTAGAATAAAGTAGCTATTTTTAATAATAGTGATAGCAATCTTCTAACTCAGAGGTCAGCAAACCATGGCCTGCAGGCCAAATCCTGATTTTGTAGTGGTATTATTTATTCATTAATTTATTCAGACATTGTTTTTCTTTAGTCTGCTATTTAGTCCAAAGTGCTTTGATAGTGGCTGAAGGATGGCTACTTTTTGATTATAAAGTCTAGAAGCTTATACTTTATTAGAGTGAGGGCATTACTGAGGGTAATGCTTGTAGCACCTAAAACAACCAAGAGAAATCTTAGTGGCTTAACAACATGAGGCTTTATTCTAGTTCACGTCATAATGATACAGGTTTAGCAACTCTTGCTTTTCTTATAGTAGTGTCTCAGGGATCTAGGCCCCCTCCATCTTGTGAAACTGCCATCTTCAACACAGGGTGTCTACAGCTGCCATAGAAGGGTAAGGAAAAGTGTGATTACACAGGTGCTTCATGGAAGAAGTGCAGTAGTTTACATCATTTTTTTTTTTAATTTCTCCTTGTGCAGTGGCCTATGCACTAAAAAGACAAGTTCTATACATCCTATGATGTCTTATATACAATGTCAGAACTGGAACTGAATAATTCAATAGACATTACAATTAAGAAAATGGAACAGATAGGAAACATAGCATTTGCCACTCCTTGGAAATTGTGAAATTCAGTTCGATAGCTATTTTAAGGGACCTCCCGCTTGGGGTCTTACTTCACTTAGTATGATAATCTCTAGGACCATCCATGTTGCTGCAAATGGCATTATTTCATTCTTTTTATAAGTCAGCCATATGTCAGTTGAACACATGGTTTCTTTGGCCATGCAGTAGAGCTGTTAAACTTCTGACCAATGTGCTTCAGTGACCACTCATTATAAAAGTGTAAGGCATCATTAGTTTGTGTCTCTAAGCATTCATGCCTCAAAACCAACAAGGCTATTTCGTTCTTCTCTACTTCTCAAATTTTAGTATTTATAAGAATCATGGAGGCTGCTTATTAAACTCAGATTCCCAGGCCTCACACCCAAAGATTTCTTCCACAGACCTGGGTGGGGCCCAGGAGTCAGAATTCAAGGTGATTCTAAATCAGGGGCTCTGGGAGACATATTTTGAAAAATACTGCTTTAAGATATGATTGATAATAGATACAACCACTTTTTTTAATTAAAAGGAGCTCTTTACATAACAATGAATGCTATAAAATAATTCAATGTAAAATAATTCAAGCAGTAGTGAAACATATAAAGTAAAAGTAAATGTTCTCTCCTCACCACCTACTCTTATCTCTCATCCAAAGATAAGTTTTGGTGATTGGTTTTCCAGACTTGAATTTTCTGTGCATATACGAACATATATTGGTTAAGAATGATGAACATTTGATGTTGTTTCTATTTTTGTTTTGCTATTAAAAATTAATGCTGAAATAAATATCTTTATTCTCCTGTCTTTGGGCAGGTGTGACTGTTTCTGTAGGAGAGATTCCTAAAGGCTGACACACGATGACAGCTTACCTTTTGCTTTGATTTTACCTTTTCTTGCGTGTGTGTGGTGGTGATAGACTTTCTGTGCCTGATATTTTGAACGATTCGTCCCTGGATATTTGTATCAAGGTCCAACGTTCACAACAAAAAGATTTTAATTAGACCTGTTTATCACTGTGAAAATTCGGCTTCCAAGTTCACATGAACACGGCCACAAACGAGGTGAGTTTAGAGCCAGAGGGGGGCGCCACCGTTCTCCGACAACTTGAGCGAGGGCAGGGGAATGCACGGAGCTGCTTCAGCACCGGCGGAACCGACAGCTGAGGGTAGACCCGGGAGCTGAGGCACACCCCGGTCCTCCCCGAGTCTCCTCAAGAGCCCCGGCTTGGGGTAGAGATGCGCTCTGCGGCATTAAGACCGAGGTGCAGCCGCCGCCACCTCTTCTCACCGCCCCTCCCGCCTCACTCTCAGTCGGCTTCTCCAACTCCCGTCCTGTTCCACTTTCCTCATTTCCTCAGCCCGCAGCTCAGTGCAGAACACTGCAACGCAAGGTTTAAGGCCCGCAGCCTGCAGGAAGCAAGCACCCAGCTGCCAAGCCAATTATAAGTACCTGTAGCAACCCGCAGCGACCCTCCTCTTCTTGCCCCGCCCCTTCCGCTTGCTATTTGCTTCCGCTTCCAGTCGCGGCTTCCGAGCCCCGCCTTGGCGAGCTTGGCATTGTGGGAGCTCCTTCTTTTCTCGCTCCACGGCCATCTTGGCGGCTGCTTTTGGTGAGTAGGCTCCTCCGGGCCAAGGTTTAGGTAGCGCGGGGAGTCTAGGGAGTTGCCGTTTGGAGCTTCGGATCCTAAACTTCTTGTCCTGTACTCTGTGTTCTAGGTTGGGGGCGTCCCGCACCTAAGGCAGGAAGATGGTGGCCGCAAAGAAGACGGTGAGTGCAGCAGGCCAGGGCCGGAAGCCTGTTCACGTGGAGAGATGAGTCTCGGCCGGGGCGGGCAGATTTGAGCACACTGGGCGGACAGCGTGCCCGCTGGCTTGGTGGGGTTCCAGAATGAACCCGAAGGACCCTCTCAGGGATTTGGGATCCTCTATTTCGGAGGTTTACTAAGGGGTTCAGCTTCCAGGAAGCTGGATCTAGTTTTGACGGGTTACAAACAAGGCCTTCAGGTCCGTGTTACATGTTTGCTTTGTAGAAAAAGTCGCTGGAGTCAATCAACTCTAGGCTCCAACTGGTTATGAAAAGTGGAAAGTACGTGCTGGGGTACAAGCAGACTCTGAAAATGATCAGACACGGCAAAGCGAAACTGGTCATCCTTGCCAACAACTGCCCAGCCTTGAGGTAATTGAAAGAACCTGAGTATGTCTGTCTCTCACTGTAAATTCGTCGTGAGCTAATATCCAGGAATGTGAACTTGCAATGTGGGTAGCGTGAACTGGGTATCACGTACAATTTTGTATTGCAAAGGGACGCTTGCAGAATAGTCGAACGGTTGCTGTTGTGATTGGCTCTTGATTTTTCTCCCCTTCATCATACTCTCTCCTCGTATGAGGTTCTCTTTGGGGGAAATGTGTGGCAGAAGGGGTAAAAACCCAGAGAATGTCAAAGCTTGAAGACAGCTCAGAAACATAATTTGTTTTTCCACCTGTCTTGCCTTTTTTGGTCATTGTTTTAATTTTGAGATGCTTTAAAAGAACTTCATTTTATGAACTTGTAGTGTAAAAAAGCCGAGATCAGAAAAGTACAGGCTGGCCTGTGGAGCTGCAGGCTCCCAATTCACCCAGTTTTTGCTTGACTAACTGTTTTGAAATTGAACTTAGTGGATACTGTAAATAAGTTAAAGAACCTTGGACTGTGCAGAATATAAGCCATGTTTTCAGTCCCCTGCCCTTGTTGATTTTCTGTGGTTATGCATAACCTCACAGCATTTCATATAGTGTCTGTATGTAATTGGCAAAGCCTGGAGAGCTTTCTTGTTCCATTCCATGCCATGCCAAACCTCTCATGCTTATCTTTTATAGCAGTGCTTTTCAAACCTGAATATGCACACAGTCACAAGTGATCTGGTTTAAATGCAAGTTCTGATTTAAGGGGTCTGGATCAGGCCTGAGATGATACGTTTTTAACAAGCACCTTGTGGCACTACTTGTCTGTGGACCCACACTTTGAGTAGTGGCAACAGTGTATTAGGACTCTCTTCAAATTTGTAAAACCATGAATATCTACCTACTCCGAGAACACAAAACTGTTAACTCTGAGGAAATACAAGCATGTGGCATACTTGGTCTTATTATATCCACTTTACTGCATTTCGTGGATACTGTGGGGTTTTTTTTGTTTTTAAACGAATTGAAGGTTTGTGGCAATCCTACATCAAGTCTGTAGGTGCCATTTTTTCAACAGCATTTGCTTACTTCATGTCTGTCACATTTTGGTAATTCTCGAGATATTTAAGATTTTTTCTTTATTAGTTGTTATGGTGATCTGTGATGTTTGATGTTACTCCTGTGACTCCCAGAAGGTTCAGATGATGGCTAACTTTTTTTTTTGCAATAAAGTATTTTTTAATGTATGTACGTTGGGTTTTTTTAGACATAATGCTGTTGCACACTTAATAGGCTACAGTATAGGGTAAACGCAACTTTTATGTGTACTGGGAAACGAAAAAATTCCTGTGACTAGCTTTATTGCAGTATTTGATTTATCGCACTCGTCTGGAATGAATCTGTGGTATCTGAGGTATACCTGTAGTATCACTCTCCATCTAGGATTCAGAGCACCAAAGGGTGATAGAAATGGCTTAGAGGTTGTTATGGGAATTATTTAATGTAAAGTGTCTGGCAGATAGTAAATTATGGTTTTATTTTGTACCCTACTCTTCTTTTCCATGAGCACAGGTATTTAGTTACTGGTTGTCCCATCTCTTCTAAGGGATCCAAGGAAGGATGGTTTGTGTTGAATAATGGATATGATAATGTTTTTAAAAGTAATAACTGGTTTAGTGTTTGAAAGCCTTACCAACATTAGAACTAATGAGAGAAATAATTTAATCTGTGTCACTTGGTGTGGTATTTATTTACCTTTTTTTGGTTCCCAAAGGAAATCTGAAATAGAGTATTACGCCATGTTGGCCAAAACTGGCGTCCATCACTACAGTGGCAATAATATTGAATTGGGCACAGCATGTGGAAAATACTACAGAGTATGCACACTGGCTATCATTGATCCAGGTATGCTTTTTAAATCATAAAGTAACTTTTTAAGATATAATACAAGTATTTATTGCTATACAAATGTCTTTGGTTCCTAAGTTCAGATGTTGAGAATTTGGGTATATGAAGGGGTATCCTGTAGTTTTATTTTAGAGAATTGATAATGAATGTCAGTACATAATTACCTTTTTATGAATGAAATTCTTTTTACTTTGAGGTCATGAGTTTCATTTCATGCAGCACCTAAGAAATGATGACTCAGGGCCTTGGTAAAAGGTGAAATTATAAAGGGAGGGGATAATGAGGTGAAACAGTACAAGAAAGGAATCTTTACTGGCTGTCTGAGAACAGATGAATAAAATTAGGTTGAGAAAAAGAAGGGCCTACAAATACACATGTCATTTTGAACTTATGAATTTTTAATTAATTTATGAAATACTGCGAATATTCTCGCTGTTCTGATTTTGTAATAATCAGGGCAGGCTAAACATTCGCTATATTAAGACCACGCATGTGTCCCTAGACCTAGTTCTTTTCCTAGGTCTGGTTTTATAAATGCTGGTGATAAACCAAGTCTGATTTATATGATGCATCTTATGTGGAAAATGTCTGTGGCTCTAGGTATCCGATCAACCTTGAGAAATGGTAGCACAGCTAGTGTAGTAACTTTTGAAGATAACCATTGCTAATTTGATGATTACCAGTTGCCATTAAATGGATTGTAAAATTATTGTGTTTTATTTTCTAGGTGATTCTGATATCATTAGAAGCATGCCAGAACAGACTGGTGAAAAGTAAATCATGCACAATTTTTCTTTAATAAAACTGGCCAGAGCTTGCTTTAAAAATAATGTATTCATTTCAGTTTTTTTTGTTTGCTTCAGTATACCTTCCTGAAGCTAGGATTAGAGAGGATGGGGCAGCTAGATATATTGGCAAGACTTCCCAGACATTGCAGTTTCTCTTTCCCTGTTTTTGTAAAGGAAGTTCCTTTCCTGTACTAGATTTTTAAGAGACTTAATCTTCATAATTTCAGTCTCAGGATGTTGTCATCATTTTGTGTTTGAGTATGTCAGAGGCAGCGAGGTTCAATACCCAGAACCTAACTAGAATTGCAGTTTACAGTCCAGCTTAAATCTACCAAATCTGAGTAGCAAAGAGGATTAAGTGAAATATGTTCCTTCCACCACAAAATTTTCACAGGCTGAGGAAAGTTCTGTTGAACTTTAATGAAGCAAGGTCTTACCTAAGGATGTGCAGTGAGTGGTTAGGATAGAAAGAATGTACTTGGACAACTTCAGAATATTCCTAGATCTTCAGTAGTGTTAATCCCACAGTTTTGCAAAGTGTGTTTTATATAATTGTACTCCTAAAAGATATATTGTGAAGTAGGTTTGGTGTTCAGATTTTGGGGAAACTGCACACTACATCTCCCAAGTATGTCCTGTGTAACCCTTTTCCCACCTCTAATAGCATCCTTTGGAACATTCAAAGGAATTAACTTGGGGAAAAATGTTGTCTTAGATTTACAGAGCTGGATATTGCTGGTCGGGTATACACTGCACAATTTTTGTTGGGTTCTAAGGTTCCAGAAGTGTCAGAAATGTCTTTGGATTTTAGAATCAATCAACTTGTGTAGGTAGTTTTTGATGGTAGAGGAGTGAGCCATAGGAGATGGGGATGCCTGCAGTATACTATCTGGGAAGTATTTACTGAACTTGGAGTCAGAAGGCTATTTAATAGTTATGTAATAGTCATGGGTAGGTCAAATTGCCAGTTTCACAGGTGAGGGAATTGGTTTCTTTCAAGCTAAATGTTGCATGATTTTAGTTTATATCTGAAGTCAGTCTAAGGTTGTGGATATAATTTGGAGAGTCTAGCTGTTATTAACTAGAGTTTTCTTAGCAGTTGTTTATGTACTCAAGTTTTCTCAGCGAGCATTACTGACATTTTTGTTGTGGAGGATTGTGGATACTGCTTGATATTTCTCATTCTTGGTTTTCCTTCCATGTTGTTGTAACAACACTCCCAAGTGTCATTCCACATTTTCACAGCATTCCTTGGTTAAGAGCCACAGTTACAAAATTTTTATGTTTGATAAGAATTGCTTGGTTAGACTACTGTTGCTTTCTAATGCTAGTAATCTGTTTCTGTGATTGTTCAAAATGTTTGTCTTTTGGTTAAGGAAGTTTGTGTGATTATTTTCCACTTGGTCAGTTTCTTCTTTCACATTGACCTTTCATGCTATTTGGGTAAATTTTTTTTTTTTAATATTTATTATTTACTTAGGCTGTGTTGGATCTTCATTGCGGCACGCGGGATCTTTTGTTTCAGGTGTGCAGGCTTCTCGCTGGTTGTGGCTCATGGGCTCTAGAGTGCATGGACTCGGTAGTTGCAGCATGCAGGCTCTCTAGTTGTGGCTTGTGGGCTCAGTAGTTGCAGCACCTGGGCTCTCTAGTCGTGGTGTGCGGGCTTTAGAGTGCACAGGCTTGGTTGCCCAGGGGCGTGTGGGATCTTAGTTCCCTGACCAGGGATTGAACCTACATCCCCTGCATTGGAAGACAGATTCTTAACCACTGGACCACCAGGGAAGTCCCTATTTGGGTTATTTTTGGATTGTTTTCCCCTCCAGGTTGACTAATTCCAGTTGATTTTTTAAGGGCTGGGTGGTACCTGAAGAATACAGTATCGTGGCTGCCAGTGTACCGTTTTTAGTTTTTATTTTTTGTTTTTTTGGTAAAGGTTCTGTTGCATGACTTCGGCTGCAGGCATTTTGGAATTATGGCTTTTAGAAAAATAATTTGTGATTTCTAGGTAGTGTTAATATGCTGTAAGATCATTTGGCTTTTAGCTTTCCTTTATGTGTGCTTTTTTGCACTCATCATTGTTTCAGCAAAAAAGTTTAAAGTTCAGAGGAAAGGAGTTTAGAACTAGTAGATGGGAAACATAACTCACTCATTCTGGCCTAGGGTAACTGATGAAGTACCATTAAAGTGCTGCCAGAATTGGAGGAAATAAGGTCTGAGGTGGCTTTTTTTTTTTTTAAGCTCTTTATTGGAATATAATTGCTTTACACTGCTGTGCCAGTTCTTGCTGTACACCAAAGTGAATCAGCTGTATTTATACATATATCCCCATATCCCCACCCTCCCTATCCCATCCCAGCCCTCTGAGTCATCACCCATCATCGAGTTGATCTCCCCATGTTACGCAGCAGCTCCCCACTATCTATCTGTTTTACATTTGGTAGTGTATATATGTCAGTGCTACTCTCACTATTGTCCCAACTTCCCCATTGCTGCCCTGCCCCCGCAATGTCCTCAAGTCCATTCTCTGTATCTTTATTCTTGCCCTGTCATCTTGCCCTGGGTTCATGAGTACCATTGTTTTAGATCCCATATATATGAGTTAGCATACAGTATTTGTTTTTCTGGCTTACTTCACTCTACGACAGTCTCTAGGTCCATCCACCTCACTACAAATAACTCAATTTCATTCCTTTTTATGGCTGAGTAATATTCCATTGTATATATGTGCCACATCTTTATCCATTCATCTGTGGATAGGCATTTATGTTGCTTCCATGTCCTGGCTGGGCTTTCTTCTAGTTGTGGAGAGTGGGGGCTATCTTCATTGTGGTGCATGGGCTCCTAATTGCAGTGGCTTCTCTTGTTATGGAGCACAGGCTCTAGGTGCACAGGCTTCAGTAGTTGCAGCACATGGGCTCAATAGTTGTGGCTCACGGGCTCTAGAGCACAGGCTCAACAGTTGTGCCACACAGGCTTAGTTGCTCCGTGGCATGTGATCTTCCCAGACCAGGGATCGAAGCTGTGTCCCCTGCATTGGCAGGCAGATTCTTAACCACTGCACCACGTAGGAAGTCCCTAAGGTGGCATTTTAAAATATACTTTTCTGATTATAGTGAAAGTACAGTAGGTCTCATACATACAAGTGAGTTCTGTTCGAGAGCGAGAGCGTGTTCATAAGTCCAATTTGTAAGTCTAACAAAGTTAGCCTAGGTACTCAACTAACACAATTGGCTGTGTAGTACTGTACTGTAATAGGTTTATAATATTTTTCACAAATAATAAAAAACAAAAGACATTTTCATCTCACAGTACAGTACCTTGAAAAGTACAGTAGTACAGTACAACAGCTGGCACACAGGGACACGTTCACATCTTTGAAAGTTCGCAACTTGAAGGTTTGTATGTAGGGAACTTACTGTAATATGTTTGGCTGGGAAGCTCTAATATGCAGGGATTGCAGGAAATTGCAGAAAAAGTCCAGCCAGCTGGACTTAATCCATACCTAATGCTGAACCACCTGTTTTTAGGCCTAGAGATAGGAAAGTCCCAAAGAAGAGATGGGATATTGTATAGTATGTTAATTTGCATTTGATATGGTATGGAGGCAGGAGCAAAAGGTATACAGAGAAGAAACCAGACTTCGGGCTGGTAGCAAATGCAGTTAGTTGTGCCTTCTAGAAGATGATCAGCTAGTTCATAGAAAACAGTTCTCTTTGATTTCTTGGAGCTCTTACTTCCAACTACCCCTTAGACTTGCACTCCCTCTGCTTTCAGTGGCATCTGGTTTCTTTCCCTCTTCTTGTTGATAGTAGGTCTTGAACATCTTGTACACTTACCATTTATTATATTTACTGCCTCCTACCTGTTTGCTTCAAAAGATAATTTAGGAGTGGGAATCTGCCAAAGTACTTCCCTCAGGTGAGGTAAGCAAAGAATACATTCAGCTAACACTTAAAATATCATCCTTGTGTCCAATACTGTAGGCTACTGAAGAGTAAAAACAATAGCTAATGTAACATGTAAGTGCTGTACATGTTAACCTGGTGGTCCCCAACCCTTTTGGTATCAGAGACAAGTTTCATGGGAGACAGTTTCTCCACAGACCAGTGGGGGTGGGGGGAATGGTTCAGGTGGTAATGTGAATGATGGGGAACAGCAGTTGAAGCTTTTGCCTGATCGCCTGCCACTCACCTCTTGCTGTGGGGCCCAGTTCCTAACGGTGGGTCGCAGACCCGGAGGTTGGGGACCCCCGTGTTAACCCATTCAATCCTTACAACAATCCAATGAGACAGAACTTTTATTTTTTTTATTGAACTGTAGTTGATTTACAATATTGTGTTAATTCCTGCTGTACAGCAAAGTGATTCAGTTAAACATACATCTTTTTTTATATTTTCCATTATAGTTTATCACAGAGTATTGAATATAGTTCCCTGTGTTATATAGTAGCACCTTGTTTATCCATCCGATATATAATAGTTTGCATCTGCTAACCCCAACCTCTCATTCCATCCCTCCCCCACCTCACCCCACCCTCCCTTTGCAACCACAAGGCTGTTCCCAGTGAGTCTGTTTCTGTTTCATAGATAAGTTCATTTGTGTCATATTTTAGGTTCCACATATAAGTGATATCATATGGTATTTGTCTTTTTCTTTCTGGCTTTGCTTAGTGATAATCTCTAGGTCCATCCATGTTGCTGCAAATAGCACCTTTTTTTTTTATGGCTGAGTAGTATTCCATTGTATATATGTACTACATCTTTATCCATTCATTTGTCAATGAACATTTAGGTTGTTTCCGTGGCTTGGCTATTGTGAATAGTGCTGCTGTGAACATTGGGGTGCATGTATATTTTTGAATTACAGTTTTGTCTGGATATATGCCCAGAAGTAGGATTGCTGGATCATATGGCAACTAGTTTTTGAGGGACTGTTCTCCATATTGGCTACAGCAATTTACATTCCCACCAACAATGTAGGAGGGTTCCCTTTTCTTCACACCCTCTCCAGCATTTATTTGTAGACGTCTTAAACAAATAAATAAATAATTCATTGCCTGCATTGGGTCTTCAATGCTGCGCACAGGCTTTCTCTAGCTGTGGTGAGCAGAGGCGACTCTTGGTTTTGGTGCACAGGCTTCTCATTGTAGTGGCTTCTCTTGTGGAGCACAGGCTCTAGGCACTCGAGCTTCAGTAGTTGTGGCATGTGGGCTCTGTAGTTGTGGCTCACGGACTCTAGAGCACAGGCTCAGTAGTTGTGGTGCACAGGCTTAGTTGCTCCACAGCATGTGGACCAGGGCTCAAACCCTTGTACCCTGCAGTGGCTGGCAGATTCTTAACTACTGTGCCAGCAGAGAAGTCCTTATTTGTAGACTTTTTAATGGTGGTCATTCTGACCATTGTGAGGTTGTACCTCATTGTATTTTTGATTTGCGTTTCTCTAATAAATAGCCATGTTGACCATCTCTTCATGTGCCTGTTGGCCATCTGTATGTCTTTGGAGAAATGTCTGTTTAGATCTTCTGCCCATTTTTCTGTTGGGTTTTTGTTGTTGTTGTTGAGTTGGATGAGCTGTTTGTACATTTTGGAAATTAAACCCTTGTCATTCACAGTGTTTGCAAATATTTTACAGCATGTAAGTTGACTTTTCATTTTGTTTCTGGTTTCCTTTGCTGTACAGAAGCTTCTGAGTGTGAGGTCCCATTTGTTTATGTATTTTCGCTTCTATTTCTGTTGTCTTCAGAGACTAACCTAAGAAAACATTGCTATGATTTGTCAGAGAATGTTTTACCTATATTCTCATTTAGGAGTTTTATGGTGTCATGTCTTATATTTAAGTTTTTAAGACATTTTGAGTTAATTTTGTGTATGGTGTGTGGGTGTTCTAACTTCATTGATTTATAGGTGGCTGTCTGACATTCCCAGCACCACTTGCTGAAGAGACCGTCTTTTCCCCATTGTATATTCTTGCCTCCTTTGTCAAATATTAATTGACCGTAGGTGTATGGGTTTATTTCTGGGCTCTCTGTTCTGTTCCATTGATCCATGTGTCTGTTTTTGTTTTTGTTTTTGTTTGCCAGTACCATACTGTTTTGATTACTGTAGCTTTGTATTATTGTCTGAAGTCTGGGAGTGTTATGCCTCTTGCTTTGTTCTTTTTCCTCAGGATTGCTTTGTCAATTCTGGGTCTTTTGTGGTTCCATATAAATTTTAGGATTACTTGTTCTAGTTCTGTGAAAAATGTCGTGGGTAATTTGATAGGGATCACATTAAATCTGAAGATTGCTTTGGGTAGTCTGGCCATTTTAACAGTATTGATTCTTCATATTCAAGAACATGGGATAATTTTCCATTTCTTTGAATCATCTTCAGTTTCCTTTTTTAATGTTTTACAGTTCTCAGCATATAAGTCTTTCACCTCTTTGGTGAGGTTTATTCCTAAGTATTTTATTTTTTTGGATGTGATTTTAAAAGGGATTTTCTTTTCTTTCTTTCTTTTTTTTTACTTTCCCTTCCTGATATGTCATTGTTAGTGTAAGGAAATGCAACCAATTTCTGTATGTTAATCTTGTATCCTGCTACTTTGCTAAATTCATTTATCAGTTCTAGTAGTTTTTGTGTGGACTCTAGAGGGTTTTTTATACATAGAATCATGTCTTCTGCGTATAGTGACAGTTTTACCTTTTCTCTTACAATTTGAATACCTTTATTTCTTTTGTCTGATTGCTGTGGCTAGGACTTCCAATACTGTGTTGAATAGAAGTGAGAGTGGGCATCCTTACCATGTTCCAGGTTTTAGCAGGAAGGCTTTTTAGCTTGTCACTGTTGAATATTATATAGGCTATGAGTTTGTCATAAATAACTTTTATTATGTTGAGATATGTTCCCTTTATATCCACTCTGGTAAGAGTTTTTATCATGAATAGATGTTGAATTTTATCAGATGCCTTTTCTGCATCGGTCGAGATGATCATGTGGTTTTTGTCTTTTGTTGATATGGTGTATCACATTGATTGATTTGCGCATGTTGAACCATCCTTGTGACCCTGAGATGAATCCAACTTAGTTTATATGGTGTTGGATTCAGTTTGCTAATGTTTGCTCAGTGTTGTCAAATTTTGCATCTATATTCATCAAAGACATTGGCCTGTAATTTTCTTTTTTGGTAGTGTCGTCTGATTTTGGCGTCTGGGTTATAGTGGTTTCATAGAATGTCTTTAGGAGTATTCCCTCCTCTTCAGTATTTTGGAAGAAGAGTTTGAGAAAGATCAGTATAAGTTCTTTGTGTGTTTGGTGGAATTCATCTGTGAAGCCATCTGGTTGTGGACTTTTGTTGGTAGGGAGTTTTTTGTTTTTGTTTCAATTACAGATTCTATTTCATGTCTAGTGATCAGTCTGTTCAAATTATGTTTCTTCTTAATTCAGTTATGGTGGGCTATATGTTTATAGAAACTTGTCTGTTTCTTCCAGGTTGTCATATTTGTTGGCATATCATTCTTCATAGTATTCTCTTAACAGTTTTTTGTGTTTCTGTGGTATTGGTTATTATTTCTCCTTTTTCATTTCCTATTTCATTTATTTGGGTCTTCTTGCTTTTCTTGTGAGTTTGGCCAGAGGTTTGTCAGTTTTGTTTACCCTTTCAAAAAACCAGCTCTTGGTTTTATTGATTTTTTTTTTTTCTTCTATTTTTTAAAAATCTTATTTATCTCCTCTCTGATCTTTATTATTTCCTTCCTTCTGCTGTCTTTAGGTTTTGCATGGTGTTTTTCTAATTCTTTTGAGTGGCAGGTTAGGTTGTTTGAGATTTTTCTTGTTTTTTAAGGAAGGCCTGTATGGCTATGAACTTCTCTCCAAAAAATTTTTTTGCTGTGTCCCGTAAATTTTGTATGGTTGTGTTTTCATTGTCATTTATCTCCAGGTATTTTTTAATTTCCTCTTTGATTTCATCATTGACCCATTGGTTTTTTAGTAGCATGTTGTTTAGTCTCCAGGTAATCATTTTTTTCTCATTTCTTTTTCCGTGGTTGATTTCTAGTTTTGTGTCATTGTGGTCAGAAAAGATACTTGAAATGATTTCTGTACTCTTAAATTTGTTGAGGCTCATTTTGTGCCCTAGTACATGGTCAGTCCTAGAGAATGTTCCATGTGTTCTTGAAAATAATGTGTGTTCTGGCTTTTTTGGATATAATGTCCTGAAAATATCAATTGAGTCTAACTGTTCTGTTGTATCATTTAGGATCTCTGTTTTCTGTCTAGAAGATCTGTCCATTGATGTGATTGGGATGTTAAAGTCTCCTACTATTGTGTTCCTGCCAGTTTCTCCCTTGATGTCTGTTAGTATGTATTTTTAAATCACGCTTCCCATGGATTCTGTATTTCTTCTGTTTCTGTTTGTTTTTCTTTTTGTAGTTTGATGAATTCCTTTTACATTATGCTTGGGTTCTTTTTGTTTTTTGTGAATCTCTTGTATGTTTTTGATTGTGGCTACTGTTTTTCAAGTATGTTAACCTCTTCCTTTACTTGCTTTAGACTGATATTTGCATAGGCTCAAACACATTCTTTAAAAAAATCTGTTTTCTTACTCTCCTCACATTTTGTGATTTTGAGGTCTCACGTCTTCATGTTTATTCTTTTGCTGTTCACTGTGGTTATCACTGTTTTCACAAAATTAAAAAAAAATTTTTATTCTTTTACTCTGTATACTGGCTTATTTAGGTGATTTACTTTCCAGTTGTGATTTTTCTCTTTCCTGTAGTTTGCTTCTTTTCTGTTTATAGAGAAAACCTTTCAATATTTCTTTTAGGATAGGTCTTTGGCGGGGGGGGGGTTTAAGCATTTTTAAAAATATTTATTTATTTATTTATTTATTTGGGTGTGCCAGGTCTTAGTTGTGGCACATGGGATCTTCAGTGCAGCATGTGGGATCTTTAGTTGCAGCATGTGAACTCTTAGTTGCAGCATGTGGGATCTAGTTCCATGACCAAGGATAGAACCCAGGCCCTCTGCTTGAGAGCACAGAATCTTAGCCACTGGACCACCAGGGAAGCCCCTAGGATAGGTTTAGAATTGTTGTATTCTTTTAGTTTTTGCTTGTCGCAGAAATTCTTTCTCCTTTTCTAGATGATGATCTTGCTGAATAGAGTATCCTAGGTTGCATATTTTTCCCTTTCAGGACTTTGACTATATTTTGCCACTCCCTTCTGGCCTGCAAGCTTCTGTAGAAAAATCAGCAGATTGCCTTAAGGGAGTTCCCTTGTAATTCTTTGTTTTTATTTTGCTGCCTTTAGCATTCTCTTTTTATCTTTAACTTTAGTCACTTGAATTATGTCTTGGTGTAGGTCTGTTTGGGTTCATCTTGTTTGGGACCCTCTGTGCTTCCTGTACTTAGATATCTGTTCCCTTCTTTAGGTTTGGGAATTTTTCAGCCATAATTTCTTCAAATACATTTTTAATCCCCTTTTCTCTTTCTTCTTCTGGAATTCCTATTATGCATAGATTGGTATGCTTTATATTATTCCATAGGTCTCTTATTTGCTTTTTTTTTTTTTTTTTCTTCTTTTTTTCATTTGGCTTTCTGACTGCTGTTCTGATTGGGTGATTTCTATTATTCTGTCTTCCAGGTCACTTCTTCGTTCTTCTGCACTATTCAGTCTGCTCTGCATTGCCTCTAGCTTTCAACTTGGCAAATCCGTTTTCTAATTTTTCTTGGCTCCTCTTTAGAGTTTCTAATTCCTTTTTAGAGTAATCTGCATTTCTGTGGTAGCCTTTCTTAATTCCTTCAGTATTTTCATTATCTCCTTTTTGAACTTGGTGTCTGTCGGACTGAAGAGGTCTGTTTCATTGTTCATTCAGGGGAGTTCTCTTGATCTTTTAACTGGGAGTGGTTCCTCTACTTCATTTTACTTACATTTCTCTTACTCTCAGTTTAGGAGAAACAATTATCTACTGTGAACTTGGAGGGCTGTGTAGGAGCATCCCTGTGTAGCCTGCATGGATTTAATGTTTTTGGTGCGAGGGCTATGTTTAGTATGGATGCCTGCCGCCTCTTTCCTCAGTGTGTCCTGGCCTTTATCCCCTTGATGAGGGGGTGTGACTGGTGTGGTGAGCCTGTACTGGATGTTGAGTGGGGCCTCCCCTTTGCTCTGTGGTTGTCACAGCCCTGTCAGGACAGTGTCTGCTCCCTAGTTGTTGGAGCCCCCAGATCTGTTTCTGAGTTGTTTCTGAGCTGTGGTGCGAGGTAGGTGGGATTGGAGTGCTCCCACTGGGAGAAGAGCCACTGAGTATTCCTCTGCCAGAGCTGCCCACCCAGGAACACGCTCTATTATGTCACCTGTCATCCTTTTGTGCGGGCTCACAAAGTACACTGTTGTTGGCACTGCCTTTTATCCCACCTCAACCATGGGAGTGCTGGCAGTCGGCCCTGGTGTCCCTGAGACATTGTTTTCACTAGGCCACCAGCACAGATCTGCTGAAGTCAGGCCCCAGGACTGCAGCAGTCCCTCACCTGGACCCTCTGAAAGCTATGGAGGCAACCAAGACCTTGGCCCAGCCCAGCCCCCACATGCCTACACTCACAAAGCCCCCAGCTGCTAAGGCCAGACCCGTCCCAACCACAGGAGTACCTGTTTTCCACTTGGTGTTCCACAGCGCTGAGTTTACAAAGCTGGCTGTGGAGGTGTAAATCTGTGTTTCACACAGCCACAGGGAGAGGTTTCAGCCCTGCTTCCTAAGCTGCACAACCCACTGGCAATTGATCCTGGAGCCCACCAAGGCAGCAGCTGGTGCACAGAGGAAAGAGGCTGCTACAGTGGGCCCCGCCCCTCCCTTCAGGCACCACTTAACAATGGTGCTTTGACTGCATGGTAGGCCCGGGCTTCTGTGTACACCTCTGGTTGTGGCCATACCACATTCCAGCTCCTTCAGGCTGTCTCCACACAGCCAACTCCAATGCTCTCCCCAGGTCTGTTCTCTAAACCGGAGTTTCAGCCCCCAGCCCCCACCAGTACCTGTGGATGCACGTCTCAGGCTGGGGAGCACAGGCAGGTGGCACAGACCGTCTGCAGTTCTGTCTCTGTTTTGTCTGACACAAATGGTTCTTGCACTCTCCACTGAGCTTCTGAAGCTCCCTTTCCGTCTTGGCTGATTCCTCTTTCACAGCTCCTGCCCAGGGGCACAGGTCCCATCCAGCTTTTTTTTTTTTTTTTCTTTCGTGGAGAACTTTCTTGTCTTTTCAGGTGTTTGAGGTCTTCTGCTAGTGTTCAATAGGTATTCTGTGAGAATTATTCCATGTGTGGATGTATTTTTGATGTATTTGTGGGAGGAGGTGAGTCCCATGTCTTATACTGCACCGTCTTGATTAGAGCCCTGAGATAGTACTGTTTGACAGATGAGGAAATCAAATAATGAAACTGGAAAGCAAAACTTTTATACCTGAGATGTACAGAGAGCAAAACAAGGAAAATGGAGAGCTATTTTGAATTACAGACAATATTCAAGTTAAATACCTTGGATTAATATGTAAGTTTGGTGGAGGTTTTATCTCCCACAAAGGCATTTTCCTTCCCAAGTTCGAGAAAGTTGGGAACCATATGACGAAATATGTTTAATAGCTAGTGTGTATTTGTGTGCACACAGTCTAGAGCCACTAGAGGGAGCCAGGACTCAACAGAAAATAGATTTGAGCCAATCTGAAGCAATGCCTAGACTATGATTACATCTCAAAAGGTAATGACAACCCAAATCAACACTTCTAATGAAAACCTATTTTCAGGATCACTTGGAGGACTCAAATGTGAATATAAACTGAAGGTTTAATACTTTGAATCACAACTTGCATACCTGGAAAGAATCAGATGATTTCCAGATAAAATTGAGGCCTAGGAGATGTCCTTCCTACTCTACCACACTGCCCTTTGGGAGGTAATTTTGATGGGAACACTTGTCTTGAAATATTTATTAAACATAAGCTTATTCAAGGTATTTTGTTTGTAAAAGCATCATTTGACCTCTAAAATAGTAGCTTCCATAGTTAGGATGTCATTTGCAGGTGGGGGGGGCGGATCTTCATTTCTTAAAGAATCTGCCGCTTGTCATGTTTTTGTGCTCCTCTAAGTACCTTGAACTGATAGACTTGAAGTCTCCTTTGACTCTGTCGCAATTCTCACTTCCTTGTTTTCCCAGGAACAATACCACTGTTGTCCCACCTTCTGAAACATTTTTTGTACTTAAATATACATATTTATGTATCTTTGAACAACTAGCAGTGTAGTTCGATTTTCTTTTTTTAGTTTACAGAAATGGTATGCTAAACATAGTTTGCCATTGGCTTTATTTTTTTTTAATTAATGAATTTATTTATTGACTGCATTGGGTCTTCATTGCTGCGCACAGGCTTTCTCTACTTGCGGGGAGCAGGGGCTATTCATTGTGGTGGCTTCTCTTGCTGCAGAGCACGGGCTCTAGGTGCATGGGTTCAGTAGTTGTGGCACACAGGCTTCGTTGCTCCATGGCATGTGGGATCTTCCCGGCCCAGGGGTCGAACCTGTGTCCCCTGCACTGGCAGGCGGATTCTTAACCACTGCACCACCAGGGAAGCCCACCATTGGCTTTTTAAATTCATCTTTGTTTTCAGGTTTTACCAGGTATACATGTAAACTTCGTACATTTCTTTTAAATGTTGCATAGAATCTCTGAGGTATGCCACAATTTATCGGTTCCCCCTCTGATGATGATTAGGTTATTTGTAATTTGTTACTTTTATAAACTCCAGTAACATTCTTATACAGGTCTCCTTGTATATATGTGCTAAAATCATCTGTTAGATACCTGTAACTGCAGTAGCTTGAGTACACAGTGGGGCTGCATTTTCCGTTTTACTAGGTATTGATGGATTATTCTCCAGAGACTACCCACTTGTGTTCTCATTAGCAGTGTACAAGAGCCCCATATTTTCACATCCTTACTTACCAACGCTATATCAGACATGCTGATTTTTGCCAAGGTGATTGTTAGCCATTTCTCGTGTATACATACCTTGCATTTAAAGTTAAACTAAGAATTTTCCACACAATACCATTCTCTAAAGTGAATTTTAATATTGTATTAAAAAATCCAACTTGTACAAGTACATATGTTCTATGATTTTATGCATACATCCATATACATATATCAAGGTAAAGTCCGATACAAAAAAAAAAATAGCTTTCCCATGGCCAGTGTTCTACAGAAGTAAGACTGTGCAAACTTTATTTTGTAGTCAAATGAGATTGCAACACTAAGGCAGAACAAGGCAAGAGCAAATCGAGTCCACAGTATGTTACAGAGTATCTTGCATAGCTTATTTGTTCTCACTTGATAAACTCATTTTAGGATTCTGAAAGATTTTTTTTCTCAGTGAATTTATACAAGTTAGTGTGTACTTTTTTGCCTTTGTTCTATAGCAAACCAGCTTTCTCAGTATTAGTTATGTTTTACTTTACAACCTTACGGAATTAATGATAGCCTGAGCTTTTGGGGTTCTGAACTGTTTTCATCGTAATCCTTGACACAATGACATACAAATACATAGAGCATTTTGAATCTTCATCTGTATCTCAGGCGATTTTCCAGGGCTTCCATTCTCTGTGTCATTTCTTCTAGTAAATCTCAAATTAAGGAAGAGGAATCTGAATGGCCTATTTTTATTTACATTCAAATACAACTTGATTTATCTACATAAGAATTTGTGTCCTGAAAATACAAGGCTTTTGTTGTTTTTTTTTCCATTTCTGTTAAGTATTTTAAAATTCTGACTTACAAGTTTATAGTAACTCATTAGCACATGCTATCAAGACTATAAGTCTGTATTAGGTTAAATACTTTTTTTTTAACATTAAAGCCAGATAGCTCAGTTCAGATTTTTCTTTTTAAAAATCTTAATTCTACTCACACCCCTGTTGCTTATAAATTAAATTGCCATAGCACATCTCTGGGAGCCGAACTGATAATGTTGGGAATGAGGTGAAGAGAAGAAAACAAAAGGATTAAACCTTGGAAAGTAAGATACGACATCAGAAGAGAAGAAGGATGGGAAGTTTTCACCCATGATGCCAGATAGGACCAAAGGGTAGCAGCCTTGAAGACTTCTGACCTATGCTCTTTTAATTAATTTTTTCTTAAGATTTTTTTTTTTTGATGTGGACCATTTTTAATGTCTTTATTGAATTTGTTACAGTGTTGCTTCTGTTTTATGTTTTGGTTTTTGGCTCCAAGGCATGTGGGATCCTGGCTTCCTGACCAGGGATTGAACCTGCATCCCCTGCATTGGAAGGCAAAGTCTTAACCACTGGACCACCAGGGATGTCCCAGCCTATTTTTTTTAATATATAACTTCCTTATTATCTTGTGAAGTAAACCCTCAGAGGTGGGCTGGGAAAAGGCAGAGCAGAGGAGCATTAGAATAAACATTTGTCTTCCTTCCTGAAGCTTCTTAATACCCTCCACCTGTTCCCTCAATGGCAGAGTGAGAGCCCGGATTCATGATCTATATTATCCACTGTTGTATTAATTTACTTTACTTTATGGAGCATATTTCCAGTTTCCAGAGAGGGAACGGCTGTATGCTGTTCTTTATTTTATAAACCCATTGGCACAGAAATAGTAGAGAATTAAACCATTTCCCTTTAGCTAGTTGATGCGTCTTGAGCTAGATATAAGGCAGCTTTAGTAAGCTTACTGTAATTTTAAGTTCAGAGCTGTTGGCAGGGTGTTCAGTGTCTAAAAGCGCAGAATCCTCATTTCTCCATCATCCCAAAGCATTCCTTTTACTTGTAATATTGTTTTAATGAATCATTGGATCCTGCTGTCCCCTCAGTAGAATGTTTCATCTTAGAGTGCTGATATAAAAGATCTGTGCTGGCAAACAAAACCCCAACCCCAGTCTACTAGAAACTACACACTGACCGAATGTGGCCGCAGTGCGGCTTGGGGCCAAAGGAAAGGTTTGGCGTTTAGGTAGAGTTTGAAACCTCTCCATTCCACAGAATTCTTTTCCTATACATACTGTATCTTTGATGCAGTTCAGATCTGGTATATATCTTTCATTTCCTTCCAGCAGAGAAGGAGTTAAGTCTTTTTTCTCTACTTTGCATACTGACTGGCTGACTGGCCTTACTGCTAAACCTCCTAGAACCAAGTGCAGATAGCAGCTAAGTACTTGCCTTTGGCTTTCAAGCACCTACCAAGCTGCTTAAGAAAAAGCCTTTCTTAGAGTTCACTATGCTTGACTTTATGGAAATGACTTCATTTGATATACACCCATAATTAGAATTTTTTGAAGTTTTGAAAATATTCTTTGCATTCCATTACAGAAGCATAACATTAGAAAAGGATATAGCGCTGCGTTAATTTTCTTACTTCTTCATTTGCAAGGTTCTGGAACATTATAAGGTTTTCACATTTGCATTGATCGTGTTTTTCTTCCAAAGGACTTCCTAAGAAAGCAGATGGAAAGTGTTCACCTCTATAACCCACCAGACTTCCCAGACGCATAACAGTAGGACTGAATCAGCATATGGAGGAAACCATAATGAAAGAAATGTTCAGCTTTTTCCGTGCAGCCAGATCCAGTAATACCAGGAAAGGGCCGCATGTGCTTCCAGTGCTGGAAGTGGCCTTTATTGTGGACTGCAGGAAGACTACTCAGTTTCCTTTGATTTTTTTTTTTTTACTTCTCATTTTTCTTAAGTTCTTCTCTTCCCCCCCCCCCCCCCCCGCCACTTCCTCCTTTCCTGTCTTCTCTTAAGATGAATTTGTTGGCAAATTGAGACGCTGATAGCAAATAGCAATATTTTACTTGGAATTACCTGAGGATTTTGTCGCATGGAAAAGTTTTTGTGTAGACCGTGCAAGATTGTCTTCTTCAAACAGATATCTGTGTTGCACTGCAAAATTAGAACAGGAAAGTAGGTCTCGGATATTTATGGTGACTGGCTCAGATTCTGAAAAGAGAAAGAAAACTGAAGTCACACCTGTTTAACATGGTTGTGGTTATAAAACAGCCATCAGCTGTCAGAGTAAGGTACTTGGTATTCCTAGAATGGGGTACACGGCTTTACTTTGGGACATACCATGGCAGAAGGACTGTCAGCAGAGAGGCTGTTACCAACTATGGCTAAAAAAGTGTAGAGTAAATATTTCCTATGTGATGGAGGGGAAAAAGCCATAGTTAACATAATTCAGATCTTTCTTACTTACACTTCTTTACAACTTTTGTCTGTAGGGAAACCATGGTGGAAGCATCCACCAAAGATTTTAAAAATATTGTTTTTTAAAAATGTACCTGTTGGCTGGCGGGCCCTCTTTGGCAGTTCCCCTGCTGGAGAGTCCTGTCTTCCATCAGAGTCTTCCAGAGCTGAGAGTTAAAAGATGACCAAAAGAGTGACCATTGTCCACATGGGTTCATGTGTTCTTTAGGAAACTGGTACCAGACCAACTCCTTATCTGCCTGCCACCACCCAGGATGTTCTGGTTTGATTTGGTAATACCACCGATTCAAAAAAGCAATTGGTTATCCCGATAATCCAGGACTTTTCTAGGACAGTTTTCTAGAAAGAGAAGCCTGGACCCCTTAAATGCATCTTCTTAAGAATGTCCCCAAAAATGTTATGTCTAAAAGGTGGGGGAAAAAAGTTAAATTTGTCCAAAGATTAAGTTGCAATCTCAGCAGCTCTAATTGAGGCATTTCAACTTAAAGAGCTTAGAGGCGAAACACTGTCAAGTTGCATTAGAAATCTGAAAGGCCTTCCCTTCCTGACCCCCTTCATCCCAGCGCTCTTTTCCTGTGGAGGAATAAGACATATCACTGACTGTGATTTTACTGGTGACTGAACCTGGGACAAGGATAAAAGGAAAAATGGGCAGAACTGCTATATGCAAGCACACCTGGCCCAATAGTGAACTGGAGAAAAGCACAAGGGGCTTTTTTTACATAAGAAAATCTAAATTCTGAAGGGCAGTCGAACATTCTGTAAACAGAAGTAGTCCATGCAAGAAGGCATTCTTTAACTTTTCATCAATGGGCTTGGAAGGACTACCATCCCTCTCCACTCTAGTGACAGGTGTATCCCGAAACTGCACATCAGCTTTCCTGATTCATATAATGGTGTTTCTAGTTACATGATCATCTCCATAGGGTTTTTATGAGGATTATGTATGCCATGTGTCAAAATAGTTATCACAGCGATTGGCACAGAGCAGGTGCTCAAGCAATGTTAGCTATTATTTTGTCCTCTCTCTCCTATTCTACTTTTTTGTGCTTAGTGTTTCCAGGCATCACTGGCCCTGCCCACAAGGGAGGCACTTTTTTGAGCACTTTGAAAGAATGGATTGAGAATTTCTCATTCAGGGGTTCATGTTGCTCTGTTTGCTAAGGTCTCCTAGACGTAAGCTATAGTACCTTCACATATGCCTTTCTGTAGTTTATCACTTATCTCGCCCATTGTGCTGAAGTCTTCGGCATAGAACAGATGCTTTTCGGTGGGCTCAGAGGCAATTTCTTGTAGTTCTTCCTCAATAGCTTTCCCTACCCCAACAGCATACATAGTTATACCTAAGGAACAGAGCAAATTAAGAACAGGATAGTTATACAGACATAGAAAACAAGCTTATGGTTACCAAAGCGGAAAGTGGGGGAAGGGATAAAATAGCTGGGGATTAACAGATACACATGCTATATAAAAAATAGACAACAAGGTCCTATTATATAGCACAGGGAACTATATTCAATATCTTATAACCTATAGTGGAAAAGAATCTGAAAAAGAATATATATTTACGTGTATATATATATTTATATATAATCTGAATCATTTTGCTGTACACCTGAAAGTGACACAACATTGTAAACCAACTTTACTTAAATTTTAAAAAAAAGAACAAAACACAGTAGTTACATTTGTATTCCCAGGATCTGGAAATTGTGTGTTCTGCAAAGTATAGCTGGATATTAATGAGTGGTGTGATTTGAGGGATCCATGTGAACCTCCTTTTATTTTTCCAGCGTTTTCATTTTGGTCTTATGAGCAAAAGACAGGGATCCAAGAGAGAGGGAAGGTGAGTCATTGAGGTGAGGTTGGGGAGCTAGACTACCAACCTGCTCCTCAGCCCTGGACAAGGTCATTAACAAATCTACAATTTTTCCCTGAATTAGCCTTGTGGATAAAGTAGAAAAGAGCACTACCTTATGGCTTACTAAATGAGAATCTCTTCTGGGAGAATTCTAAGAAACAGGTCAGTTTATGACCTTGTAACCAAGTTTCTACTTCTTGAAGGTACAGATAGGAACCTTCAGTGACCTGTAGCCACGTGTCCTCTTGGGAGGACAAAGCCTTGTGAGGAGGTGCTAAGTTGAAAAGGAGAATCTGCAGACCACTGGAAATCTCCTAAATCAGAAAAAAGAACAAACCCAAGTATCAACCTTAGATTTCAACAGGCATATGAGATTGTGCCAAAAGCTTTTCTAAACAAATTAATCATTAGACTCCCTTTCCCAATATCCTCTTCATGTGAAAGTAAAACATAATAAGAACTTAAGTTCTGCTTGATTTTCAACATTTTTCAGCAGATATCTTATTCAGGCTAATTCATTAGACTTGATTTTTTTTTTTTTTTTTTAATGACATAAAAATGGCTGTTTAAGCCAAAGGGCAAGAGTTGTGCCTTGTTCTAAAGTCTATGTCAGGTCAACAGCCAAGTTCAGCATATTTGTCTGAGAGCCCAGTGACTTTATGTACAACTTCCTAAAAAGGATAACTACTATTTGAAGATTGTGTTAGCGATACATGGGAGTAATTAAATTCATTAGGGGACATCACTTCAGATAAATCTTGATTCAAGAATCAAGTCAACGTCTGTTTCTTCCACCACCTGTCTTTAGAGGATTCGTAGAAATTTGAGTGGGGAAGAGAGTGAGGTAGATTGGCCTCAATGAGATACGTCAAAGGGCTAACCACTGTCTTTGGAGACAAGGTGATCTCCTCAGTACATTTTAATAATGCAGATTAGAGGGCCCATGGGTTTGACATGAGCTCAGGCAAGCTAGTGTAGCAGCCAGTTTGACAATCCACCCAGATGATTCAGGCAGGACACTTCTTGTGGGTCCTACTCTGTTGGGCTCAGAAAAAAAGTGAAGAGTGACACAAGCAATATCAGTAAAGTGGCCTCTAGAAAGAGAGGGACTGGATGTTGACGTGAAGCAGCTTTTCTGTGAGGAGGAACAGAGTTCACCAGTGGTATTGCCTTTGTTCATTTACTCAGCAAGGGCTGGTCACATGTGTATTACGTTCCAGGCCTGATCAAGGCACTGAGTCCATAGTCTTGGTCAGTGCATACCCTTTCCCCCTTATAGGACCTGCTGAAGCAATGTGCCCTTGACAAATTCTTAAAGAAAGCAGCTTTCAAGCAAACTGCTTCACAACCTCAAGTTTTCTCATCTCCCCAGGGAATCCAGACACGTTCCCTCAAGCTGTCTCCACCAACCATCATAGCTTTTGGGTTTCCTTTTGTCAAGAGCCATATACCTCTGCCACACTTGACATCTATACACAAATAAGGTAACCTCGAGTCCCCCCTGCATTATACATGGTGGAGTCAGACCTCGGAGAAGAGGCTGAGCTTTACTGAGCAACAGGAATTTGGAGGCATGATCTTGTCTGGCATTTTGATTTTCTCAAACGTTAACGTGTACCTCCTGCACACACAACAGTATTCGCTGTCCTAAGGCTACTGCACTCCCAGAGCGTTCACTGGAAGCATTGCTTTTTTTAAAAAAGTACTGGCAAGCGTTCCTCCTACCAGGAATCTATTTTTATCGAGCTTTTCAGGTGATTCTAAAGCAACCAGACCAGTGTCTGGGAACTGGTGTGTATGTCTCTGGTTAAATAGCACGTGCAGGATTGGTTCTCTGCTCTGGAGGTCACACCCTGGCTAGTAAATAACAGTAGATGATTACTCAGGTATGGTCTGTATGTAGACCAACCTACCAGTCCGCAGACTTTCGCATCCTTCCTGTCCTTTAACTCCTGTGGTGTCTCTTTAAGTTCACTAGGTGGCAGTTTAGTAAAGGTGTGTAACAGTGGTGACAGGAAGCCTTTCAGTCCACTCAGAGAATCTCACTCCTGTGGCCCCACGTGAACACCGAGTTTAAGAAACCCGCACCTCGAGTGGTGTAAGCCGCACCTCCATCCCATATTACCATTGGCCTGGGCTTTACTGGCCCACTCGGAGACATCATCTTGAGCCCGTCCGTCTGTGAACACGATGGCCACTCTGGGCACCCGTGTGGAGAGAGGCCTGGCCCCTTCTGCTTGGGTAAAACTTCTCTCAAACATGTGTTTCAGGGCCAGTCCGGTCATAGAGCCCTTGCCCATGTATTTCATGTGGGCCACAGCTTTTTTCATGTCTTTGGCCGAGCTGAAGTTTCTCAGGGTAAACTCTGTGCGGACCTGTGTGGAGTACTGGAGCAGCCCCACTCGAGCGGCTTTGGGGGAAATTGCCAAGGAATCTATAATTCCAGTGACAAACTGCTTCACAATCTCAAAATTCTCTTCTCCGAGGCTCTTGGATCCATCGATCACAAAGACCAGGTCAACTGGGCCTTCAGTGCATCCTACAGGAATGAAAGGAAAGTTGAGATAGTTACATTGATTAAAAAAATCACCTATGCACAAGAAGAGAAGAAAATTATGCTTCCACTGGAGGCATAACCACTTTGGAGAGCCGCCTTTACTCTTCAGATAATGCACAGGACAGACAGAAAGTGTTGGGAGAGTAACGAGCGACTGTAATGCCCACAATTGCCTTCATATGCAGCTGGTCAAATTGCTAAACAGTACTTTCCACAAGCAAAAACACACAACAGATGTACAAACTGGAAACCAGGTCCACACTGTACCCTGGGTCACTGGCAGCCAGGTCTGGGAGGGACTGTGTGTAGAGTACCCTGAAGGGTTTAACAGCACCCAAAAGATGCCAATAACTTTACTCCAGGAGGGTGACATCATGCCCGTGCAGGCATCTGACAGACAATGGACTCGGAGAGTCTTCCAGTTCAGCTCAGCCATCGCCTCTTCCAGGGAGATTTCCTAGTAACCCAGCTGGTCTTAGTTACTCTCTGTGTAGCCCTAACATTACTAATTTAGTTGACAAAAAATTGTTTATTGAGCACCTGCTTTGTGTAAGGTAGTCAGTGCAGCAGAATTGCAACAGTGACCAAAACAAAGTCCCCAACACCACGTTGCTTATAGTCCAGTGTACTCTGTGCAGTGTTCACACTGTACAATAGTTAGTTAATTACGTGTCAGTTTCCTCCTCTAACCTGGCAGTTCCTCCTCAGCAGGAACCATTTCT
Organism: Hippopotamus amphibius kiboko; assembly: GCF_030028045.1. Classification (NCBI taxonomy): domain Eukaryota; kingdom Metazoa; phylum Chordata; class Mammalia; order Artiodactyla; family Hippopotamidae; genus Hippopotamus; species Hippopotamus amphibius. The sequence goes on along the minus strand of NC_080190.1, from coordinate 135,839,322 downwards.
CCATTTCTGTACCTCAATACTTGGCACACAATAGTTGTTCAATAAATGCTTGTTGACAGCATAAATGAAGGAGGTGGTGTCCATTGGGTAGCACATCTGTAAGTACCCTATTGACTTTTTTTTTTTTTTTGGCCGTGCATTGCAGCTTGTGGGATCCTAGATCCCCAACCAGGGACCGAACTCGGGCCCTCTGCAGTGAAAGCACGGAGTCCCCGCCACTGGACCTCCAGGGAGTTCCCCCATATTGACCTTTTAAAGTTTTAACATGAATTATCACTGTGAATTATTTATCTATATGGAAGTTTTCCAGGCAACTCAGATGGTTGACAGTAAAAGCTCTATGCAAGTACGTAAACAACCTGGGTGTGGAGAGGTTTTTTGTTATTTAGGGCCACATAAGAAAAATTTACAGATCCCAAGTGGATGATCTCATTTCAAACAGTCTACAGTATGCAATATAACATTCTCTTTTACATATCAAGCAGCTGTCTAATATCTGAAAGTGAAGCACAGCAATATTAGGAAATAAAGACACACACATGCAAAAATATTTCTATTCCTGGCTCAACTAACATGCTAATGTAATTGTGTGTGTGTGTGTGTGTGTGTGTGTGTGTGTGTTGGAAGTGTTGGGTTCCTCTCTTTCTCCATTAAGTGCTTGTCCTCATTACTCAACCTATATTTAAATATTTATTGGCTGCGTTGGGTCTTCGTTACGGCACACGGGCTCTCTCTAGTTGCAGCGAGTGGGGGCTACTCTTCATTGTGGTGCATGTGGTATCCCTGGGGCAGGGATCGAACCTGTGTCCCCTGCATTGGCAGGCGGATTCTTAACCACTGTGCAACCTAGGAAGTCCTCAGCCTAATGAATTAATTTATTGGCTGTGTTGGGCCTTCATTGCTGCACATGGGCTTTCTCTAGTTAAGGCAAGCAGGAGCTCCTCTTTTTTGCGGTGCGTGGGCTTCTCAGTGTGGTGGCTTCTCTTGTTGCGGAGCACAGGCTCTAGGCTCGCAGGCTTCAGTCGTTGCAGCACATGGGCTCAACAGTTGTGGCTCACGGGCTCTAGAGCACAAGGCTCAGTAGTTGTGGCACATGGGCTTAGTTGTTCTGCAACATGTGGGATCTTCCTGGACCAGGGATCAAACCCGTGTCCCCTGTGTTGGCAGGCAGATTCTTAACCACTGCGCCACCAGGGAAGTCCCTACTCAACCTATTGATGTGTTATTAGTGAAAGAGGAAAAGGCCAATTCAGAGCTTCGTTTATATTCATAGCCTGAAACTCAGGCAGTGTGCATGTGGCTCTCCAGCAGATTTCAGAAATCATGAAATACTTTTCCAGCAGCGAATCTGTTTTCTCTTCTTCCCCATGTACTCTTTTCTTACATAATGAAACCAACATCTGCAGCCTCCATGCATAGAGGAGCGTAGAAGGCTTCTCCAGGAAACAAGAATCGTAGGTTGAATGGAAGAGCATCAGGGTGAGAGGTGCTAGACTCTCACTTTCAGATCCAGGGAGAATGACGAGCCCCTCTTGTTGGTTTCTTGTTTGCAGGAAGGTCACTCAGCTTTCCTTGGATGTTTTCTTTTGGTAGTTAAGTCAGTGAGACTGGAATGGAACTGTGATTTGGTTTCTGAACTTAATTTTCACAGAGTTCCAGAATTTCAGGGTTGGGCAAGACCTTTAAAGGTCACTGGTCCAGCCCCCCTGTTGTTCACATTTTCACTGCATCCCTACCCAGCAGCCATTCATTCAGCCTGGACCAGAACACCTCTCGTGATGAGGAACTCATCACCTCTTCGCTGAAGCCGCATCTGTAGACAGCTCTGCTGTTGATGGTTACAGTAGCGATCATTCGTCGAGCTCCTGGAGTGTGCAAGCACTGGGCTACTCACCTTTAAATACATGTTGTCATATATTGACGATTCTGTGAGGTATTATCTTCATATCATATGAAGAAACTGAGACTCAAGAGAAGTTACATAATTTCTCCAAGGTCATACAAATGTATGAAGAGGGGGTTCAAATCCAGGTCTGTTGAAATTCCTGATCTTAACTACTTAATCACACAGCTTCTCTGAGACAAAGTGTCTTTGTCCTCATACTGAGCTGTAGCTTCTCCCCAGTGCCCTTCCTTTCCCAGGGGTTTGGGGGTGTGTCATACAAGTAATGGGTGAGGAAGTTGTCACTTTGGTATTTGAAAGGTACCTCAAGTCTTTTATTCTACACAGATCTTCCTTTATTTTTCACTTGACCTCATATTGAACTTCCTCACCATGATGTTTTCTAAATCTTGTCTCTATCCTTTTTCTTTATTTTTTTTTCTAAAAAAATATTACATGCACATGGAACAAAGTTCAAACACTACAAAGGGTATCTCTATTTCTACCTACCTATAAAGCTATAGCTTTATATTGAGAGAGAAAGAATGTATGTTAGAGCCTTTTGCAAAATACATCAATGGTAACATACTATAAAAACCATTCAGCACTATGCTTTTTTCACCTAAAATATCTTGGGGATACATCTAGAGCTGCTTCATTCCTTTTAACAGCTGTATAGTGTTCTATTGTAGAGATGCACCATAATTTATTTAATCAGTATCTTATGGATAGACATTTACCTTATTTCTCATTTTTTGCTGCTACAAATAACGCTGCACAAAATATCCCTTTAAATATGGCTTTGTGAACACATGTACTTATCCGTGGGATAAACTCCTATAACTGAAACTGCCTTTAAAATATTGCCAAATAGCCCTCCTAAAAGTTGTACCAATTCAGAAACCTAGTGATAAATTTACAATTGCCTATTACAATATACCACTGCCGGGGACTTCCCTGGTGGTCTAGTGGCTAAGACTGTGCTCCCCATGCTGGGGGCCCGGGTTCAATCCCTGGTCAGGGAACTAGATCCCACATGCCGCAACTAAGAGTTCACATGCTGCAACTAAATGATCCTGCATGCCACATATAAGGAATCATCAAACTTTTTGAACTATGATAACTAACAGGTAAAAAAATATATTGTAGCTTTAATCTCTCACTCTACATTTTCCCTTTTTTTTTCTTTTATGGCTTTTATGTTTCATGTCATGTTTATAAAGTTATTCTCTACTCAGATTATAAAATAACTCTTTCAAGATTTTTTCTGTTACCTTAGAGGTATTATTTTTTAAGTTTAAAAGCACAAGTCTTACCTCCCTTATTCCAGATATTCTTATTCAGCTAGGATCACTCTAGCCTCTTAGCTGATAGTGAACTTACTGTCAGCTAAAACCAAAAGTTTTTTCATAGGTGCAGTTAAGCTCGCTCTTCCCCATTCTGTATCTAAGCATACACATTTATATCTATGGTAGAAGCAGAGGTGAGGGATTTATTTCCTGCAAATACTCCAAAAAGCAATTGCTCTCAAACCAAATTAAAGCAAAAAACCACGTTCAGATCACTTACTTTTGCACCGTCTTCCATCCTCAGCTAGAATAAATCCCTCTGAGCATTTGCAGATGTAAGAATTGCCACGATTAACACAAATGTGTTCACAGCCATGGTGGGTTGATTTGCAGACATCCTTCCCTGAGGGTAATATAGGAAGTTAAGCAACGCCATCAGTGTAGAAATGAGCTGGATTGAACAGTAGTGTCAGGACAGATCATGGAAATAATCCATTAAAAAAAAATCTCTGTTCAAACTCCCTCTATAACACCCCCCTGTTCAGTCTATTACTCAGGATCGGGCATGTTAAAGGAAATCTCCTCTCAGAAAGCTCTAGTTCCCATGAAACTGAATGATGGGTGATCAGGTGCCCAGGATTACTAATTTTTAGAATTGTTTGATGTGCTTTGAGTTTTTATTTTCCCAAGCTACTGATTTTCCCCAGGGACATCCCAAACACTCCAGTTTTAATTGTCTAATGAACATGTCTCATGTGTGAGGTACTTAAACTCTTCAAAGTAGTTACAACCCTTTAATCCTCACAACATCCTGTGGAAAGAGGAGGTCAGGGATAATTATACCCAATGTATAAATGAAGAAACAAAGTTTCACAGAGTTGCCCAAGCAGGATGTTCCTGAGTAGTCCTCCTCCATGGTGTGAAAGCCTTTAGTTCTCTGGTTCTTTTCTGTCATTAGTTCCCTAAAAGGAGAAGCTTCCTACAAAATTGGTATCAGTGACTACAGATCCCTCTTGAAGTGAGAATGGTGGGATTCGATTTAGCAATCAAGTTTCAGAGGAAGAAGTTGTGCCTTGTGTACACAATAGCTCAACTTATTCAGCAAAAAAAAAAAAAAAAAAAATGTTGAATGAAGAAATGATGCGTGTGTGTGTGCCCATGCTTACAGAAACAGAAGCATGAACAAATGGCTCAGGCAGACATAGGCAGAACTGTAGCCATGGGCTCTGCAGAGGCACACTGCAGTGTGAAGGCAAAACAATGGCTCGTGTAGGGAGCCCTGCACAGTCCGGCCATGGACCATGGGCATCCCAGGAATCGGTTTTTCACACAGAACTTCTCACTAACGGTAGAAGCCCCTCTTCCTGGTGGAAGAATGAGGAGTGAGTTCTTCCCAACCTTGCTGTGTTGACCTGTGGAGGCCTCCAGTTATCTGAGGAATCCGTGAGGAAATTCCCCCAAAACAACCTCAACAGCAAGCGAATTTTTTTTTTTAACTAGAAAAGGACCATCCTGCTCATCAGAGCAGAGTATCACAAAAGCAAGTAGACAGCGTCAAGATCCCCCAAAGTAGGGATTAATAGCTCAGAACCTCACAGTGGAGGAAAAATCCCCATCCTGTGCTCGTCTACGGCTCACTTCACTGAGCTCAGATGTCCCTGCCTCTTCTGTTGGGGGCTGTGACGGTTAACTTGATGTGTCACCTTAGCTAGGCTATGGTGCCCAGCTGTTGTGTCAAACAGCAGTCTAGATGTTGCTGTGAAGGTATTTGTTTAGATGAGATTAACATTTAAATTGGGAAACTCTGTAAAGCAGGTTATCCTCTACAATGTGGGTGGGCCTTATCTTGATGCCCTTTAGAGAAAAGAAGACTGACTTCCCCCCAAGGAAGAGAGAATTCTGCTTCCAGACCATCTGTGGATTAGAGCTGCACCATGGGGTCTCCCCAGGGCCACCAGCCTGCCAGCCTGCCCTGCAGATTCCCTATCTATCGATTGATCTAGACACACACACACACACACACACACACACACACACACGTATACATACATTTTATTGGTTCTCTGGAGAACCCTGACCAATCTACCTTCTAAGTAAACTTTCAGAATCCGTTTTGAATAACCTGCAGAAGCAAATGGTAGAATGGATAAACAAGACTCACAGAAAATCCCTTCGGCCCTTCTCGCACCTTCTGACCTTACTCATAAGGTTTTCCAAGAAGAAAAAGCACTACAATTATTCTTTGATCCTCATAGTAATTGCTGGCAGAGACTCTAATCCCATCCACTGACTTGCCAGGTGCTGTGCTAGGCTCTGGACATCCACACAGCTCCTGTGGAAAGGGCCCACAGCTGGGAGAAAGTGAAAAGCAGCAAAGAGCCTGACGACTCAGGGCCTTGACTGAGAAATTCCTGAAGAACTAAGGGTCTACTGTACTGACCACTAGCACAAGACTTTCAGAGCACCCAAAGACAGGAACTTACAATACGGACATTGATTATCATGGAAGACTTTCAATATTCAATGAAGTTCTCCAACTGTCCAAGACCCACAGATGGAAAAGTCCACCTCTACTTTGAAGCCACTTACTTCTGCAGCGTTTCCCGTCCTCAGCGAGTCGGAATCCCTCCAAGCACTTGCAGATGTACGACTCACCACTGTTTACACAAATGTGTTCACACCTGTGGTCTACTGCTTGGCAGACATCTTTCCCTGAGGACAGCAGAGCAAGTTAAGAATTTCACCAACATCAGTTTTCCCTGGGCTTCACCTGGGAGGATCCATCCATCTCAGCCACTGGACTCCAGGGCCACCTGAGCTCAGTGACCCGTTGGGAGGAAGGTAAAACTGAGGATGAAGTTCAGCGGCTCTAATTCAGGCTCACTCTCCCAATTTCCTCACTGTCACCACCACCGTCATCCACCAGCACTGACTTCAGTGTCTCATAAAAATGCAACCCGTCACCAGCTTTCTGCAGATGCAGTTTGTGATATCAGAAGGGAAACACTGTTGGTATGATTACTTAGGAGATTAAACCTCAATTTAGATTAGTGGCACTGAAATCTAATTCTGGCTTTTCTCCTGACATATGACTTTGGAGAATGACTTAACCTCTTGGAGCCTTACCTTTCCTTTCTGAAAAATGAGAGGAATCCTTTGTTTCCCATCTTTTCTTCCAATGTGAAATATGAGTTGTTCTTTGTAAAGTACTTTGAGAAGTTTGAGAAGAAGATGGCTGACAGGGGTGGGAATCATTTGCTCAGGGTTACACACTCCTCTTTGACTATATAGCGATGTGTCTTGGCACCATCTAAGAGGCCTTGCTTTTTGAGATGTAGAATGGCCTCATCATAAGGTGGTGTCTAAGAGGGATTTGTGCCACCAGAAACAACAACAACAGTATTATTAAAGATGAAAAAACAGAGGCTCAGAGATGTTAAGCAACTTGCCCAGATAGAATCCTGGATTTCAGACTATCCATCTTTCCAGTAAAGCACACTGCCAATCTATTGTTTCTTATCACAGGACATAAATGAATATCTTCAGTTATAGCTCTGGCATTGACTTTTTTCATTTGTCCATTTGTTTGTTTTCTTTTTAATAGACTTAATTTTTTTAGGACAGTTTTAGATCTACAGAAAAACTGAACATAGTACAGAGAGTTCCTATAAAACCCACACCCAGTTTACACTATTATCAACATCTTATATTAGTGTGATATGTTTGTTATAATTAATGGACCAGTATTGATACAGTAATATCAACTGAAGTCCATAGTTTATGTATATTTCCTTAGTTTTTAACCCAATATCTTTTTTTCTGATTCAGGATCCGGCATTACATTTAGTGGTCTTGTGGCACTGGTTTTCAAGAGTAACTGATTTACACAGAGATCAGGACAGTAGATTTCACTGCAGAGGTCAGACACAGTAAAGTGAGCCCACTCCAATAAAAACTTACTTCTGCAGGTTTTCCCATCTTCACGGAGTATATACCCTTCAAAGCACTGGCACGCAAAAGAGCTTCCACTGCTTACACATGAATGTTCACAGCCATGGTTCCCCAAAGCACAAGAGTCCAATTCTGAGAATCCAATTGGAATTAGAGAAACAGAAAAAGGAAATGATTCATACATTAGTGACTTAATCTCATAAGAGATTTCAGACACCTTAAATGAAACCAGTACTTTATCCACAGGGCACATTTCAAAAGAGAAAGCAGGTCTATGAGCAAAAATTCTTAATATATAAAAAGCACATAAAATAAACCAATATGATCATCTCCATAGGAAAAATGAACAAAAGACATGGAAAGACAACTTACAAAAGGAGAGACATAAATGGCTTATAAATATTGGAAAATAAGTCCCACATCACTGATTATCACGTAACTAATGTCAACATCTACACATCTGCTTATGTACGCATGTATGTGTCCTGCTTCAGTCACCCATCCATCCAGTCGTGCGTTCACTTGCTCACTGAGTTGCGGAATATTTCGTGAGTCCCTTGTCTCTGAGTCAGCTACTCTTCTAGGCTCTGGGGATGTAACAATGAACAAAACAAAGTCTCTGCGTTTGTGAAGTTTACATTTGGTGGCAGGGGTGGGAGGAAAGAGAATGCAAGACAAACAACAGACCAACAACTATATATGTTTGATGGGGAAGGTGCCTTGGAGAAAAGCAGGACGAGGAGGGTGGAGAGTGCCCGCTGGTTTGGGGTGTGGGAGGGCTTGTTGTTTTACATGCTGCAGACAGAGAAGGTGACACTGAGCAGAGCCCTGGAGAGAGAGATGAGTGAATGCGTGGTGTCTGGGAAGAACAGCAGCCAAGGAAGAATAGCAGCTGCAAATGGCAGTGGTGGGAGTGGGTGGGGCAGGTTTCGGGAAAGGCAGGGAGACCAGGGGGACGGGCAGGTGAGGAGCTGGGACAGACCGCGTGGCAGTCACAGGCAGCGGTTGCCTCGAAGTAAGAAGCGGTCACTGGATGGTTTTGAGCAGTGGAGTGACATGAACTGCCTATTTTTAAAGGACTACCGTGCACAGAACAGGGCGCAGGTAAGCTTGGAGCATGGACAGCTGTAAGAAACCCAGTGCACTAATCCTGGTGGCCTAGACAAGCTGGTGAGAGGGTTCCAACTGTGGCTGCACTTTGAAGGCAGAGCCTACAAACTTTGCTGATGGGTTAATATAAAGAGTTCATCTTCACAGGGATATGACAGAAGAGTCCCGGGTGACTCTGAGGTTACAGGACTGAGCAACTGAAGAATAGCACTGCTGTCCACACGCTGGGGCGGCTTCTGCAGGAGCAGGCTTGTGAACCTGTGAAGACCAGCCCGATGTTTTAAAAACCTGACACTGATGACAGGTGGGAAGTGACTTTTGAAAAGAACCAAACATAATTCTGAGAGTCAACGCAATCATTTCAGACTGAGCAGAATTTCTACAATGGATATGACTTGAGGTTATTGAATAAATGGTCCAAAGTGCATAAGCACGTTTATAGTTAGGCACAGACCATACACTTTTTTCTAAGACATTTCTGCAGTATTTTTGTTGGAAGGGAGTCCTGAGAACCACCCTATGAGTTAATTAAAGCAGCTGTTGGTATTCTCATTTATCAGCTAGGGAACCTAGGGTTTGGGAAGATTAATGGCTTGCCAACGTCAATTGCAAATAAGTGATAGCACCAGATTAAACATGTAATCTGATAATAAACCCCATGTTTTCCCTAGCTACACTGTGTTGCTATATTCTAAACTAAGCTGCCAAACATGAAGGGAATTTTGCTTGTCTTCATTTGGGCAGAAGCACCGCCAAAATCTTTGAACAATGAGAAAGCGTTATATCAACTAAAATTATAACTGCAGACAAGAGTCAAAGCAGAGTTGGCCCTTCCTCTTTGCTCTGAACGTGACTTACTTCTCTGGGCACAATCTGGACTCATTACTTTTTAAAATAATTTTTATCTTTTAATTTTTTGGGGGGGCTACGTTGGGCCTTTGTTGCTGCGCGTGGGGTTTTTCTCTAGTTGTGGCGAGCAGGGGCTACTCTTTGTTGCGATGTGTGGACCTCTCATTGCGGTGGCTTCTCTTGTTGTGGAGCACGGGTTCTAGGTGCGTGCGTTCAGTAGTTGTGGCGCACGGGCTTCGTTGCTCTGTGGCACATGGGATCTTCCCAGATCAGGGATCGAACACGTGTCCCCTGCACTGGCAGGCGGATTTTTTTTTTTTCCCTTCCTTTGGGCAGGCAGATGCTTAACCACAGCACCACCAGGGAAGTCCCCAGACTCATTATTAATGCAGAACATTGCCTGATTGCTTGGGGTAATCCCTCCCGTGGTGTTGAGTGGAAATACAGCTGAGTGATCCACAATGCAGACAGCTGGCTGGCTGTGGAGGTGACAGTTTTTTCCTCACCATGAATTTATGTTAAGAATACTCCGTTTTCCAATGTAATAAAAACAGCCGTACATAACTCTTTCAGGCCAGCCTTGCCCAGCCATAACCCAGACAGGACTCCCCGAGCACACCCCCATCTCTCTGGAGCTTCCCCGATGCCCTGTCCTACCCCACAGCTCCATCTCAGGCTGCAATTTTGAAGAGTGAACAAGCGTTGCCGCACGGACCCTGAAAGTCCATTGGCCTCCAGGCTTTCCAGAGCTGAGCTGTGATGGTCTGAGCCTGTACGTGGCTGAGGGGCGCTGCTTTCCCTTATCGGGAGCCTGCAGAGCCCAAAGCCACTGTTCTCCGGGGGCGTCTTCACCTTTGGCTGCACACTATCCCAGGAGCTCCCAGCCCAGCTTCTGAGCTCTTTTGTACTAATAGCTCTTTAGAAATTTTGCTGTGTGCGTACTTTAAAAGCATGGAGAGAGTTTGGTTTTTAACCCTTCCCCTCCGCACCCCCTTAGAGCACTTGCTCAAGAGAGAAGAGAGCAGTGGTTCTCAACCTCGGGTGAGCATCAGGCACCTGCAGAGATTATTTTAAAGGCAAAACAGGCCCATGATTCAAAATTCAAACATATTAAGGGCAGGCTTCCCCTATGGAGGGTATCTGGCAATATCTACCAAAAGTACAAAATGCACCTTTGACCCAGCAACTTCACTTCTGGAATTCTCTCCTGCAAATACCCTGGCACATACGAAGTAGATCAATAATTTGATATACTTTCAGGTTATTCATGGCAGCATTGTTTGTAATAACGAAGAGTGGGAAACAACCCGTGTCCACGACTGCTCAGGAGACAAGCTGAATAAATATTCTACACAGTGAGACACTAAGCAGCTGTAAAAAGAATGAGGACGTTCTCTATGTAACGATTTGAAGAAATCTCCAATAAATATCAGAGTGAAGAAAAAAAGGCATAAAATAGGGTATAGTTGTGGTGCACAGGCTCTCTAGCTTCGTGCGCGGGCTCTAGAGCACAAGTGGGCTTAGTTGCCTCATAGCATGTGGGATCTTAGTTCCCTGACCAGGGATCGAACCTGTGTCCCCTGCATTGGAAGGCAGATTCTTAACCACTGGACCATCAGGGAAGTCTCCTGTTTTTATTTTTAAACCATGTAAACCTTTTACCTATTCTAAAAATAAAATAAAATTTAAACAAAAAAATCATATAAAAGTACTCCCCTGTCTCACCTTTGTCACCCTACATCACTATTTTTAAAGGCTGAACCATGATTCATTTAACCAGTTTCTTATTGGAAGGGCATCTGGGTGGTTTCTCACCTTTGCTGTTACAAACATGATTGCAGTGGATATTTGCGTGCCCGTAGTTTTGTATACAATATGAAAGCACATCCGAAAGATAAACATCTGGAAGTGAAATTGCCTAATTAAAGGGTATGAACACTTACAACTGAATAAGTGTTTTCAAATCGTCCTCCAATGAGGACAATTACATTGCATTAATCAACATAAGATAATCTCTATTTCTGGGGGTCCAGGGTGCTTCCTGGGTTTCTAGATGTTTTAAAAGTTCCACAGATGACTCCAATAAACCATCAGGGGTGAGATGCTGGCACTAGACCCAGAACTTATTTTCAGAGACCTTCCCAAGTGTCCAGATGATTCTGTGCCTCCACCATCAGGAACCACATGCCGTCATCTTTCTCTCGAGCTGTTACACTACTAACCGGGTCTCCACAGACCTACTTCCACCCCCTCCAGCCCATTATCCCCAACTCAGCCCGAGTCATCTTTCCAAAATGTAAATGTGTTCACATTACTCCTGAGTTCTGAGTCCCTTAATGCTTCCAAGAGTCTGGATGAGACACAGAATCGTTGGTGAGGTTCGCAGGACTGCCCTGCTGCCTCATCTCATCCATGCTCCCCCAGCTCTGAGTACTTTCTTTCAGTACCTCAGTACCAAGCCAGGAGCCCTCCCCCCACAGGGCTCTGCACAGCCGTTCCTCTGCCTCTCCTTCCTCCTCCACCTCCTCCAGATGTCTTCCCGGACCTCTCCTCACAGGGCCCAAGGCACCAGGCATCTGGCCCCTCTGGGAGCATCACGGCTGTCACTGACCCGTTAGGTACGTGGTTGCTCTGGGTCTGTGCCCACCTCCTCACTGGACTATGCTCACATGGGCTCTGAGCTCCAGGAGACCACGGGCTGCATCTGCCCTCCTCTCCCGCATCTCCCAGCACATAACTTAATGCCTGGCCCACAACAGGTCCTCAGCAAATGCCTGTTGAGTAAAAGGAAACATTTCCTCAGTTTTCTACTCTGAAAACCAAGGGTAACCAGATCCACTGCCCAGGGGTTTTGTGCAGGTGTTTTAAATGGGAACCCGTGCAGTGTGGATGCTGGCATTTGGCTGGACTCCCCTTTCTCACCCACATACCAGCCCTGCAGAGTGCAATTCACATTTGTTCAGCAAAATGTCCAGTTTCTGCACATCAGGGACATTCCTGTCAGTCATAATTAAAGAACCACACGTGGTAAACTAGAGGTCAAAGGTGTGTTGCAGCTAACTCCTGGACCACTGGCTCCAGCTGCCTTCCAAACACCAAGCCTGGAAAGCAGCTTGGAGTCAGCTTCTCCCCAGAGCCAAATGTATTCCCCACTAGGAAAGCACTTCAGTGGTTCCCTAACAGGCAAAGAGAGCCACCACCCCGACGCACAATCGCGGGGTGCTTCAGCCTGCGGAGAATGGTGGGCACCCAGACAAGCATCCATTCATTCAGCAAGTGTTTACAGAGCACTTACTCTGCCAGGCTCTACCCTCATTCTTGGGCTGGAAGGGACCTTGGGGATGAACTGGTCCAACCCCTTCCTTTAGAGTGGAGGAAACTGATGGCCCCAGAGGGGAAGTGACTTTCCTGAGGCCCCTTCCCCTGCAAAGATGGTCAGCGTCAGCTGTGCTGGGGGGATGCACACACTAAGGTGTGATTAGATCACAGGTCTATCGCCTCCGTGCTCCTCGTCCAGCTGCACACCCAGTGGTCATCCTAGCCCAGCAGGGTCAGCAGAGTCTGCTCAGATGGGATGGTAGATTCTCAGAAGACAAACTAAAATAGTTTTCTCAAGGGAAGCCGGGCCTCCAAATTGTTTAATGTATTGTAACTCTAAATGCTGCAGTGATCTGTCCCAGCAGCTTCTCCAGGCTCAGCTCTCTCCAGCCTCCCTCTCACACTCAGCACTCGGTACTTAGTACTCGCTACTCAATACTCAGTACCCAGTACACTCAGCTTCCTTCAGTTCACTCTCTGAACCCTGGGCTTGCCTGTGCTATTTCCTATGCCTGGCAAGTCTGCCCCCTCCGTTTTAGTCCTTTTGGGCTGCTGTAACAAAATACCTCAGGCCGAGTAGCTTGTAAGTCACAGAAATGTATTGCTCACAGTTCTGGAGGCTGGAAGTCTGAGATCAGGGTGCCAGCATGGTTGGGTGACAGCCCTCTTCCAGGTCACAGGTTTCTTGTATCCTCACATGGCAGAAGGGGCTGGAGAATCCCATTCATAAGGGCTCCACCCTCACCACCTAATCACCTCCCAAAGGCCCCACCTCCTAACACCATCACCTTTGGGGGTTAGACTTTTAACATGAATTTGGGGCGGGGCACACAAACATTCAGTCCATAACACCCTCCATCTCTGGCTAGCGCCCTCCATCAATCTCCAGGTGTTGGGTCAAATGCCTCTTTCTCAGGAGACTTCCTCTAGACTAGGTGAGGGTCCGCCTGCCACCGCCCCTGTGACATCACTCTTCTTTCCACATCATGACTCTCATCACATGGAATGGATGATCCATCGTTACTATCCTTCTCCCCTGAGAAACTGTAAACACTGTCAGGGCAGAAAGGGAACGGGCATCAACCCCAGGGATGCCCAGTGCCCAGCACAATATGACCCGCACAGTGCAGGTGCACGGTACGCCCTCGTGGAGACTGAGAATCCATGAACCGAGAGCCTGAGGACGCAGCTAGGCTCAAATCCAGAGACGAGAGTAAGGACAGCCTTGATTGGGAACCATCACTTAAGTGAAATGGACGAGAGGACTTCGGAGAAATCTCAGGATGCAGGAAGAAATCTTCCCTCTAAAATAAGGATCCTCTTTTTTTTACACGTAAGGAGGCAGGTCTACACATTAATTAACCCCCATCGTGAACGGGGTCTGCGATTTGTGACCAAGATGAGCAGAAGTTTCAGGACGTAGCAGGTTCTTAGGGCCTGTGTCTCACAGCCCCACACACAGACACAGCCTGTGCTCCTCACATCTGGATTCCACATCTGGTGACTCACACACGTCTGTGGTGCAGCAGTCATGGGGCAATGTGTTCCGAGGACTCGCACCTCTGCGGTGATGACAGACAGCAATCCTGTGTCTGGCGCTCCACGTAGGAGGTTACTAAAACCAACCCCAACCCCAGAGGGAGAGAGCCACAGTGGCTGCCTGCCAAGAGGGTAACCAAGGCTGAGAGATAGCATTACACCATTTGCTGGCTTTTTTTTTTTTTTTTTTAATAAAACTAGGAACAGCCATTCGTTTGCTAATTCTCTGTAGGCTTTTTCTCAGACAGACCAGAAGCAGCTGAACTGAGATGTACTTTTACAGGGCATCTCACATTGGGCAAGAGAGCCTGAAGTCAGGGGAATCTGGTTCTAGTTCTGACTCTGTCACCAGTTTCCTCCTTGTGCTTGTTTCCCACAAAAGAAAGGAAAGATCTCTAAGTTTCTTTCTGTTCCATTAAACCTCTAATGTGAGTACACGAGGGTAAAGGTGGTCTCTTCCCCTCACTCTCTGTGATGGACTGAAATGTGTGTGTCCCCCCTCCCCTCCCTGCCCCGCCCAAATTCATATGCCAAAGCCCTAACTCCCAATGTGCTGGTATTTGGAGGTGGGGCCTTTGGGAGGTGATTAGGGTTAGATGAGGTCATGAGGGTGAGGCCCCCATGATGGGATTAGTGCCCTTCTAAGAAGAGGCACAAGAGAGCTTATTCTCTCTCTCTCTCTCTGTCATGGGATACAGCAAGAAGGCTGTATCTGCAAGCCAAGAGGAGGGTTCTCACCTGAACCTGGCCATACTGGCACCGTGATCTTGGATGTCCAGTCTCCAGAACTGTGAGACAATTACATTCATGCTGGTTAAGCCACCCAGCCTACAGTATTTTGTGATGGCAGCCAGCGCAGACTAATACACTCCTCTTGCCTTGCTCAGGGTTGCTTCTGCCCTTCAGAGTCAAGCTGGGTGGCATCAGGTAGGAAAAGGCCTTTGCACATCCACCTCTGGTGGCCAGAGTAGGAGTATCCCCAATTCCCAGTGCTCTAGGCTTGTCACTTAGACCACAATAGCACCCTCTTCTTGCTAGAAGAAGGTAGTTCCCAGGCTCCTGAGTCAGACTCCTTGCAGGACAGTCCATTTCTGGAGCCCCACAAGGGCAGCAGCCCTGGCCCTGGGAGTGGGTCTCCAGGCAGCAAGGCAGGATGCTACCTCAACCCTCTCCTCAGTGTGGGGCAGTCTAGCAGTGGGAAGTAAGACCACAACAAGAGTACCTTAGAGTTTATGCCAATTTACAAGTTCCCCAAGCACTTCAATGAATGTCTCTCCCTGTGCCACACAGCGACCCTGAGAGAGAGGCAGAAATGATCATTCCCAGTTTACAGGTGAACAGTCATAT
Source organism: Hippopotamus amphibius kiboko (assembly GCF_030028045.1). Taxonomy (NCBI): domain Eukaryota; kingdom Metazoa; phylum Chordata; class Mammalia; order Artiodactyla; family Hippopotamidae; genus Hippopotamus; species Hippopotamus amphibius. The sequence continues at coordinate 135,824,037 of NC_080190.1, read as the reverse complement.
CCAGAGAGGTCAATTCCCTTGCCCAGCTTGGAAGCTACAAGACTTAAATCCAATTTGGGCTCTTAGTTCAGTGCTCTCTCTACTCTGCCACGCTGGTTTCAGATCTGTGCACAGACAGCCACAGGGTGAGGTGGGGCCAAGAGGTCTTAACGGAGCCTGCCTGCAGGGAGTGGAGCGGAGTTGCTCCTAGCAAGAGAGTTGAGCAGAAAGTTCCCCATGGAGGTGATGTTGGCCCTGGGCTGGGTTTCTGCCAGCAGATGTGGGATAGGGAGGTTGTCCTAAGTGCACACAGGATGGGATGGAGATACAGGGCATGCTTGGAGAACAGGGGAGCAGGAAAGACCTGGCTGGGATTCAGGAGGTGGAAGAAGGGGTTCTCCGCCACTGCCAAGTCAAGGCGCTCGATTGTAAGTTGATTGCAGGAGATAGCGGAGAGCCCCTGAAAGTTACTGCACAGGGCGTGGACCCTGTGCCAGGTACCAAGGATGAAAGACAGGTGGTCTCTGTCCATTCATTCTCTCATCCATTGAACTTTATTGAGCATCACCTGTGGGCCAGGCCTGGAACACAGGCTCCGGATAAGACCCAGTCTCTAACCTCCAAGAGCTCGCAGGCCAGTGGGCTGTGTGTTCTGTGCACATCTAGTCTATGGAGACTTTCTTGGTGCTGGGATGCCCTTTTACTAGGTCTATCTCAGAGGAATTTCCAGCAGGTGGAGATGGGAGGAGTGCTCTCATTTGTAGCTTGTAGAAGAGACTCCCCCAGTCCTTTCCCCACCTGACCCCCCAGTCTGTGGAACAACCCTCCAAGGCAAGGAAGGCTCCTACAGGCAATTGCAGCTTGGGGGCCAGGGGACCAAGGGGAAGGGAGGATGGGCATCACTCTAGGGGTCAGAGAGCCCAAGGTGCCTGCAGGGCTGTGGGCGTAACAGCATCCACTTCCTTCCTGGACCCTGGGAACCTGGGCCTGCTCTCCATGCTTCAGGGGACCTTCCAGAAAGTGAGCGAAGTGTTCCTCAGGACACCTGCCATCAAGGCTTTAAGTGGAGGCTGTCTTTATGAAGGGCCAAGGACACCCTTATCTGCTGAGCCAGGCCTGGCTGAACCCCAGCTGGCTTCCCACCCACAGCCCAGCATGATTTACGAAAAAGATGCAGCCATGGCACCAGGCTCTTTGTGATCTGGCATAGGGCTGGGAAACATACATCTGAACCCCAGGAAACTAGGGCCACATTGAAACCAAGCCTATTATTACAGGACAGGGCAGACTGACTCATCCCAGGGCAGACAGAGAGTCTTCAATTAGGGGACTAGCTCAACAGATATGTATCAGATGGTGGGAAAATGCATCTCTTACGTACCACCACTGCCTGAGGATAGGTTAATTCTAACCCATCTGATCATTTCACATCGCATATAGACACACCATATATAAACAAATACATATCAAAATTCACTTCTAATGGCATCTTTGAACATTTACTCATATGGATGATATCACTGTATCATTAGTTACAAACCCTATAAATGAGAAAATGATCAAAGTTTAAAAGCGTCAGTGGCCATAACAGATGTGGATGGAGGGAGGGAGGGAGGGAGAGGGGCATGCGATTGTGAGGAGAAGAAGTAGCATTGGTTTGGAAGGGCCATGAGAATTTCCTAGAAGTCCTGCAACTATCTCATAGTCAGCCCTTGGTCATCACCGTAATGGGGGGGGACCAAAGAAAGGCATGAGTGATCTGAGATGATGAGAATTAAAACAAGCCAATTAAAACATGTGCTTCTGGCCTTGGTGTCCAGTCATGCAATTCGACACAGCCGCCCTCTTTCTGCACCCCGATGCCCAGCCCCTCGCCGGGCTGGCTGTGTGGACCAGGGCAGCGGGCTGGCAGGCAGCTGGGCAGGCAGTCACGAGCATGTTGTAAAGCTCAAGACTCTACCCCAGATGGGGCAAACGTTTTCTCACAGGCTGCATCGTTAGAGAGGCACACCAGCTGTGCAATCAGCTCACCTGCCCAAGTGAATGGATGATATGAAAAAAAAAAAAGGCGGACAAGTTAGGTTGTGGCCACAACGGTATCAGTGGTCAGGGAAGTTGGCCCTATAACCAGAAAGACCAGCATGATGGGCAAAGCACATCAGAACCCTTTTCCTCCACTTCTGATCCCTTCTCCCAAAATGACTATTTTTTAGTCTTTATCTTGGTTCACTTGGAAACAGGACTGCAGGGCAGAAAACATGGCATTCTTGAGTGAAGAAGAAAAGGACATCTGTTTTTTTTTTTTTTAAAGTAATGGAGACAGGAATTGGGGCCAGCTGCAGGGAAGTATGTTCCCAGAAAACATCACTGCCAGCGTCACCGTCTGCTGCCAGATGGTCCGGATTGGGGGCTTGGGCTTCTCAGGAGCCTCCCCTTCTCCCAGAACTGACTTTGCAGTCACACTGCCCAGAGTTCGAACCCACCACTTAACAGCTGGTAACCCTAGCCTCTTTACTGAATCTGATCTGCAGTTTCCTCATTAGAAGATGGGGCTTCCACGGGGTTGCTGGCCCCGAGGAAGCACGTGCGCAGCACAGAGCCCGGCCCGAAGTCCCCAGTCAGTAAGGCGTCCGCATTATTATGACGCGTGGCAGCTTCGAGATGGCGGCGAGGCAGACAGGGAAGAGGAAAACGCCGTCTCAGGGAGTGGGGGAAGGAGCTGGGGGTAGGGGGAGCAGCGGCCACCAGGGCTGAAATCGCTGGGAGAGGCCTTTACCCACTTTCCCCCACGAAAGCCAGGCCGCAGACACACCGGCGGTCCCTGTCCTCAGCGTCCCCCACCCACGATGGCTTATGCCAGGTCCCGCTGGTGAGACCTCAGAACACTCACTGGCACAGGTCCTGCCATCGCTGCGGAGTGCGTGCCCCTCGGGACACTGGCAGGCGAAGGATCTGTCCGTGTTGATGCAGGAGTATTCGCATCGGTGGTCGCTCAGCAAGCAATAATCCACTCCTGCAAAACCCAACCGCGGGGTGAGCTGTGCGTGAGGCTCCTGGGCTACTGAGGATGGGAATCAAGTGACAGCTGGGCTCATCCCTCCCCTCCATCCCCTGTTCCACCCCAGGAAGGCACGCAGTCCGCAGGAGACAGCCTCAGGATCTCCCCCAGGCAGAGGGCAGGGAACAGGGGGGACCTGCCGTCCTCTGCGGTCGTCACAGTTTTCACACCCGCTGCAAACCCTTTCCCTGTCAGAGAAGCACGAAGCGGACTCACGGGAGCAGGTCTTGAGGTCCTCGTTGATGAGGAAGCCTTCTGAGCACTGGCACACGAAGGAGTCCTCGGTGTTGAGACACAGCTGCTCGCAGCCGTGGTCCCGCTCTTTGCAGTGATCCACCCCTGCGGCACACGCACACGGAAAACTCTGTGAAGCAACCCAGGGCTACGCCCCCGGGCGAGGGGGCATGAAAAACAAAACCACCTCCCAGGGAGCCCCTGCCGGGCTACTGCACTTCAAAAAGAGTGATGTGGCAAGTTCATCCTGCCCTGTGCCACTGGCCTTGTTTTCCTTCCTATTTCTTTGAGGAGTAAGGTGCATACGACTCCTGTCAGGGGTGGTGACGGCAGCAGCCCTCTGTGCCCGGCCCGGGCACGCATCACCTGCAATCCTGGGGCGACGCTGAGAGCAGTGTCATCCCCATGTCACGGGGAGGAGAGCCAGGCTCGGGAAGGTCGAGCCGCTGACCCCACAGCCGCGCAGCTGGCGCAGCAGTGCCTCAGAATGAGGGCTCTGCACCAGACAACTTGGGCTCAAATCCCACGTCCACCGCTTCCCAGCCACGAGATGCTGGGAGGTCATTTGGCCTCTGTCATCAACTCATGACTTGAGAAACAGGGTTGAGGATTCCTCTTTTAGAGGAACGTGGTGAAAGGAGTAGATTCACCCAAAGCCCTCAGAATAGTGCTGGCATAGAGTAATCACTTTGTGAATGCTTATTATTACTAAGTATATTGCTGGGGAAGAATTACTTGTATGGTTTCTTTATACCTCAAAGTGAAAAAGTGTTGTTATCCCCCATAGCCAGGACACCCAGATTCAGAAAACAAACCAAAGCCAAGGTCTGCATGTGTGGCCGGCCCTGGCACCTGAGCCCTGCACAGCTGGGCCCTGCTGGGATAACAGACACACAGCTGTGGTGAGCGGCTCCCACAAGACAGCCCTGCGGGCTGCCTGCCAGATTTCCTTGATGGAGGAAACGCACACTCGGAGGCTGGAGAGACACTGGAGGCCTTGTCAAGGCCATCCAGTGGGCCCCTTTGACTCCCACAGGGCCTGGGACTGGGGCCTTCTGGAACATTCCACCAGTGGATGTGCCCACTGCAAACACTTGCAGGATCTCAGGAGCCAGAGGCGAGTATTCACATCTCAGTTTTACCACTTACCAATCATGTGACCCCCAGGAAACTTAGTCTCTTTGTGCCACAGTTTCCCCATCTTTAAAGAGGGATGAGAGTGTCGATGCTTCCTAAGGCTCTGGTGCAGATAAAGCGAGAGTGCCTGGAAAGTGCTCAGGGCCGTGACTACACAGAGCAAGAGCCTCATAAGGGCCTCCTGTGGGGATGGCCCCCCAGGGCTCCCTGAGCCCCCATGGGGAAGCAGATACCATGCCTTTCTCTGGGGACTTGTGGGAAGAAATGACATGGTTTATACTTTTTCTTTCTTTTTTAAAAATTCATTTATTGGCTGTCCTGGGTCTTCGTTGCTGCACACGGGCTTTCTCTAGTTGCGGAGAGTGGGGACTACTCTTCATTGTGGTGCACGGGCTTCTCATTACGGTGGCTTCTCTTGTGGAGCACGGGCTCTAGGCACAAGGGCTTCAGTAGTTGCGGCACACGGGCTCAATAGTTGTGGCTCACGGGCTTAGTTGCTCCTCGGCATGTGGGATCCTCTGGAGCAGGGATCGAACCCGTGTCCCCTGCATTGGCAGGCGGATTCTTAACCACTGCACCCCCTAGGAAGTCTGGTTTATACTTCCTTGAAGCTGACGAGATGGTCCTTCTTACTAGATCCCAGAGAGAAAGGATGGCTCAATCCCTTCCAGCCCCTCCTCTGAGTGCTCCTAGGCTGCCCCAAGGCATGCTGGGAGGGAGAGGCAGGTCAGGGCCCCTGGGGCTCTGGGTGGGCTCATCCAGGTCGTGCCAGCCTGCCCTGGGATACCTGCCAGAGGTGCCAGCTGGCAGACCTCACGCTCCTGGAAGAAGGCAGACCGTACACAGATCCATCCTCACCGGGGCATCTCCTTGAAAAGTGGAAGGACTCTTGCTCACCACTGGCTTCTCATAAGGACTCAGGAACTTTCAGAGGCAAAGGCAGAGCAGTGCCAACTTTCTGGTTCAAAAATTCTTTGACTTCTGAGATTGATCCTTAGAAAGCCTAATCGAGGCTCTTTGTTCCCTCTGAAGACTGACGGGACACAAGTTTTCCTGAGGACTGCTCTCTACCTCATACTTCATCTGTGAAACTTCCCCTCCTGGCAGTTTAAGGTCCAAATGCTGAACAGCTGCACTGTTCTCGTTCACAATCTATCTCTGTCCCCAAAGCTGGAGCAGATGTGCGGCTTGCTGGGTGCAAAGCCACACAAAGGGCCCCTTCTATGCTGGTCATGTCACTGAGCCCCTCTCCAGCACACCAGGGTCACAGGCATCCACCGCCGCGTCATGTGCCCCCACCCCCGCTGGCCTGGACCAGCAGAGACTGTGCCTCATAAAAAACGACGCAGCCATCCAGCTGGCAAAGCCCGCGAGTTTCCGTGCATTTGCATCACCAGATGGAGCTTTGTTGTACCTCTTACACAAGAACACTAAGAAAAGGCTTCACAACCAGTCCCATGTTTCCCAGCTCTGCCCTCAGCTCGGCGCTGTGGCCGCCCAAGTGCTCTCTGAGCTCTGTCTCCTCCGGCCTGTTGTCTCAACCTGGGGCCAGCACGGGTCACTCTCCCAGGCTCTGTGACAATAGTGAACTATTACCTTTAACTGTATGTTTTCCTTGTGCCAGGCACAGTGCTAGGAGACTGAAATGGTCCTGACCGTTCCCCTCAACACCTCTAGGAGATCAACAGTATTATTATCTTCACTTTTTTAAACAGATGGGGAAGTCAGAGCTCGGCGAATTTAAATAACTTGCCTGGGGCCACATGTCTAGTTTGTGCTAGAGCCTGGACTAAGTCAGGCTGCTCTGACTTAATCAATGCTCTCAACAGCAAATAATAATATTAGCTAATATTTACTGGGTGCTTATTACATGTCTAGCAGCACTTTTCTAAGTGTTTTATACTTGCCGATTCTTTTAATCCTCACAATCCAATCCCTGAGGTAGGCAGAACGAGGAGTCCCATTTTACGGATGATGAAACTGAGGCCAGGAAGGTTAAGCCTGTCGGACCATCAGGCTCACGGGAAACCTAGGGGCTTCAGAAGTGACTGGCTGCTAGCGAGCCCGGGAGCCTTGTGTGAACCTGGCCCTCCCATCAGAGCCCCTTCCCCGGGGCACACTCACGGCTGCAGGTCTTGCCATTGGGATCCAGGGTGTAGCCCCGGCGGCAGCGGCAGTAGTAGCCCTCCTCCGTATTGATGCAGTTGTGCTCACAGCCTGGTTTGTTCAGCGCACAGTAGTTGATCCCTGAGGGGAGAAAGGGCAGACCCTCCTTCAGGCTCAGGGCTTCCCCCAGGGCTGAGGTCAGCTCCTCACAGTAAATATTCAGTAAATAAGGTGCCCTATAGGACAGAACAGCTGTCCTGCTCTCCACGAGCTTATTTGAAAGAGAACCTGACACCTGCAATGTACCTCCGCATTCTCCAGCGTAGGTCTCTTCCCCATTTGATGGCCAAAAAGCTGCTGAAATGAGTTGAGCACCACAGTTCCCAGCCCATCTCCTCCTAAGAAAGATGGAAAAGCTGGGAAAATGCAGTCTCGTCTTCCAATTAACCTGAGCACTGGGGCTCAAAAGCATGTAGGGAGCTGCCGTCGGCAGTGACATCTGACAGTGACATTGGACAGCACAAGGCAGAATAAACAACAGCTGATCGTACAAGATATCCAGCTATTTAGGAGGGGCAGGAAAAGGCGGTAACATTAAGAAGGGTCCAGTGTTCAACCTCACTCTGGGTAAGAGCATGACAGCATCCGTATCAAGAAACGGGAGAAGACTCATCTCTGGCGCTGGCCCAGGCAGTTGTAGCTCTGTCCTATGGTCACATTCACCCCCACGCAAGCTGCACTTCTGCCAGCAGACAGCAGCAGCATCACAACCAGCAGCCAGCGAGCGGTTTCATCTTCTGCTAGAAAATGCTAAAACCACAAGATAGGCCGCCACCCCACCCCTCTGCCCCCACGCCAACGCACACACGCCAGAGAAGGTGATGGGAGAGCTGGAGAACTCTAAAGGGAGCTCGGACCAGCCTCTGTGAGGCTGCTGTTGTGAGAAATGGTCACCAGCAACCTCGGGGCGGAGCTGGAGCCGCTGAACTGCATCGTCCTCTCCCCTGGGCACGCGGCAGACACCGCTGGTTGCCTTGCCAACAGCCATTACCCTGTCTTCTTGAAACCAGAACCCTGACCCCCAAGGCATGAGTCATGAGTGGTCGAAGCCAGCCTGGCAACCATGTGCTCCTTTGTCAGTGACTGGTCTAGAGGTGGGAGTATGCCTAGTTCTCGCCAATGAGACGGAGGAGGAATTTATTGGGGCACCTAGGAAAGATTTCCCTTCCTGAAAAGACAAAGGTGTATGAAAAGAAATGAAACGAAACCCATACCCGAGGGACCTCAGCCCATCCCTTAAAGGGTCCATGATGTGCCCTCCCATGTGACTGGTGGATGGAACTTTCCACCCACAGAGCATGGGCAGAAGTAGCTGCAGACAGAGCACACGGAGAGAACTCCCATGACATGCAGGTGCTGGCCTAAGAGAAGAGATGCCACCAAGAGGGCCATGGACCCCTTGGCGCTCTCTCTGTGCCTCAGCCTTCCTGCGTGAGGAGAGGCAGAATATTGTTAGCTGTGTGTAGTTTCTCAGTTCATCAACAGCCTTACCTGTGCCGAACAGACTGAATGCCAGGAAACAAAGAGCTCCGGTGAAGAAAAATAGGCCTGGCAACAAAACACTGGCCACAGACAGACAGACAAACAAAAAGCCAAGCAAACAGACACAGAACACAAAGGGCCCTACAGTTTGGGGCCACATAGGGTAGGACCTACAAATCCTACACTTCATTACACCATCAGAGAAAAGTGAAATTATCTTCAGTAAATGCTGTTTTTAAAAGCCAGCACTCAGCCACTGTGGAAAACAGTATAGAGGTTCCTCAAAAAAATTAAACAGAATTACATGTGATCCAGCAATTCCACTTCTGGGTTTATACCCCAAAGAACTGAGAGCAGGCACTTGAACAGATGCTTGTACATCCATGTCCACCGCAGCGTTATTCACAATGGCCAGAAGATGGAAGCAGCCCAAGTGCCTACTGACAGATGAATGGATAAACACAATGTGGTATATACATAATGTGGAGTATTCTTTAGCCTTAAAAAGGAAGGACATTGTGGCAAATGCCACACATGGATCAACTTGAAGACATTATGGTAAGTGAAACAAGTCAGTCACAGAAGGACAAATATTGTAAGATTCCATTTATATGAGGTACCTAGAGCAGACAAAGTCACAGAGATGGAAAACAGGATGGGGGTTGTCAGGGGCTGGCGGGAGAGAGAATCAGTACAGAGTTTCAGTTCAGGAAGATGATAAAGTTCTGGAGCTGGATGGTGGTGATGGTTGTACAACAACATGAATGTACTTAATGCAACTGAACTGTACCCTTAAAAACGGTTACAATGGTAAATTTTGTTATATATATTTTACAACAATTTTTTAAAGAGCCAACATGGTCTCTGAGAAAGATTCATACACAATAGTTAAATTAAGAAACATGAAGATTCCTAAAGAGGTTATCACTCAGCTATCTGGCAAACAGCAATTTAAAAATGCCTCTTCTCCAAATGGTTCTTTACAGCAGAGGCTTAACTGTAGAGCTTTGCCTTCTTTATGTGCTTGAGTCACAATTCTTCACATGTTACTTAGTCATTCACACATTTATTCATTCAATCTGTATTTACTGAGTGCCCACTATGCCCACCACATCTGGTCCCGTCTCCTTACTAACTGTGATGCGCTACACATGGGCCAGGCTTGGGTGTAGGTTTATCTGGCAAAGCACGGAGTGTCCAGTAACCCTGCGGGGTCGGATGGCAGGACTGTCAGATGACCAAGTAAACAGCGCTTATGAGTGCCAACTCGCAAAGGAGCTGGAGACCTCGCTGAGAAGATAAATAAAAACGTGAAAGATTAGTGACCCAGAGAGTAAACTGGAATGCCAACTGAGTGGCACAGAGAGTAAGTTTTAGAAAAACTGGACAGGCTACAAAACGGTAAAGCAGAAAGTCACGTTCCTTCAGTTTAGGAAATCGGGGCCCAGAGAAGTAAAGCAGCCTCTCCAAAGGTCACATGGCTAGCATGAGTGACACTGCCAAGACTGGCCTTCGAGTCCCCCGGCTCAACCTGTGGCCCCCGCCCCGGCTGTTTAGAATGTGATGTCTCCAGGACTTCTCTGGTGGCCCAGGGGTTAAGACTCCAGGCTTCCAATGCAGGGGGCATGGGTTCGATCCCTGGTTGGAAAACTAAGATCCCACATGCCGCACGGCATGGCAAAAAAAAAAAAAGAATGTGATGTTTCAGCCATGGTGCCAGCATGAGCAATCCGGCAGCCCAGGACACGGGTCCCACCCACTCTGATCCCGCCCTGGGGCCCCCGCCTAGACGGCCAGTCCCGGTCTCTGTGTCGCTGCCTTAATAAATTATGCTTTAAGTCGATGACAGCACTCTGCAGAAAAAGAAATTATGCCTGGATAAGGAGGAAGAACCTATCTAGGCCAACAGTGTTTTCTTCAGTAGGATTCTGCCTTGAATTCTTTTTTCCCAGTTTAACTGGATGACATGAAATTCCTTTGAAAAATAGATTTCTTATTAGATTTGAAAACAGCCCACATCCATCAACTGCCTATTAAATGTGAATGGCTGTACCCTGAGCTCGAGACCGTTAATGCTCTCAAAATCCTTAAACTCCTAATAACAAACTCCAGATTTGAAACCCTATTTCTCTAATTTCCAATTCCATGTAATGCTCCAGAGAGACGGTGAGCGCCCACTTTCCGTGAGCAGCTGTCTACATCATCGCCCGTGTGCACACGTTAGGGCAGGGGCGGCCCTCAGAGGGACCTGGGCAGTCGGGCGCTGGGTGTGTAGCGAAGACAACGGAAAAAGTAACGATGAGGCAGGGCTGGGAGAAGGGCTGATGAGGACATTGGGTTTTAGAAACAAATTCCATTTTTCTTGGATGAAAAAGTAGGGCACCTGGCTAAAGAGGAAATGCAGCGATCACGGGGTATATATGAAGGAGCGTTAGGGACTCTGGGCTGGGCTGCAGCCTGCAGACAGGCCTGTCTGTGGGCTGATTTGTGGTGGTCATACTCCTCCCAGATGGTCACTTGCTCCCCACGTGTCCCTCTGTTCTTGGCCTCCCTCCTCCCTTGATAACATGGGAGGCACACACTGCCTTGGACCATTCTCTTACTCCAAGTGCCTCTCCAGGCAGGATGTGGGGGGGGAGGGGGCAGAGAGCGAGGCACTCTTAGATGATTGTGAGAGATGCAGCGCTTCAAGCCAGGTCCCCTCCACTGATGGCCAGACGCCCAGATTGCTTCCTTCTCTCTCCATTAGCAACACACAGTGAAGCCTGCAACTCCGATGAGTATCTGAGTTGAACCAGATCTAATTATCCCCCATGTGAGAGATCTGGGTCCACAAATGAGTCCAAGGGTGAGTGATTTTCCCTGGGTGTAGCCAACCACGGACACCCTTACCCCTAGAAAGAGGTGTGAATAGCACAGAGAGGAGTGGCCAGGCTGGCCTCTCCCATGTACTGCATGCATGTGTGCTCTAATGGAAAATAGTCCATCAAATTGTTTTCACATTCTGAATGCTCTCAGTTAAAATTCCCATCTAATGCTTGAATGTTTCCCGGGTTTGCATCCAGGCAAGGTGGTGGGAATTATTTTTCATAAGAGAGGCTCAATTTCAAAGTATGGGCTCTGCCACTGTACGAGGTTTAACACAGATTAGAGTGAGCATGTGAGTTAACGTGTGCCGTGAGCAGACTGTGGCTTGTGGACTCAGTCCTATAGCCCATAATGCCTTTCAGAAAAGATATATGGTCAAAGTGTTGAAAATCCAGTCCTGTGATGCAGAACGCTGCTGTACTTATCACCAGGAAGAAGTGTCTGAAGGGACACATAAGAGAATACGTCCCTAAGTGGGAGTTCCAGAGAGTTCTGTGAACGACATTGTCAGGAGAAATGCAGAAATTCAGCGTGCATATGTGTGGACTAATTTGGGGAATGCTTTTTGAGAAAACACTTGCATGCCTTAGAAGGGTCATCTTTCTAACAAGATTAATGCAGACAATAGTTGCCTTTTCTGCAGGATGATAACTCTCAGAGGCCCATTCACGCACTCATTCATGCACTAAATACTGTGTTGCACCAACATGTGCCAAACACTTTGAGGTGCTGAGGATTCACGAGTGAGAGAAGGAGAAGAATCTCTGTCCCTGCAGACCTTCCATTCTAGCGGTCTCTCGGGAACAGATCTCCTAAAGAGATCCCAAAGGGGTCTCTGCTCCAGAGCCCTTGTCAAGCCCTCCGAGGCGCCAGATGACAGGCATCTGAGTCACTCAGCGCATCCTTACTATCATCCTGCCGACATCATGTACCTCTTGAATGTTGCGGGGATGCCCCAGAGCCTTCTCTTTCTCCTTCCTTGGTATCAAACAGGAGACAGCTGCACCTTCCCCCTTTTTCGCAGCCATCCATTGTCTCATCTTGTGGACTGGAAGAGACCAGCTCCTTTTCCCTCCTACTCTGGACCCAGCCTTTTCTTTCTCAAAGTCCCAAATACATGTTGCAGGTTCGGGGGGGGGGGGGGGCGGGTAAAAAGAAGGGAGGATGTGCCCTCATTTCTAGTCGGTGGGAGCTTCAGCTTGGGCCTCAACTTCGCTAACTAAATCCAATAGGCAGACCCAGTCTATGTGGTCTCTAAAACGCAGCCCCATCACAGGATCAGCTGAGACAAACGGCAAAATAAAGGGCAGAATACTGTTAGCAAACACAAATGCTGCATGTAAGTATACCTGGTTGAGATTTGCAAGGGAGAGGAAAGCCAGCAGAGCCATCTGGGGAGCAAGCCCTTCCTCAAGGCCCCGCGCAACTTACTTCTGCAGGTTTTCTGATCTGGATTCAGGGTAAAGCCTTTTAGGCAGCGGCAGGAATAGGAATTATCTGTGTTAACACACTCCTGCTGGCATCCATGGTTAGGTGAGGCACAGTAGTCTATCTCTGAAAAGAAAGAAAAATCAGGACAATGAACAAAACTAGAAATCTAGCTTAGGAAAGCCAAAAGATTTGCAGTCTGAACTTTTCCTAAACAGTCACATTCCCATGACCTTAAACACTCAGGCCATAGAGAGATCGCTCAATGAAGCTATTTCCATGTTTAGGGATACAGACCCCCGGGAAGAGAACTTCCTTGACTGGCTACAAAATGTTTATGCTTTGTGAAGATGCTTTCCTTGTCTTGGTTCATGTCAGAGCCGCTAAAATGAAAGCATGTGACTGGTTGTTTGTTGTGTCACAGGCTGGAAAGAGAGAACTTAACTGAATGTTTTACTGAACTTAGGCAATTAAAACAATGAAATCTTCCCAACATCAAACTTCAAACTGCTTAACTGAGTGAAACACTGAGCCAAATAGGATACAAAATTATACCCTGGGAAAAAGAAGGCCTGGGAGCGAAATGCATATTTTGAGCTCACAACATCTCCCCTGTCATGTCACTGGCCTCATCTGCACTTAAATCATCTCAAGGTTTCACAGTCAGGGAATGTGATCTCTAGGTACACATTAATTTAAACCAAAATATTCAGAAAAGAAAAGGTCACATGGAATTTTTAACAATGAAATTTTACTTGTATAAGTATTTTTTATTTTTTAAAAGTATTTTTATTTATTTATTTTTTTGGCTGCGTTGCATCTTCGTTGCTGCACACGGGCTTTTCCCTAGTTGCAGTGCTCGGGCTTCTCATTGCGGTGGCTTCTCTTGTTGTGGAGCACATGCTCTAGGCACACGGGCTTCAGTAGTTGCAGTACATGGGTTCAGCAGTTGTGGCTCTCAGGCTCTCGAGCACAGGCTCAGTAATTGTGGCACATGGGCTTAGTAGCTCCTCGGCATGTGGGATCTTCCTGGACCAGGGCTCGAACCCGTGTCCCCTGCATTGGCAGGCAGATTCTTAGCCACTGCGCCACCAGGGAAGCCCTTTCATTCTTTTTTATGGCCGAGTAGTGTTCCATTGTATATATGCACCACAGCTTCTTTATCCATTCATCTGTGGATGGACATTTAGGTTGTTTCCATTTCTTGGCTATTATGAATAGTCTTGCTATGGACACAGGGGTGCATGTATCTTTTTAAATTATAGTTTTGTTTGGATATATGCCCAGGAGTGGGATTGCTGGGTCATATGGCAACTCTATTTTTACCAACCGAGAGCCTGTGATTCACGCACAGAGGTCTCACAAAAGCAAGTGGCCTGTTGCGCGCTGTCAGAAGATGCTCGGCTCAGGAGGTTAAGAGATGAGCTGGCTAGGAAACCCAAAGACTGATACATTCTAGTTTGTCTACTGCTGATGCAGTAAAAAAATTATTTCCTTCTTCTGTTTCACATTTTTTTAAGAACTTTTATTGAGATACAGTTAACAGGCAATAAACTGCATATATTTAGAGTGTACAATTTGGTATTTTTTTTCTTATTAGTAATGTATATATGGCAATCCCAATCTCCCACTTCATTCCCCCCCAACCCTTCTGCTTTCCCCACTCGGTGTCCATATGTTTGTTCTCTACATCTGTGTCTCTATTTCTGCCTTGCAAACCGGTTGATTTGTACCATTTTTCTATAGTCCGCATATATGTGTTAACATACGATATTTGTTTTTCTCTTTCTGACTCACTTCACTCTGTATGACAGTCTCTAGGTCCATCCATGTCTCTACAAATGTCCCAGTTTCCTTGCTTTTTACAGCTGAGTAATATTCTATTGTATATATGTGCCACATCTTCTTTATCCATTCATCTGTTGATGGACATTTAGGTTGCTTCCATGTCCTGGCTACTGTAAATAGTGCTGCAATGAACATTGGAGTGCATGTGTCTTTTTGAATGATGGTGTTCTCTGGGTATATGCCCAGTAGTGGGATTGCTGGGTCATATGGTAACTCTATTTTTAGTTTTGCAAGGACCCTCCATACTGTTCTCCATAGTGGCTGTATCAATTTACATTCCCACCAACAGTGCAAGAGCGTTCCCTTCTCTCCACACCCTCTCCGGCATTTACTGTTTGTAGATTTTCTGACGATGCCCATTCTAACTGATGTGAGGTGATACCTCACTGTAGTTTTGATTTGCATTTCTCTAATAATTAGTGATGTTGAGCAGCTTTTCATGTGTCTCTTGGCCATCCGTATGTCATCTTTGGAGAAATGCCTATTTAGGTCTTCTGCCCATTTTTTGTGTTTCACTTTTAATGCAAGTACAAATATTCATTTGGTACTTTACTCTGTGAAAGCACTCCTATTTGAAAAATAAGGATGGAAATGTCAACCAAGTTATCAATGCAGCCTGAAAAAAATGAATATAACAATCTCACAGCCAGTAAGTAATAAACAGCAAGATGCAAAATAGGATGTTGACAGTTGTCTTTACTCAACATTACAGGTGTTAGTAGATTAAGCATTAGACATGAAATCCACACTCTCCTTGACTCCAAAGACATGAATCCCTGCCCAGTGGACTAAAGTCCTTTGTCTTTCCCGTGAAAAGACCCTGAACACCTGAGAATATCCTTGTGCCAGCTCAGGAGTAATGGCTTCTTTGGCCCTCTAACAATCTTGTCCCCATAAAATCCAGCAATTCCACCTTTACGTATACACTCAAGAGTTGAAAGCAGGGACTTGAACAGATATGTGTACTTGCATGCTCACAGCAGCGTTATTCAGAATAACCAAGAGGTGGAAACAACACAAGTGAATGAATAAACAGAATGTGGTGGATACACACAATGGAATATTAGTCAGCCTTAAAAAGGAAGGAAATTGTGACACATGCTACACCATGGGTGAAATTGAGGACATTATGCTCAGTGAAATAAGCCAGTCACAGAGGGACAAATATTGTAGGATTCCACTTACACGAAGTACCTAGAGTAGCCAAAATCATAGAGACGGAAAGTAGAATGGTGGTTGCCGGGGGGTGGGGAGGGGAGTATTATTATTTAGTGGGTACAGAGTTTCAGTTTAAGGAGATGAAAACGTTCTGGAGCTGGATGGTGGTGGTGGTTGTACAACTATATGAATGTACTCAATGCCACTGAACCGTAAGCATTTTTACTTTTTAAGTAAAAATGGTTACAAGGGTAAATTTTATATTATGTATATTTTACATAGTAAAAACAAGTCTTGCCAATATTTTGCAAACCGATGGCCTGCATATTTCTATCCTTCTCCCCTCTAGAAAATATTCAGATAGATTTGTGTGGGATGCTTTAGAGTTAGAAACTGATATAAAAAGGTGGTGAGTTTTTGAACACTACTTACATATTTTACTTACATGATTTGTTCAGGAATATAAAGCTCTATTATGTACATTTCAGCTTAATCATAAATTAATTATGCTTGGCATATTACATTGACAAGTCTACCTTTTCTAGATAATAATTGCACAGTAACTAATTGCATTAGCTTTCAAATATACTTTTGGTTAAAAATAGAGACTCACATTTAAGGAACTGAGTTTCTTTTATTTCATCTTCCGCAAGTTGATGAGGAATGGAAAAAAACTGTTTTCAACCTCTCAACATCACAGCAGCAGCCAGGCTCTGACTTGGCTGGAATCTGATGTGAGGCCTCCTTAATTACTAACAGGATCCCTGCCTTGATTCTGAGCTTCCACCTCCATCCTGTGTTTCTGGCCTCTTAACGGGTCCCTGTTTCTCAGTTTGTGTGCCTGTTTTTGCCACAGATCTGAAGCATTCATAAGTGTCTCAGTTCTTACAACTGAACCGCCTTATCCCTAATCTCACAGCCTTCCGAGTCTTCCGGGGTCTCCATTCTCTTGCCAGTCCCCTCCCAGGTCTGGCTCCCTGCCCTGCCCCCAAGCATCGCAGGAAGGGGGCCCTTCTAAGGTGCACATCTCCTGGAGGCTGTTTGCCCAGCACTCTTCCCTGCCCACACATTGAGGTGGCCCACTTCTGGGTCTTGACTCCAACAGGGCCCAGAGACAGCTGAACTGGCGGGCTCCACGCCTAGTCACTGAGGCCTCACAGCTAGACCCGTCCCTCCCCTGACTTTCAGCCGGAACTCTTCTCCCAGGCCCCCTGCGCTGCACTATCTGCTTCCGGGGTCGCTTGTTTGTGCCATCCTGGAGCTTGTCCTTCTCCACATCCCGTTAGATTCTGGGATAGGAGACATGCTGATGGTGAGGCTCTGGGAACAGGGGCCGGGGGCGAGGTCAGGTGACCCCAGACAGGGAAGGAGTTCTGTAGAGGCAGGAAGGAGACTGGAAAGGATATGTGCCTTCCTCCAGGACTCATCCCAGGGTGGTGGCAGCATCCCCACCTGTTCCAGTTCAACTGGCCTCCTGCTTCCCTTAGCTCCTACCGTGAGCCTTGTCTGCATCCCCCTGGGAGCCTTCAGTCATACAACACCTTGCAGGTGACTGAGCTGCTCTGTGTGGCTTGAGTTCCCAACCAGCCTCCAGTGGAAGCCTTGAATTTTGAGTTTTTTATGCATTATTAAACTTAGCCTAGGCATGTGGTATATGCTCAAGAAATTCCAATGTAAGGTCTTTGAAACCAGTGTCATCCTTAAAAGAATTTGCTTGGCACCAGGCCACATGCAAAATGGTTTAGATGAATTCTCTCATTTAGTCTTCAAGACAACACTATGAAGTAGGCGGTATTATCTCCCCTGTTCCAGTTGAGGCAACTGAGGCACCAATACTTGCCCAAGATTATCCAGCAAAAACTCAGATGAGCGGGGATTTGAACTGCCCTTGGCAGCACACGGCCTCCCCTTTGATGGACAGAACTGACTCATCAGCCTGGCAACCACAACTCCCTGAAAGCTACCCAGGCCCAGGCTGCTGGCTCATAGCTCAGAATAGTCAGAAAGGAAGGAAAATTAGGAACAGAACAGTCCATTCACTCATTCACGTGTTCTCTCAATTAGCAACTGTAGGCCAGTCACGCGCCAGGCATTGAGATGAGTCCATCTGGCTGATATTTTTACACATCTTTCCTCTTCCTGGCCACCTTCATCTCACTCTACTTCTTCTTTTTTTTTTTAATATTTTATTTATTTATCTATTTATCTATCTATCTATCTATCTATCTATCTATTTATTTATTTATGGCCGCATCGGGTCTTAGCTGCGGCACGTGGGATCTTCATTGAGGCATGCGAGATCTGTTGCAGCACATGGGCTTCTCTCTAGCTGTGTCACATGCATTTTCTCTTCTCTAGTTGTGGTGCACAGGCTCCAGGGAGCATGGGCTCTGTAGTTTGCGGCACACAGGCTCTCTAGTTGAGGCACGGGAGTTCATTAGTTGTGGCGCACGGGTGTAGTTGCCCTGCAGCATGTGGGATCTTACTTCCCTGACCGGGGATTGAACCCACGTCCCCTGCATTGGAAGGTGGATTCTTTACCACTGGACCACCAGGGAAGTCCCATTTCACTCTTCTTTACCTGGTGAAGGATGGCTCTGCCTTTAAGACTCAGCCAAGATATCTTCTCCAGGAAGGACCTGGCCTTATTCATTGCTATTGGCATGCGGTTTGGGCTACAGAAATGTATGTTTTGACTTCCTGTGCCCCTTACAGTTCTATCCTCCACCCCTGCCTCCAGCTCTGGTGTTTGTAAACTGTTGATATATAGGGACTGAAGAGCAAGCTGATGTTTCAGGAGTTTGGGGGGGATGCTTTTAAAAAACTATGCAAGCTTATTCTGCTGTATGTAATAGATATATTTAGAAAGACTGTGGCTACATGAACCTTTTTTGAATTGAAATCCTGTTTTCTCGTTGATGTATGTTTCAGAGGTGACATTCTAAATTGCTATTAAACTTCATTTTTAAAAAATGCTGGGCCCTAATACTTTAAAAACAAGCTTTTCTCAAGTGAACCTTTCTATGAGATGGTAGTTAGCCATACACAATCCCTTAAGTGCTCTGACATATCTTTACATTTAAAAGAATGCTTCTGGAATCCCTTGGCAAAATGAATGCCCACCCTCAGTTTATAAATTGTTATGGTCAGGACTTCCCTGGTGGTCCAGTTAAGACTCCACACTCCCAATGCAGGGGGAGCAGGTTTGATCCATGGTCAGGGAACTAGATCCCACATGCATGCCACAACTAAGAGCCCGCACGCTGCAACTAAAGATCCTGCATGCTGTAAGGAAGATCCCACATGCCGCAACTAAGACCAAGCACAGGCAAAATAAATTTTCAAAAAATTGTTATGGTCGGATTTGGGGAGCTTAAATTAATTCTGATGTGGATGTGTATAGTTAAAATAAAATTGAACTAAATAGCTCAAAAGAAAACTGAGCAGTTCTCTGCAAAATGCCCTCCCCCTCCCCAACCCAGGGGCAACCACAGTCAGCTCCTTGTGGCTCAGAGATTTGCCTTTACTTGTGTGGAGTCAGAGCTGGAGCCCACAAGCCACAAAACTTCAGTGAAAGTATTTCTTATGCCCCGTTAATACTGGTGGGCACAGCCAGGCTGTGCCAGCATGAAGTAAGATGGTCTGGTTGTCAGCACACTCTGCAAATGCTGGGAGGAACACTCCCACGTGTGGTCTCCGATAAAAGATACACACTGTTGTCAGATGCTGTGAAGGGTGACATTGAGATACAGTGGGCGACAGTCTTAGAACAAGTTAAGAAAGGCCTGACAGAGGAGGAATAGGGGCAGAAGGTATCAGCCCCCCTCCTCCACCCCATGCAAGCACATAATCGTATGCTACTCTTTGCTTGGAAGATTTTTGCGGCCATAGTGCCTATAGCAATAGCGTCAAAAAATGTGTGTTGTGTGTGTAACTTACTTGTGCATGTCTTCTTATCTGGGTTAAGAGCAAACCCTTTAGGGCACCGGCAAAAGTAGGTGCCGTCGGCATTTACACACTCATGTTCACATCCATGGTTTTCTGAGGCACAGTAGTCCACAGCTGTAAAGAATAAAACACAGAGTTTAAGTAAAAACACAAACAGAGGTGAAGGGCATAGTAGAATGGAAGCATACTTATAACAAATATAAGTAAGGATTAATATTATTGCCCCCAAAAGAGGATGGATAAATAAATATGAATCTAAAAGCTCTCTCCCCCGCCAAAAAAAAATCAGGAGTCTGGATCAGACCATTCATATCAGAAGATACTTCAAGAACTTACAAACAATTGTATTTAAAAGTTAAAGAAATGCAAATCGAAACAATCACAAGGCACACTTACACTCCATAAACTGCAAATTAAAGACAAGATAAAATCCAGTGGTAGCAAGGCAGCATGGAAACACAGTCAGAGTTATTAATAATGGGTGGCATTATAAACTGATAAAAATTCTTCTGGAAGGACATTTGGCAATATTCACTCTGGAAATATGACCCCAAGAAATAATTGAAAAAAGAAGGAAATTAACTATACGGAATAAATTATTTGTAGTAGCATTACTTACAGTGACAAAAAATTAGGAAAATAAGATGAACATTTAATAAGAATAAATAGTTTAGTAATTTAAGAGAAAATGCATGGGCCTATTTCTCATTAATCCTACAAATATTCACAGAGCACCTGCTCTGGGCCTGGCTCTATTTTAGGTGCTAAGGATAGAACAAATAACAAAATAGACAAAAACTCCAGTCCTAGAGAAGCTGACATTTGGATGGTGGTGGCAGATAAAAAAGAAAATAAATACATAAAGAACACAGTCTTAGAAGGTGGAGAGTGTTCTGGAGAAAAATAAAATGGCACGAAGGAATAGAGACTGTGTGTGGGCGGGGGGGGGGGGTTGCAAGGGAGGGTGTGATGTAATAGCAGTGGTGAGGAAAGACCTGACCAGGAAGGTAGCAGTTGGGCAGTCTTTTTTTTTTTTTTTGAAAAATTTATTTATTTATTTATTGGCTGCATTGGGTCTTCGTTGTTGCGCATGGGCTTTCTCTAGTTGCAGCGAGCGGGGCTCCTCTTTGTTGCGATGCATGGGCTTCTCAGCGTGGTGGCTTCTCTTGTTGGGGAGCATGCACTCTAGGCACGTGGGCTTCAGTAGTTGTGGCACATGGGCTCAATAGTTGTGGCTCATGGGCTCTAAAGCACAGGCTCAATAGTTGTGCTTAGTTGCTCTGCAGCATGTGGGATCTTCCTGGAGCAGGGATCGAACCTGTGTCCCCTGCATTGGCAGGCAGATTCTTAACCACTGCACCACCTAGGAAGCCCCTGGGCAGAGTCTTGAATGAGGAACGAGCCATGAGGATATCTGGGATGGAGCATCCCAGGCAAAGGGAAAAACAGCAGGTGCAAAGGCCCAGAGGTGGGAATATGCCTGGTGAGCTGGAGGATCAGCAAGGAGGCCAGGGTGGCTGGAGCAGAGAGGGGTCGGAGATGAGAACAGATCAGGAGGGACTGTGGGGCCACTGCCAGGACTTTACTGAGTAGGGAATCACTGCAGGGTTCTGAACAAAGGAATCGAGAATAGACCATTAGCAGGCAAATGTGATGGTAGAAAACCAGTGAGGAGATACTACAATAACCCCAGTGAGGAATGAGGGGGGCTTAAACCAGGACAGTGCAGGAAGGAGGTAGGGGGAGAGAGGGGAGTGGGTTCTGGGTGTTCTGTGCTGAATTGTGTCCCCCCCAGAAAAGAAATATTGAAGTCATGACCCTTGGTACCTGTAAATGTGATTTTATTTGGAAACAGGGTCTCTGCAAATACAATCAAGTTAAGATGAGGTCATTAGTCTGGGGCCTAATCCAATATGACTGGTGTCCTTATAGGAAAAGAAGAAAGCCACTTGGAGACAGATGAGAGTGTTGCAGCTGTAAGCTGAGGAGTGCCGAGGACCAACAGCCACCACCAGAAGCAAGGCGGGAGTCTCCTCCACAAGCTTCAGAGGGAGCGTGACCCTGCCAGCACCTTGATGTCAGACTATGAGGCCCCAGAGCTGGGAGGCAAGACGTTTCTGTTGTTTTCTGTCACCTGGTTTGTGGTTCTTTGTTACGGCAGCCCTGGGGAACTAATACACCAGGTTGAAAGTGGGGCCAGTAAGATTCCTGTTGGATTAGATGTGAGGCGGGGGCTGGGGGGAAAGAGAGGGATTAAGGCTGACCTGGGGACGGGAAGGTGCAGGTGGAGTGGGTTTTGTAGGGACAAATCAGGAGTTCCATTTTGGGCAGTAGGTAGTTAACATTATGATTCTAATATAACTGTAAATAAGAAGACATACAATTTGGTGAGAAAAGTAGATCTGAAAGTTGTATATTGACAATGATTATATCCAGGTAAAATATAGCTCTAAGGCAAAACCTGAAAATTAGAAATCAAAATGCTTGCTGTGTTAAGGTGATAGGATTGTGGACGATTTTTTTTTTCCTTAAAAAATGTTTCCCTCTATGCAATGGTTTAGGATATTTTAATATCAAAAATTTGTAAATAATAAGAGGGAAATGGAATCTGCAAATTAATACACATGCACATTTTAAAAAGCAAAACCATGCATTGAGAAGATAATTACATACTTAACATAATGATCAAAAGATGCAAAGGGAAAAGCTAAAGATTTTGAAAGGGTAATAACGTGTGTTGTGTTTATTCTTTTGCTCCCAGGCTTCATTAAGTTTCTGTTAAGGTATTGTTTTTTGTAACTTCACTCCCTAAAGAGTTCTAATAGTGCCTGATATTTGTGGGTTTAATACATAAGCCATTTTGGTGGGGACAGTGCATTCATACAGTCTCAGGATCTGAATGTCTCGGACGTTGGCCAGCTGCTGGAGTTGAATCATGACATAAATATTGACCTAGCACCAGATCCTTCTCCAAGTTAATGTCTCATCTCTCAAGAACCAATGTATCATTAAACAAATCACTGGGGACACTGAGGGCACAAAGGTCAAGGATACCAAGCCCTGGCACGTGCTCCCGGCTGCATGTCACAGGAGTGGGCCTTGCTGTAGCCCACAGGAGCCTGTATTAGCAGGCGATACCCCGCACCTCTAACCTCCTTGTGCTGCGCCTCAGCTGCCATATTAAAAGTCTCCCAACCCCTGATATGGGTGTCTGCTTGTCAGTCAGCTGGGGCCACCTCAGGCCACTCACTTGTTAGCATCCCTTCCAAAGAGAAGAGCTACCTGACTTCCAAGTTCCAGGCCATTGATAGCATCACAATGATGAATGGGCAGGTCACTGTACCTATAAGGCAGAAACTCAGACCCTACCTCTCTCTTGAACTTCCTCTTACACCGTGGGGTATAATCTATGAGCCCAGCCATCTCTGTCCCTCAGAGAGACATTTGAGTATGCTGGCCCCATATTAGACTGGGAAGAGACTAGAAGCTTTGCTTAGGCCTAATGTCTAAGCCACATATTTCAATCTCGCCTTTTTTTCCAGAATGCTCTAGAACAGAGTATCCAATGTTGGATCAGGTAGTTAATAAAGTTGTACAGAAGCAACCCTTTTAATTGACCTCCACTCAGCCACTCCTGATCAATCACTGCTTTTCATTCCCTCTGAACACATGGGACCTGATCCCCAGAACACGCTAAATGCTTAAGGCTATTGGACGCGCTTTCTTGCACTTCTTTTGTTGGCTGGGATGCATGCTTATAAAGCAGCCTTGAAGGAACACTTGTGCTCCAGAGCACCTGCGTACTTTTCCTATTGACTGATTGTAGGCTCATAAAGCATCAGTTCTCTAAGTATGCTGGTGACCCAGCTGCAACAATCATCCCTTGAGATTGTGTTAGGAATGCAAATTCTCAGGCCCCACCCCAGACCTACTGAATCAGAAACTCTGTGTATGGGGCCCAGGAATATGTGTTTTAACAAGCTCTCCAGGTGATTCTGATGCATGTGAAAGTTTAAAAATCACTGTTAAAATGAGTCAAAGTTGTTTTTATTTCCAAACTTTTATATGCCATTTGTACATGTTATTGTAATTAATTGAAATACTATAAAAAACAATTAAATACAAGCAGCACTAAAATGAATTTTTTAAAAATAAAAACCAACTTGAAAGCTTTGGAAACAATTAAGGCAGTCTGCTAACCAAAATTGCTCTAGAACCAGGCACAGATGAAATATGTAAAGGACTAGAGAAAATTTCATATTTACAGATTCTGCCCTTAGACTGCTTTACAGAAGTCTTCAAATACTTGCTCCAATTTAAAAAAATCAAAATTGAAAACCAGGACTTCCTAGGTGGCACAGTGGTTAAGAATCCGCCTGCCAATGCAGGGGACATGGGTTCGATCCCTGGTCTGGGAAGATCCCACATACTGAGGAGCAACTAAGCTGGTGCACCACAACTACGGAGCCTGCGCTCTAGAGCCCGAGAGCCACAACTACTGAGCCCATGTGCTGCAACTGCTGAGGCCTGCGTGCCCAGAGCCCATGCTCCACAACACGAGAAGCCACTGAAATAAGGAGCTCGTGCACCACAATGAAGAGTAGCCCCCGCTCGCCGCAACTAGAGAAAGCCCAGGCGCAGCAGCAAAGACCCAGAGCAGCCAATGAATTAATAAATAAATTTATTAAAAAAATTGAAAACACATTATGGGTATGATTTATGCAAGAAAGAGCTTTTTAAATCATATATTTTTAAATGAACTTAAAATTAATAATTTTGGGGAGAGTAATCAAAAGCAGTTTTTATTAAAAGTACATTTATGTGTTTTAAAGAAAATTTAAATGCTTAAGGTAGGTTTTGATATTCATTTTTCATGATTCTGCTCTTTGAGTAACATTTTTCATCAATTAGCCAACCTCACAGGATAAGAAGGCTGCTCCTGAACTTTGATTCTCGTGCTGGTTTTGCTTTTAGTGTGCACAGCTCTCTGCGGAACCAAAGGGAAAAGGAGAGATTGGCAAGGCAGGATTCAAGCATTCCTGGGTCCCAAGACCCTGGCCTGTAAAGCCCAAAGGTGTCAAATCCCACTTTGAGTTGAGGGCCACCCACTGGCTCATTGCCAGGCCTCTGGGGACAGCAGATGAGGCCATCGTGAGACGCGGAGGAGCCCATTTCCCGGGCTTTGTAAGGGTGAGAGAGTTCCAGTCCATTTAACTGTCATCCTTTGCTGCATGTTTTAGGCTCTATGCATAACTTCCTTGGTTGCAAAATTGTACTTATAAAAAGAGAGGCCACGTTTAGGGGGCAGATGTATGGAGGTGACCTATGCGTGTAACTCAGAGATGCCTCTGTTGTTCCAAGACCTCTCCTACTTCATCAAAATCCTTTCTCGGTTGTTTTTGCCTGAAACAACCAGAGAGAGTAATTCCCTGGCTGTAGTTCTTCGGCCTTCCAGATCACAAAGTGCTAAGATCTCAGGGTCGGAAGCCAGTCTTGGCATGTTCAGTCTCTGACTAACATGTGAGAAATTGTGCATCTCTCTCCAAGGATAAACCGTATTTGGTACAGGGTTATAAAGCCTGAGACTGACGGTCTCTGATTTACAGTCTGGTGGAATTCCAAGGTCTCCTCAGCAGGGATCAGTCTGCAAAGAGGATGGCCTTAGTTGAAACAGGATATTTTAAAGAGGAGCATTTGGGTTTTTAAGTTTGTTGATGACAGAGTAGGAAAAACCAAATTTGTCATTTAGAGAAATGGTAGAACCAATTTACTTGCTGAGTATATATAAGACACACGCACAGAGTCAGCTTCACAAAACTGCTCTTACCCAGGGCACAACTGGATTCCTATATGTAGGAGTTTAAAACTCCGAGAAAGTTTCCTATTGATTTTGCTAACAATAGGTAAGTGTTCTGGGCTGAATTACATCTTTCCCACCCTAAATTCATTTGTTGAAGTCCTATGGTGACTGCATTTGGAGATAGGACCTTTAAAGAGGTGATTAAGTTCAAATGAGGCCAATAGGGTGGGTCCTAATTGAAACTGACTGGTGTCCTTACGAGAAGTGGAAATTTGGACATACACAGAGGCGCCACGGATGCATAGGCACAGAACAAAGACCACACGTATCAACAGAAGCAACAAGCCAAGGAGAGAGACCTCAGAAGAAATCAACCTGCTGACACCTTGACTTCGGACTTCTAGCCTCCAGCACTGGGAGAAAATAAATTTCTGTTGCCACTCACTGTGTGGTATTTTGTCATGGCAGCCCTAGCAAACTAAAGCAGCGTGAAATCCTTGCATCTGGGGGAGGTTGTGCTTCAAGCATGAGGAGTAAGTTGCCGAATTAAAAATCTGATCTTTCAATATGAAGACTGATCCTCATTCGTTGTCGCCAACTTAAGTATCAACTGTCCCTTCTCACTGAAGGTGACCGATACAGGAGGATGCGGGAGGAAAGCTTCGAGGGCAGCAGTAACAGCCTGTGAAAGCCTCAGGCTATGTGCCACCATCGCTCTGGGGACAGACCTCAATATGATTTTTCAAATGTACCATGTGTTTGATACATTATTAAATGCAAGCATTCACAAGAAGACAGAAATTCATAAAGGATACAGCAATTCAGATTCAACTAATGTGTATCCGTTGTCCATGTATAGCACTGTTCCAAGTGCTTCCCATATATATTTTTTAAAAATTTTTATCGGACTATAGTTGACTTACAATGTTGTGTTAGTTTCAGGTGTACAGCAAAGTGAGTCAGTTATATATACACATATATCCACTCTTTTCTAGATTCTTTCCCCATATAGGTCATTACAGAGTATTGAGGCTTCTCCTGTATTAACGCATCTCACCCTCACAACAACCCTTGGAGGCAGGTATTGTTATTGTCAATTTACAATTGAAGCCTCCGAAACAGAGAGGTCAAGAGACCTATAAAATGTGGGCGAGGATAGTACCTACCTCAAAGGATTGTTGCAATTATATGTAAAATGTTCCAAACAGGTCCTAGGATTTAGTAACATTCAAGAAGTGTAGATCATATTTGTATCACTTTGCCTCCCTAATCAGATATGGTTGAATTTGGCAGTAAAGAGATACCTTAATGCCACTCAGTTGTTCCACAACCATTTACGGAGCAGTTACTATGCGTCAGGCATTGTGCTAAACCCTGGATGGTAAATAGCAAATAGCATCATAAGATGGTAAGACATCTGTGAAGAAAGGCAGGAAGGACAAGCCAAGCTTTAGTGGTGATTACCTCCAGGAAGCAAAACTGAGGAGGAACGTCTTTCAGGTTTTGATTTCATACACAACAATAAGCAAAAATTGATTTTGTAATTTAAAAACCAATCAAGGGGGAAAGTTTTTTTTTTTTTAATATGAATGCTTTAGATAGTGATTACTCAAACTCAGTCAATTATTCAAGAAAAACATTTTGCAAGTCTACTCTGTGAAAGATGAAAAGTATAAGAATTGGCTTCTGCCCCGCCCCCAAGGGTTTACAATCTGCTTGGGCAGATAAGATGCAAACAGGACCAAAGTTACCCCAAAAGACAAGGCGGTCAGTAAACACCAGGAGAGCAAGCACAGCAAAAAAATTCACCTGCAAAGACAGAGGTAAATGATCTTCGAAAAATGTACAGTTTGGGATGGAAATTATCACAGCTTTAGTGGAAGCTGATGAGTTACAAATACCAGGACTCAACTAAAGCAAAATCAGGACTTTCATTAGTCAGTAATCCAACCCTTGATCACCTCAATGTTGAAACAAATTCAGTTCTATCTAGAGTTAAATGAGCAGTTAGGGAAATGGGACTCCAGCCCCTGAAGTTCAGGTTCCACTGACTCCAAAGTGTGCAAATGTTCTCTAAAAAGGTCCTGAGTCTGGCTAAGAATTGAATTTTCATGCAGTCACAGTCATAATTCTGGGATGAGTCAAAGTACTCCCATGGGGTCCGCTCACCAGTAGCTGGTCGTGGTGAATTTCTACCGAACTTCTTTAAGTGAAGAGATTAGACTTGCTGTCCTCACTTTCTCACCGCCTCCCCTCCCCCTTGAAATCCGTCCTTTACCTCACCCCTCTTGATCATTATCAGTGGCCTCCTCATCATTTTTGTGTCCCGAATGCCTAGCAGAGTGGCTGGCAGACAGTCTGGAAATGTCTGCTGAGATAAATCAATGACTCAACTCGATGGCTTTTGCTCTAAGTGCTGTTCCATTTGGACTCGCTGGGGCATGACACTAATATTGACCTGGCCTAGACACTCTCTTTCCCATCCTACTCCATGACTTCTGGTCCTCTCGTCCACCTCTCCCCAACTCCTCCTCCCCCACCTTAGCCGGTTCTTTCATCAGTATTCTTCCTGCCCCCACGTCTCCCTCCTGCTGCCTGCATGTGGTTGCAGCCCAAGACTCAGGCTTCACTCTCTCCTAACACCACACCTCATGGCATCCAGGAGATGATGCTGATAATAATACATGTTATAATAAGAAGAATAACAAATGTCTAATGTGTATTAGGAACTGTACTCATTACCTTATTTAATCCCACAAACTCTATGATGTAGGTATTGTTCTTCTATGTCATAGATGAGAAAACCAAGGCTCAGAAATAAAATGACTCAGGAATAGCAAGTAGCAGAACTGGGATTTGAGCCCAGGTCTTACCGTATCGAAGGTCAGATGCTTTCAAAACAAACACATGAATGGACATTGGAAATGGAAATTAAAATTCAGAAGGAATGGACTGTGCTGCTTCCTGCCCGCACCATTGGTTCTGCCCTCTCGTGGTGTTAGTGCTGCCTCTGCTCCCTCTCCATGTGTCCTTGCAGGTGTCCCAGCTCAGCTTCAAACCCGCTGTGTCTAAAACTCCTCATTATCCTTGCTAAAAATCTGTTCCTATCACTCTTTCATCACGGTCGCCTCCACTCGCAGAGTCACGGAAGCTCAGATCCAGGACTCGATTGTGACTTTTCGTCCTCCTCCTTATTCATCACGCCTCCTTTCATTCCTCACCCCTCCCTTCTCTCTTCATTTCTACGGTCGCTACTCACATCTGGCTCTGGTCACCCCTCACCATAGTCTCATGACTGGTCTTTCCATCCCTCCTTATCTTCCTCCTGGAATCCATCCTGCCCTTCCCTGAGAGATTACGTTTCCTAAAATGAGGCTTTGCCTTTATCAGTCCCACTTAGAAACACTTTAGTGTCTCTTTTTCAAAGATAAAGTCCAGACTCTTTAGCCTGGTTTTCAAAGCCCAGGACACTCTGGTTCCAGCGGATGTTTTCAACTTCGCTTCCTACTTCTCACCTGCAGAAATTCTCTGCTTCAACAGAGATGGTCTTCTCAACTGTTTAAGTCAGGCTGGCCTTAACTAGGGTGACCCCATAATTTCTCATTCAGACTGGAATCCCCCTTGAAAGTGAAAAGGAGTGCTATTGAGAATTGAGCCAACAGCCATAAACTGGGATCCTCCTGGATTAACTGGGATTATGGTCCCCATATTCATACCATTCTCTGTCTGTCTACATACAGGCCACCCAGACCAGGTGCTAATGGAATGCTTCCAGAGTCCCTACCAGCCTCTGTTTCTCCTCTAAACTTCCCGCTCTAAGTCTGATACCTGGAGTCTCCATCTTGATGAGTCCCTTCAGATTGACGTCTTCAGGTTAGGCTGCCAGTTTAGCTTTCAATTTGGTGGCTTCTCACTGTGACAGTCTCTCCCTGATCTACCAGCTCTCTACCTGGCCCTCCCAGCCTGGTCCCAGTCCATACTGCTACCTTTACACCATCGCCGCCCTCCTGTCTCCCCTTGTCTCAGACATCCTTCCAATTGCTACCCTTCCTTCCTCACCCAGATCTTCCCCACCCAAACCATGAGGATGTCCCTCCTCTCTGGCCTTCTGTAGCCTCTATTATCTCCATCATTTGCTTTGCACTCAGCACAGTCCCAGCAGGCAGCAACTGACATTTTGGAGATTTGCTCGTCTCCCTAACTAAAGCAACTGGCAACAAAGGTCCACAGCCACTTAATCACCTCACTCCCAGCCTCTAACAGGTCAGGCATTTGGTGGAAGAGGATGGGAATAAGAACATCTGATGGATGAGGCTGGAGTCACACACAGTCTCTTCCACTTTCCCATTCTTCTGCCTGAAGCCCCCCTCCACCCCGCTCTGAGGAAGGCAGACATCCTTACACCCTGATAGCGGCAGCAAGACCAAAGCGCATCTCTAATAAACACAGCCCACAACAGCTCCCTGGCAACCACAGCATCAGCTCTCATGCTTGTTGCTCTTCAGTAAATGTCAAACTCCAGACCTTTCAGTAAAACCCTTAGAGACTCAAAGGCTCTCTACTACAGAGGACCATTAGGCAATTATTTGACAACACCCAGAGAACTGGGCTCCTCACTGCCTTCCAATTTTCCAAAGGCCAAGGCAGGCCTCCCGCCCCAGCCATGGCCCCTACCGCCCCTGCCCAGTCTACTCCCTGTCACTCACACAAGCTCTGGGCCCGCCCTGTTCCTTCCCTCACCCTAACTAACCAGACACTCTCACTCGACCTGTTTCCTGAAGCTCATCCACTGGCTTTACTTCTAGTGGCGGGATTTCCTTCTGACTCAGCAGCACCCAAAGTTCCTACCCATTTAACCAACTGGTAAGGGGAAAATATATACGTGAAACAAAATAGAGAGGATGACTTCATTTTGTTAAATATTAAAGAAATGTTTATAAATAGATATTTATGTGGGGAGAGGTCTGGCAGAAAAAGATATTTATGTGGGGAAAGATCTGGCAGAAAATATAACAAGCTATTAATAGTGATTTTCTCATCTAAGTTCCTCAACGAAAACAGATTACTTGCATAATAAAAATTAATGAAGCAAAAAAAACAAAAAAACAAAAAACCTACTGTTTCCACAGTGGCTCCTTTTTCACCAGTGCTAATGGATGTGGTACCCTGCTATCTATCACCAGCCACAGAGTAAGGGGGAAACACACCTCTAAGCCTTAGGAGACCAGCTCCATCTGTGGACCTGTGATGAGGGCAGTTTTCATCACCATCAGTGTGTAAAAACAAAGAAGCAAACAAACCCATTTTTAGTCTCATCATCACCTGCAAAGAACAGGCCACCACCTACACTTTGTTTTGTTGCTTTTTCCTTCCACATCCTCAGCTAAGAATCACAGTGTGCCGGAAAGCGTGTAAGTTCAATGTGCAAAAAAATCGTCATTCACTGTTTATGGGAAGCAAAACAGAACAGGTCCTCTGAAAACAACAGAATATGGAACAGGAAATGTAGGATTTAGAGTTAGAAAATGAAGGTTCCGGTTCTGATGTCAGTCAAGTTCTTTTCCTTCCTTTCCTTACAGATTTTCTGCCTCCTAAGTATCCAGCTCAGTTTACTGAACACCTGCTGTTCGCCAGGCACTATTTGTCGGTGGAAAGATAAATAAGGCCGTGCAAGTTTAAAGGGCTTTGCAGACAAACTGGGAAGTGCTGCATGCATATTAGGGATCCATTGGTCTGCCCCGCAGGTACCAAGGAAAATCATATCCATCACTGAGGAAGTTAGATGCCACCCCCCGCCTCACGGGCCCGCGCCATGTGGAGTCGCCCAAGTGGGAAGCCACTCAGCTGGTCGCAGGCCAGTGCTTGTAGTTCCAAGCATTGCCCTGGAAACGTCTTACCCAAGGCCGGCATTTGGGGCTGCTGTTTGTTTTTTCTGACCCCGGTGTCTCAGGACACACAGCTGGCCTCTTACACGTGGCGGTCACTGGAGCCTGCCCCGGGACGGCAGACCCATACTTGGAAGGAAGGCTGCCCGCCTCTTTGAGGTGCCGCTCAGCAACCTCGCCCACCACCACCTGGACCTCATGGATAACACATGCGCTGTACGCAAGTCAGGCCGGCCCAAACTTACCCTCCTAATCGAATGAAAATACGCCAGTCCTTTCCAAGGGAATAGTAACAGACAATTTTATTTACATAGGTTGTCATAAATATGCCTTTTGCTGAGGACCCAGAATGAGAAAATGCTAACCTCAGCCACAAACGAAGTCTTTAAAGTTCCAATTCTGACTAACAACGAGGCCAGAGAACTCGGAGCACTTTGTTGAAACTCAGAGGAGAGCAACTGAATATGTGCCCCTCCCGCCATCCCCCCAACCCCCACCCCCCGCGCCTTTAGTAGCTTAGGTTGTGCTTCCCCATCAAGCAAGGCTGGAGGAGGTACTCACCCACACACTGTTTCCCGTCCTCGGCCAGGGTGTAGCCGCTGTAGCACTGGCAGACAAAGGAGCCCGGCAGGTTCACGCAGAGCTGCTCGCAGCCGTGGTCCTCCGCCGCGCACAGATCCTGGACTGGGGCAAAGCCATCCCATTAGAACACGGCTCTGAAGGAGCTGACCCTCGGCACAGGGCCATCCACAAGCAACTCTACACCACTTGCCAAAGTAACTTTTAGGAACACTGAAAGCATTGTAAGATCATAATGGAAAATTTGGAAAACACAGAAAAAAAAACGAAAAGAAAATTCACCTGTAATTCCCCCCACCTGCAGTCCTACTATCCAGAGGCCACCACTGTTAACATTTGGGTGAGTTTCTATGTATATATAAAAACACATTTTTCAAAGTTGGAATTATTCATCTCTATTAAATGCATTAAATAATTTAAAATTAACATCAATTTGTGGGACTTGCCTGGTGTCCAGTGGTTAAGACTGTGCTCCCAATGCAGGGGGCCCAGGTTCGATCCCTAGTCAGGGAACTAGATCCCCCATGCTGCAAAGAAAAGAGGCCCCATGCTGCAACTAAAGATCCCACACGAGGCAACAAAGATCCTGAGTGCTGCAACTAAGACCTGGTGCAGCCATATTAATTATTAATTAATTAATTATTTTTTTAAAAAACAGGAATTTGTATTTTTCCCATCTCAATGAAAGTGTTCTGAAAACACATAGATGGTTCTTGAGGAGTGAAGTCATCATGAGCAGGTAGTTGCGCTTGTCTGCAGCAGGCACCATTCCTATCCTCTGAGAACTAAAAGACTTTGTAATCAGAGTCTCACCAAATGTACACACGGATATACACAGTCTCACCAAGATAATTTGGCACTGTCTTTGGCTGAGACAGAGCACAGCGAAAAGACCTGCTGCTCCACCAGAAACATGGCAGGTCTTGAAGAGTCCCTCATTCCCAAGTCTGCATGAGTCTCTTTGGACATAATTTTCCTCATTCCGTTTCTTTATCAGAAGGACCTTTGAAAATCCTCTTTGTGCTCTATTTATTCATCCAAGTAATAAATGAGGAAAATGGGAAGCCAAAAGAGGTTAGGTAGAGGTAACAAAGATTACTAGTGAGAAATGAATGTATGGATACTAACAGTTCTATTCTGGTCAGATATTTATTATGTGTCCACAAAGTGCTGAGCCCTGACTATTTATTCATATGAAATGTAAGAATACATTCACAGCAATGAATTTACTGCCTTGGAACTAAGAATATATCGGAGGATGAAAAGGTCAAAGGCATTTTCACTCCATCACTGATTCAGTCTCCTTTGAAGAAACAAGCTGATGTGATGACATTATTTCTCAGCAAGGAGAATGGCTTGGTTTCATAACTAGCTCTTTGAGTGATTTTACCATTAAGGTTGGAGAAAATCAGAGAGCATTAAAGGGACTGAATATATTAAAAAATTTTTTCCTCTAGTTAAAAGGTATCACTATGACAGCTATGGTAAAAACTTAATTCACTAGAAAGCTTGATTAATCCCTGAATTGAATGGCTACACTTTAATGTAATCTCCTAGGTCTTTGAGTTTTATAATTTATTATGCTTCTAGATAATTATAAAGTAGCAAATTGATAAAAAGATAAAAGCTGATCTATTCATCACCTCTATCAAATGCATGAATTAAAAAAAAATAAAAGCTACATCATACAATTAAAAAACATTTAGGTCTAAGATTTCACAAATAAGGATTCTGGTTTTAAAATGCTAAAAGAGGACTTCCTAGGTGGCACAGTGGGTAAGAATCCACCTGCCAATGCAGGGGACACGGGTTCGATCCCTGCCCCAGGAAGATACCACATGCCGCGGGGCAGCCAAGCCCGTGCACCACAACTATTGAGCCTGCATTCTAGAGCCCATGAGCCACAACTATTGAGCCCATGTGCTGCAACTACTGAAGCCCACATGCCTAGAGCCTGTGCTCTGCAACAAGAGAGGCCACCGCAATGAGAAGCCCGTGCACCACAATGAAGAGTAGCCCCCACTCGCTGCAACTAGAGAAAGCCTGTGTGCAGCAACGAAGACCCAACACAGCCAATAAAATAAAATAAATAAATAAATTAATTAATTAAAAAAATAAAATAAAATGTTAAAAGAATTGCTTTCTTTCCCAGATCAATAAAGTAGACAAAAAAAACATAGAGGCAAATTCCTCTCTTACCAGTCTATTTCTATCTTATATTTCCAATTGGGAACTCCAATTGAGATTTCCCATGGATCCAGATATGAAAAAAATAGCAAGAATCAGAAAAAACTTCAGCTCATGCAAAAATAACAGTGAATGACAAAATTTACAGTTAGTTACAAGCCTAAGCCAGAGATCTAAGAAAAATCTGAATCATCAGATACTTTTCATTTATGCAATCAATAAAGCACCTACTCTGTCCCAGGCACTGGGGATGTAGTGGTGAACGAAACAGATAAGGGGGCTCTTGCCTTCATGCAGCTTGTATTCTAAGGGTTAGTAATGTGAAGTTCTAGGAAGAGTGTTTCTGATAAAAACTCAGAAGTGGAATTCATCCAAAGAAAACAGTACTAATTCAAAAAGATATATGCACCGCCATGTTCACTGCAGCATTACTTACAAGTCAAGTTATGGCAGCAGCCTAAGTGTCCATCAGGATGGATGGATGAAGAAGATACGCTACATATAATCAATGAAATGTTACTCAGCCACAAAAAAGAATGAAATTTTGTCATTTGTGACAACATGGATGAACCCCGAAGCTCTTATGCTAAGTGAAATAGGTCAGACAAAGACAAATACCATGTGATCTCACTTATATGTGGAATCTGAAAAACAAAACCAGTGAACAAACATAGCAAAACAGAAACAGATAGAGATACAAACTGGTGGTTGCCAGAGGGGATGGGTTAAGGATAGGAATGAAATAGGTAAAGGAGATTAAATACAAAATTCCAGCTATAAAATAAGTCACAGGGATGTAATTTATGCATGGGGAATATAATCAATGATATTGTAACAACTTTGTATGGTGATAGATGGTAACTGTGGTGATTATTTCATAAAGTACATAATGAAAATGTAAAATACTGAACCACTACATTGTACACCTGAAACACATTGAATGTAAAGAGTGTTTCTGATTGAAAGAACAGTGACTGCAAAGGTCCTCAGGTAGAACAAACTAGCCCCATTTGAGGACTGGGAAGGCCAGAGTAGCTATCAGGTGCATTCTAAATAACTAAAATACAAAATAGAACATGTTAGAAGTCCACAAGAGAGGTGCTGCCAGTACAATGGGAGTTGCGAATGGGGATGGATTACTGCCAGCCAAGGCTGGATTGATCAGAAAAGGCTGGCAGGCAAGCGGGAGAGAACAGAGAAAGGGAAATGGCATCTAGGGCTGAGGGAACAGTCAATGTGCAGAAATGGAGGAAAGCAGGACAGGCGTGGTAGCTGAATTCCACTCTGGGAATTCCAAGGGAAGTAGCAGGAGGGAGCATCGGAAGGACAGCTGACACCAGATGAATAGGGCCTGAAAGCAGGCTGCGTGGTCTGAACTCTGCTCAGCAGGCAGTGGGGACCACTCAAGGTAAAAGCCTTAAAAAGGGAGATGCTTCATTTCACCTGAGTTGTGCCTTGAAAGGATTATTCTGGTTGCATCGCAGTTTCTTTTAGCTCTGTGAAATTTAAAGGACTTCTAGTACAGATGAATGAAAATCACTGCTTTGTCTGGGAACAGTGGTAGTTTTCTGAATTCCACACCAAAGTAGTTTGGTTTGCTTGCAAGTTGATAGGAAAATCAACCTCTTGACGTGAGGACATTCACTTGCTCTTCAGAGCTCTTGGCCCCACCCATCAGCTGTCAGTGCACGCTTGTATGTTTCCCTCCTGGCATGTATCACGATGTTAATTACATAGGCATTTATGTAGTGATGTATTTACTGTGTCTCCCTTGCTAGGCTCTAAGCTCCCTAATCAGGAGGGGAGCATCCCTGTACAAAGTCCTGATGGCTGGAAAATGACACCCCAGTACACTGAAACAACCTACCCCCAAAAGCTGAGCCCAGCTCTGAAGGGGGGTGGGGAGCTTTTCCACCTGGGTCCCTCTTCTCTGCTCCCACATCTGCTTTGCCTCTTCTCTGTGTCCAGCAGGAACCCTGCCTAACAGTGGTTACGAAGGAGTGGTGGGAGTTTTAAGTAATTTTTTTTCTCTTATCTATTGGGTTGGTCAAAATGTTCTTTCGGGTTTTTCCATAACATCTTACAGGAAAACTTTAATGAACTTTTTGTTGAACCCAAAATAATGATATTTTTTAATTTTCTTTTCTTTCTTTTCTTTCCTTTCCTTTCTCTTTCTTTCTTTCTTTCCTTCCCTCCTTCCTTCCTTCCTTCCTTCCTTCCTTACTTCCTTCTTTCTTTCTTTCTTTCTTTCTTTCTTTCTTTCTTTCTTTCTTTCTTTCTTTCTTTCTTTCTTTCTTTCTCCTTCCTTCCTTCCTTCCTTCTTTCTCTCTCTCTCTCTCTTTCTCTCTCTCTTTCTTTCTTTCTTTCTTTTTAATTTGTTTTTGGCTGCATTGGGTCTTCATTGCTCATGCGGGTTTCCTCTAGTTGTGGCGAGCAGGGGCTATTCTCCATTGCAATGTGTGGGCTTCTCATTGCTGTGGCTTCTCTTGTTGCGGAGCATGGGCTCCAGGTGCGTGGGCTTCAATAGTTGCAGCACGAGGGCTCAGGAGTTGTGGCTCAAGGGCTCTAGAGCACAGGCTCAGTAGTTGTGGTGCAGGGGCTTAGTTGCTATGCAGATGTGGGATCTTCCTGGATCAGGGATCAAACCTGTGTCCCCTGCATTGGCAGGCAGATTCTTAACCACTGAGCCACCAGGGAAATCCCTGTTTGTTTGTTTATTTGTTTGTTTAGAGGTGTTAACTAACTTTTTTGTGATAATCATTTCATGATATACACGTTTATCAAATCATCACATTGTTATGACAAACTTACACAATATGTCAATGATATCTCAATAAATCTGGAAAAATAAAGGACTAACTTAATTGACTTTCATTGCACTAAAACTTTCAGTGGGGAAGTCCCTGTTTTTTAATTTTCTAACAAGAGTTTATACCAAGAGCTTTTATAATAATGAAACAAAATCAGCGTTACCAAAGAGCCCCTTTGAAAGTAGTATTTTAAAAGCAGTGAACCAGGATCTTGAGCAATAACCATTTCCCCCCCAAGGCTTCCCCCCATAAGGTAGGTAGAGAGGCAATGAGATGCTTAATCCTCCCAGAACATGACAGCTGAATCATTGCAGGGCCCCGTCTACCAGAGCAGCAGTGCACAACCTGGGCTGCTCATTAGAACCATCTGGGAACCTTTGGAAAATCCTGATACCC
The DNA here is from genome assembly GCF_030028045.1 of Hippopotamus amphibius kiboko. NCBI lineage: Eukaryota > Metazoa > Chordata > Mammalia > Artiodactyla > Hippopotamidae > Hippopotamus > Hippopotamus amphibius. The sequence goes on along the minus strand of NC_080190.1, from coordinate 135,787,074 downwards.
AGCCCACCCCCACTAAATCAGACAGCTGGGGGTGGGATGCAGGCAACAGTGTTTTCTCAAGCTCCCAGATAACTCCAGTGTGCAGCCAGGTTGAGAGTCATTGAACCTACAGGATAAAAAGTCCTCACATTGATCTATATTTCTGTTTTTGTGCCAGTGACATATTGTCGTGATTGCTGTAGCTTTGCCATATAGTCTGAAGTCAGGGAGTTTGATTCCTCCAGCTCTGATTTTTTTTTTCTCAAGATTGCTTTGGCTATTTGGGGTCTTTTGTGTCTCCATATAAATTTTAGTATTTTTTGTTCTAGTTCTATAAAAAATGCCATTGGTAATTTGATAGGGATTGCATCAAATCCAAAGATTTCTTTGGGTAGTATAGTCATTTGCACAATATTGATTCTTCCAATCCAAGAACATGATGTCTCTCTCCATCTGTTTGCATCATCTTTGATTTCTTTCATCAGTGTCTTATAGTTTTCCAAGTACAGGTCTTTTAACTCCTTTGGTAGGTTTATTCCTAGGTATTTTATTCTTTTTGCTGCAATGATGAAGGGGATTGTTTCCTTAATTTCTCTTTCTGAGCTTTTGTTGTTAGTGTATAAGAATGTAAGAGATTTCTGTGTGTCAATTTTGTACCCTGCAACTCTACCAAATTCACTGATTACCTCTAGTAGTTTTCTGGTGGCATCTTTAGGACTTTCTATGTATAGTATCAAGTCATCTGCAAACAGCAACAGTTTTACTTCTTCTTTTCCAATTTGGATTCCTTTTATTTCTTTTTCTTCTCTGATTGCTGTGGCAAGGACTTCCAAAATTATATTGAATAGTAGTGGTGAGAGTAGACATCCTTGCCTTGTTCCTGATCTTAGAATGCTTTTAGTTTTTCACCATTAAGAATGACGTTCGCTGTGAGTTTGTCGTATATGGCCTTTATTATGTTGAGGTAGATTCCCTCTATGCCCACTTTCTTGAGATTTTTTTTTTATCATAAATGGGTGTTGAATTTTGTCAGAAGCTTTTTCTGCATCTATTGAGATGATCATATGGTTTTTATTCTTCAATTTGTTAATATGGTGTATCACATTGATTGATTTGCATATATTGAAGAATGCTTGCATCCCTGGGATAAATCCCACTTGATCATGATGTATGATCCTTTTAATGTGTTGTTGGATTCTGTTTGCTAATACTTTGTTGAGGATTTTTGCATCTATAATCATCAGTGATACTGGTCTCTAATATCAATGGAACAGGATAGAAATCCCAGAAATAAACCCATGTACCTATGGTCAACTAATCTATGACAAAGGAGCCAAGGATATACAATGGAGAAAAGACAGTCTCTTCAATAAGTGGTGCAGGGAAAACTGGACAGCTACATGTAAGAATGAAATTAGAACACTTCCTAACACCATACACAAAAATAAACTCCAAATGGATTAAAGACCTAAATGTAACGCCAGACACTGTAAAACTCCTAGAGGAAAACATAGGAAGAACACTCTTTGACATAAATCACAGCAAGATCCTTTATGACCTACCTCCTAGAGTAATGGAAATAAAAACAAAAATAAACAAGTGAATGAAACTTAAAAGCTTTTGCACAGCAAACTATAAACAAGACGAAAAGACAGCCCTCAGAATGGGAGAAAATATTTGCAAACGAATCAACAGACAAAGTATTAATCTCCAAAATACATAAACAGTTCATCCAGTGCAATATCAAAAAAACAAGCAACTCAATCAAAAAATGGGCAGAAGACCTAAATAGGCATTTCTCCAAGGACGACATATGGATGGCCAAGAGGCACATGAAAAGCTGCTCAACATCACTAATTATTAGAGAAATGCAAATCAAAACTACTATGAGGTATCACCTCACACCAGTTAGAATGGGCATTGTCAGAAAATCTACAAACAGTAAATGCTGGAGAGGGTGTGGAGAAAAGGGAATGCTCTTGCACTGTTGGTGGGAATGTAAATTGGTACAGCCACTATGGAGAACAGTATGGAGGTTCCTTGCAAAACTGAAAATAGAGTTACCATATGACCCAGCAATCCCACTACTGGGCATATACCCAGAGAACACCATCATTCAAAAAGACACATGCACTCCAATGTTCACTGCAGCACCATTTACAATAGGCAGGTTAATGGAAGCAACCTAAATGTCCATCAACAGATGAATGGATAAAGAAGATGTGGCACATATATACAATGGAATATTACTCAGCTGTAAAAAGGGACGAAACTGAATCATTTGTAGAGACATGGATGGACCTAGAGACTGTCATACAGAGTGAAGTGAGTCAGAAAGAGAAAAACAAATATCGTATATTAACACATATATGCAGAATCTAGAAAATTGGTACAGATCATCCAGTCTCTAAGGCAGAAATAAAGACACAGATGTAGAGAACAAACATATGGACACCAAGGAGGGAAAGCGCAAGTGGGGGGTGGGGGGGAGGTTTGGGGTGGGATGAAGTGGGAGATTGGGATTGCCATATATACATTACTAATAAGAAAAAAAAATCAAATTGTACACTTTAAATATATGCAGTTTATTGTATGTCAATTATATTTCAATAAATTCTTTTTTTTAAAGAGTAAATTTTTTTAATATAAATTTATTTATTTATTTATTATTTTATTGGCTGTGTTGGGTCTTTTTTTGCTGTGCGCGGGCTTTCTTTTTAGTTTCGGTGAGTGGGGGCGACTCTTCGTTGTGGTGCGTGGGCTCCTCGTTGCCTGTGGCTTCTCTTGTTGCACAGCACGGGCTCTAGGCATGTGGGCTTCAGTAGTTGCAGCACGTGGGCTCAATAGTTGTGGCTCAAGGGCTCTAAAGCGCTGGATCAATAGTTGTGGTGCATGGGCTTAGTTGTTCCGCAGCATGTGGGATCTTCCTGGAGCAGGGATTGAACCCGTGTCCCCTGCATAGGCAGGCGGATTCTCAACCACTGCGCCACCTAGGAAGCCCTCAATAAATTCTTAAAAAAAAAGAGTCCTCTCAATTATGCGAGGGGAAGGTGCCCAGATGCAAGAGTCAGCCTCCCCCTTTATCAACTGAGTCTGAAGGCTCAGATTCTTCTTTTAAACAAATCTCATATTTTTTTGCTGTCCTTGGCCCCCTCTCCAAGTGGCTGAAAGACCCTGGACTACGTGAGGGTGTGAAGCGTGGTAGGAACAGGAAGATCATGGCTCACATTCCAGAAGAACAATCCCACAAACAGCAGGCCTGCCAGTTGGCCTCAGGCCTTTCATGCTGTTTTTAGAACGTTGGGGATTTATGGCCACTAGTTATCTGTATTGTCCCAAAGGAAACCACTGAGGGATTAATTTAATTAAACAAAGACAAAGGAATAAATACAGACTAGGTTCTGACAAAACAACTTTGTTGTTTTTCTGGCAGTGGTCACTTCCATTTGAAACAAATACAGATGTTTTTGGATTGATTCCTTATTTTTTAGAAAAACAGCACTTCTTTTCCTCCCAGCCTGGGAGGATTTCACTGAAGGGTGATAAAACTGTGGGGGTCGGAGAAGCACTGGATTCAGAGTTCCCATTACCCTTCCAAGCCTTCTCTACCCTGTAACCCCCACTCAGGGCTACTGCCTTCAGTCCGATGTCACCTCTTCCAGGAAGGCTTCTCCAGGATGGCTGGGCTTAGAATCTCCTTCCTCTGGGCTCCTCTATCTCTGTACACACAGCTCCACTAGAGCACTTACACACTTATCTCACAGTATTAGAAGGACCTGATCACAGGTCTGTCTGCCCCAGGAGAACTGGAGCTGGCCTGACTCGGTTTTGATTTCCCAGTGTCCTAGCGTAGGTAGTTGGTACCCCATTAAGTGTTTGCTGAATGAACAGTAAGAACGTCTCATACCCCCTGCCTCCCAACAGGGATGCTCCTAGAGTCCTAAAATAACTCCTCCTTCCGAAATGGGGTTCTGGGAAGAGAGTGAGATGGGAACAAAACTTTTCCTGAGTCTCTGTAACCTCTCTTTGTTTCCAGCAAGAGATATTCCTATCCCAGAAGCATACAATGACATCGGGGAGCAAGCCCCTAGCTGCACACACCAGAATTCTCACAACAACTAAGGAACTGGCTGCCTTGCTCTCTGCTGCATCCCTGGTACCTAGCACAGTGCCTGGCACATTGTAGGTACTCATTAAGTGCTTGTAAATGGATGAATGGACCTAACATCTGGCGTACAGGGTTGTCATGCATTCCTCCCTCATCAGTCTTACCTAGGCTGTAAGCTCTGAAAGGGACGGATGAGTCTTGGTGGTCCTCAGGATGCCTGTGATACCACACACTTCATGCAGCAGCTTCTTAGTGGACATGTGTTGATCTGACTTGACAATCGCCAGCCTGGAGTACTCAGGGATGCTGGGCTCTTATCTGACCACTCCCTGTTAGAGGTCAAGTTCCCCTTCACAGTTTCTTTTACCACAGTTATAATTTAACACAATTTGCAACTGTTAATTTCATGTCCACTTCCCCTGGCATTTGAAGGCAGTGCTTGTTCTGTTGAGCCCTCCAGCTCAAATAACTAGCATGGTGTTTGGCATGTGGTCAATTTTTAAAAATATACTGGAATGACTGAATTAATTTACTCGTTCATTCATTTGTCAAATTGTTCAAACTGCTGGGAAAAAAAAAACAGTGAATAAAATAGATCTAAAAAATCAATCAATCGGGAGACGGATCATGATGGCGGAGTAGGAGGACATGCGCTTATTCCCTCTTGCAAGAGCACCGGAATTACAACTAACTGCTGAACAATCATTGACAGAAAGAAACTGGAACTCACCAAAAAAGACACCCCACATCCAGAGACAAAGGAGAAGCCGCAATGAGACGATAGGAGGGGTGCAATTGCATTACAATCAAATCCCATAAATGCTGGGTGGGTGACTCACAAACTGGAGAACAGTTATACTACAGAAGTCCACCCACTAAATTGATGGTTCTGAGCCCCATGTCAGGCTTCCCAACCTGGGAGTCCAGCAATGGAAGGAGGAATCCCCAGAGAATCAGACTTTGAAAGCCAGCGGGATTTGATTGCAGGACCTCCACAGGACTGGGGGAAATGGAGACTCCACTCTTGGAGGGCACACAAAAAAGTGTGCTCACCAGGACCCAGGTGGAAGGAGCAGTGACCCCATAGGAGACTGAATCAGACCTACCTGCTGGTGTTGGAGGGTTGCCAGCAGAGGTGGGGGGCAGCTGTGGCTCACCAAGGAGACAGGGGCACTGGGGGCAGGGGTTCTGGGAAGTGCTCATTGATGTGAGCCCTCCCAGAGTCTGCCATTAACCCCATTAAAGAGCCTGTAGGCTCCACTGCTAGGTTGCCTCAGGCCAAACATCAAACAAGGTGGGAACACAGCCCCACCCATTGGCAGACAAGCAGATTAAAGTTTTACTGATCTCCGCCCACCAAATCGGATTAAAGTCTTACTGAGCTCTGCCCACCCAGCCCTACCCACCATCAGTCCCTCCCATCAGGAAGCATGCAGGAGCCTCCTAGATAGCTTCCTCCACAAGAGGGCAGACAGCAGTATCAAGCAGTATCAGCAGTATTTCCTTCTGTGGAACTGAAAACCACAGCTACAGAAAGATACAGAAAATGAAAAAGCAGAGGACTTTGTACCAGATGAAGGGACAAGATAAAACCCCAGAAAACAACTAAATGAAGAGGAGATAGGCACCCTTCCAGAGAAAGAATTCAGAATAATGATAGTGAAGATGATCCAGGACTTTGAAAAAAGACTGGATGCAAAGATTGAAAAGTTTACCAAAGACCTAGAAGAATTAAAGAACAAACAAACAGAGATAAGCAACACAATAACTTAAATGAAAAATACACTAGAAGAAACCAATAGCAGGTTAACTGAGGCAGAAGGGCGAGTAAGTGATCTGGAAGACAGAACGGTGATAATCACTGATGTGGAAAAGAATAAAGATAAAAGAATGAAAAGAACTGAAGACAGCCTAAGAGACCTCTGGGACAATGTTAAACACACCAACATTCGCATTATAGGGGTCCCAGAAGGAGAAGAGAGAGAGAAGGGACCCGAGAAGGTATTGGAAGAGATTAGAGATGAAAACTTCCCTAACATGGGAAAGGAAATAGCTACCCAAGTCCAGGAAGTGCAGAGAGTCCCAGGCAGGATAAATCCAAGGAGAAACACGCCAAGACATATAGTAGTCAAATTGACAAAAATTAAAGACAGAGAAAAGTTATTAAAAGCAAGAAGGGAAAAACAACAAATAACATACAAGGGAATTCCCATAAGGTTAACAGCTGATTTCTCAGCAGAAACTCTGCAAGCCAGAAGGGACTGGCATGATATACTTCAAGTGATGAAAGAGAAGAACCTACAACCAAGAATACTCTAACCGGCAAGGATCTCATTCAGATTCGATGGAGAAATCAAAAGCTTTACAGACAAGCAACAGCTAAGAGAATTCAGCAACACCAAAGCAGCCCTACTACAAATGCTCTAAGCAGGAAACATAAGAGAAGAAAAGGGCCTGCAAAAACATAAACAAAACAATTAAGAAAATGGTAATAGGAACATACATATCGATAATTACCTTGAATGTAAGTGGACTAAATGCACCACCCAAAAGACACAGACTGGCTGAATGGATATAAAAACAAGACCCATATATATGCTGTCTACAAGAAACTCACTTCAGAACTAGGGACACATGCAGACTGAAAGTGAGGGGATGGGAAAAAGATATTCCATGCAAATGGAAATCAAAAGAAAGCTGGAGTAGCAATACTCATATCAGATAAAATAGACTTTAAAATAAAAAATGTTACAAGAGACAAGAAAGGACACTACATAAAGATCGAGGGATCAATCCAAGAAGAAGAGAGAACAATTATAAATATATATGCATCCAATATAGGAGCACCTCAATACGTAAGGCAAATGCTAACAACTATAAAAGAGGAAATCGACAGTAACACAATCATAGTGGGGGACTTTCACACCCCACTTACACCAACGGACAGATCATCCACACAGAAAATTAATAAGGAAACACAAGCTTTAAATGACACAATAAATCAGCTGGATTTCATAGATATCTACAGGACATTACATCCAAAAACAGCAGATTACACATTCTTCTCCAGTGTACATGGAACATTCTCCAGGACAGATCACATTTTGGGTCATAAATGAAGCCTTGGTAAATTCAAGAAAATTGAAATCATATCAAGCATCTTTTCTGATCACAGCGCTATGAGATTAGAAATCAATTACAGGGAAAGAACTGTAAAAAACATAAACACATGGAGGCTAAACAATACACTACTAAGTAACCAACAGATCACTGAAGAAATCAAAGAGGAAATAAAAAAATACCTAGAGACAAACGACAATGAAAATACAACAATCCAAAACCTATGGGATGCAGCAAAGGCAGTTCTAAGAGGGAAGTTTATAGCAATACAATCCTACCTCAAGAAACAAGAAAAATCCCAAATAAACAATCTAACCTTGCACCTAAAGAAACTGGAGAAAGAAGAGCAAACAAAACCCAAAGTTAGTAGACAAAGAGAAATCATAAAGATCAGAGCAGAAATAAATGAAATAGAAACAAAGAAAACAATAGCAAAAATCAATAAAACTAAAAGCTGGTTCTTTGAGAAGATGAATGAAATCAATAAACCTCTAGCAAGACTCATCAAGGAAAAGAGGGAGAGGACTCAAATCAATAAAATTAGAAAGGAAACAGGAGAAGTTACAACAGACACCACAGAAATAAAAAGCACCATAAGAGACTACTACAAGCAACTATATGCCAATAAAATGGATAACCTGGAAGAAATGCATAAATTCTTAGAAAGGTATAACCTTCCAAGACTGAATCAGGAAGACATAGAAAATATGAACAGACCAATCACAAGCAATGAAATTGAAACTGTGATTAAAAATCTCCTAACAAACAAAAGTCCAGGACCAGATGGATTCACAGGTGAATTTTATCAAACATTTAGAGAAGAGCTAACACCCATCCTTCTCAAACTCTTCCAAAACATTGCAGAGGAAGGAATGCTCCCAAACTCATTTTATGAGGCCACCATCACCCTGATACCAAAACCAGGCAAAGATACTACAAAAAAAGAAAACTACAGACCAATATCACTGATGAATTTAGATGCAAAAATCCTCAACAAAATACTAGCCAACAGAATCCAACAACACATTAAAAGGATCATACACCATGATCAAATGGGGTTTATCCCTGGAATGCAAGCATTCTTCAATATATGCAAATCAATGTGATACACCATATTAATAAATTGAAGGATAAAAACTACATGATCATCTCAATAGATGCAGAAAAAGCTTTTGACAAAATTCCACACCCATTTATGATAAAAACTCTCCAGAAGGTGGGCATAGAGGGAATCTACCTCAACATAATAAAGGCCATATACGACAAACCCACAGCAAACATCCTTCTCAATGGTGAAAAACTGAAAGTATTCCCTCTTAGATCAGGAACAAGACAAGGATGTCCACTCTCACCACTACTATTCAACATAGTTTTGGAAGTCCTTGCCACAGCAATCAGAGAAGAAAAAGAAATAAAAGGAATCCAAATTGGAAAAGAAGAAGTAAAACTGTCACTGTTCACAGCTGACATGATATTTATTATACATAGAAAATCCTAAAGATGCCACCAGAAAACTACTTGAGCTAATCAATGAATTCGGTAAAGTTGCAGGATACAAAATTAACACACAGAAATCTCTTGCATTTCTATACACTAACAATGACAGATCAGAAAGAGAAATTAAGGAAACAATCCCCTTCAGCATTGCAAGAAAAAGAATAAAATACCTAGGAATAAACCTACCTAAGGAGGTAAAAGACCTGTACTCAGAAAACTATAAGACACTAATGAAAGAAATCAAAGACAATACAAACAGATGGAGGGACATACCATGTTCTTGGATTGGAAGAATCAACATTGTGAAAATGACTATACTACCCAAAGCAATTTACAGATTCAATGCAATCCCCATCAAATTACCAATGGCATTTTCCACAGAACTAGAACAAGAAATTTTACGATTTGTATGGAAACGCAAAAGACCCCGAATAGCCAAAACAATCTTGAGAAGAAAGACGGAGTTGGTGGAATCAGGCTTCCTGACTTCAGGCCATACTACAAGGCTACAGTGATCAAGACAGTATGGTACTGGCACAAAAACAGAAATATAGATCAATGGAACAGAATAGAAAGCCCAGAGATAAACTATGGTCAACTAATCTATGACAAAGGAGCCAAGGATATACAATGGAGAAAAGGCAGCCTCTTCAATAAATGGTGCTTGGAAAACTGGACAGCTACATGTAAAAGAATGAGATTAGAACACTCCCTAACACCATACACAAAAATAAACTCCAAATGCATTAAAGACCTAAATGTAAGGCCAGACACTATAAAACTGCTACAGGAAAACATAGGAAGAACACTCTTTGACATAAATCACAGCAAGATCTTTTTTGATCCACCCCCTAGAATAATGGAAATAAAAACAAAAATAAATAAGTGGGACCTAATGAAACTTCAAAGCTTCTGCACAGCAAAGGAAACTATAAGCAAGACGAAAAGACAACCCTCAGAATGGGAGAAAATATTTGCAAATGAATCAACAGGCAAAGGATTAATCTCCACAATATATAAACAGTTCATGCAGCTCAAATCAAAAAAACAAGCAACTCAATCAAAAAATGGGCAGAAGACCTAAATAGGCATTTCTCCAAGGACGACATATGGATGGCCAAGAGGCACATGAAAAGCTGCTCAACATCACTAATTATTAGAGAAATGCAAATCAAAACTACTATGAGGTATCACCTCACACCAGTTAGAATGGGCATCGTCAGAAAATCTATAAACAGTAAATGCTGGAGAGGGTGTGGAGAAAAGGGAACGCTTTTGCACTGTTGGTGGGAATGTAAATTGGTACAGCCACTATGGAGAACAGTATGGAGGTTCCTTGCAAAACTGAAAATAGAGTTACCATATGACCCAGCAATCCCACTGCTGGGCATATACCCAGAGAACACCATCATTCAAAAAGACACATGCACTCCAATGTTCATTGCAGCACTATTTACAATAGCCAGGACATGGAAGCAACCTAAATGTCCATCAACAGATGAATGGATAAAGAAGATGTGGTACATATATACAATGGAATATTACTCAGCTGTAAAAAGCAATGAAACTGGGACATTTGTAGAGACATGGATGGACTTGGAGACTGTCATACAGAGTGAAGTGAGTCAGAAAGAGAAACAAATACCATATATTAATACATATATGCGGACTATAGAAAAATGGTACAAATCAACCGGTTTGCAAGGCAGAAATAGAGACACAGATGTAGAGAACAAACATATGGATACCAAGTGGGGAAAGTGGGGAGTGTTGGGGGGGAATGAATTGGGAGATTGGAATACCAAATTTTATGCTCTAAATATATGCAGTTTATTGTATGTTAACTGCATCTCAATAAAATTTCTAAAAAAAAAAATCAATCAATCTCTGTCGCCACGTAGCTTATATTCAAGTGGGAAGCTAGTTTCTACTGACTCACATTGACAGACCATGCCCCCACTCTTCCCAACTCTGCATCCAGCAAGGTCAAGTGTGTAGCTTGAAATCAGCCATAATGGTAGTATTGACACCACAGGAATTGGTGAACATCACAAATTGGAGCTTTTCCCCCTGGAGATCTAGTTGTTAAACACTTACTGGCATATGATGGACAGGGGCCAGACATAAACAACATAAACAGGTAAAAACATATGCTAGATCTTAGAAGTGCTATAGAACAAAATTAAGCAGGAAAGGGGGGTCGGGGAGTAGGTTGTTTTGAATAGTGTAGTCAGAAGGTGGTCTCACAGAAAAGATTATTTTATACAAGGACCTGAAGGAGGTACTATGAAAAAGTAGGGATTAAGGGAATTGAATCTTGGAGAAGATAAGGGGCAGTTATGTTTCCTTACATAGGGTATAAGGGAAGCAATTAGACAGAATGAAAAGAATATTGCCATTGGAGCCAGACCTGGCTTCAGTGACATGACCTGTGTGACTTTATATAAGGGATTTCTAGAGATTGAATTTTCATAGAGGTTAAATAAATAAGGGGATAAAACATCTTATTGCAGGGTTAAATGAGATAATATAGATAATAAAGCACCTGAGAGATGGTAGGTACTCAACAAATGTTAGCCTCCTTTTTTCCCAGTTTAAGGTAAAGAAAGGTCTTGGTGGTACAGGCCTAGTTAAGCATGGAGGAGAGGTGAATGGCAACCAAATGTTGCCTACGTCACAATTCTAATATAATATCACTTTATTGGGTGCCTATGAAACCCCCCACATGTGGACACGATTCAAGATTGCTTTAAATGACATCAGTGTATCTGTGACCAAGTTCTGGTTTGTGAGTTCTATACCGAATTGATGATACAGTAAAGTAGATGATTTTGAATCTTATAACAAAAGATTTCAACAAAATCAAGCAATGCCTTGCCGGAGGGCAAACACTAGCACATAGCTGACAGTCAGCAAAATCTGCTTGCTTCTCTTATTTCCTGGAGAATTTTAGAAGGGGTGTTAACTGCAACTGCTCAGTCTTCCCAAGTGAAATAAATCAGTGAGGATTTGATAACTAAGAGCCCCAGGGCTATGCTCAAATCCTTCCCTAGCGTTTCCACCCCCCACCCCCCGCCCCCCCCATGCTCACAGGCATTCTAGACTTGAGGGCCTTCCTCCCTGTGGGATCCTGAACCCTGGCGCAGCACCCCAGCCCAGAGAACTTGGAAAACTTTCATCTGGTTACACTGAACGAGGAGCACGGGACAAAGACTGCGGTAGCTGTGGCTGACATCATCCTGTGCGAAATCAAAGGGTTTTTACTGACTTCAGAATTTTAGACAAGCCACATGGCATGCTATTGACACCAATGTCAGTTTAACCTCTCCTTTAGAGTTAAAGCAAAACGAATACCTTTAAAGACACGCTCCACTTTTTTTTTACAACTCCTGCTGCTATTTAGCCTGAGATGTAGAAATCAGAAATTATCACAGCGAGAGAGAAGAGAAATGTATTATTAGAGCTGTTTTTTCACTCAGCTGGGAAACAATGGGATTTCTGCCTGCTCCAACCCAAAAGCTCACTTGGAGTTAAGGCTCCGCAAAAGCCTGCAAAACCCAAGCGTGCATTTGGGGGACCATCCCCCTTCTTTCATCATGTCTGAAAGCCCTAATCTTATTTTGACAGCTGCAGTTTGGATTTAAAGACTTTCAGCAGTAAATGTGAGTCATCAGCCTTGTGCTTCTATGCTGGAAGAAACAAAACCAACCCAATGACTCTCAGAAAAACAAACCTGTCCTTTCAGGCAAACTCCAGCTGTGCCTCGCATCCCTCCTCCCCCACCTGCTTCCTTCTTTTTCAATCAGTTCTCCTATTCACCAAGGAGATTTTAGTTGCCTTTTGAGAAAGGAAAAAGAGAAGAATCCCCCAAACAAAGCCTGAAAACACAAGTAAAGCTGAGGTTGATCAAAATAACAAATCAGCATGAATGAAGAATGCCCTAGTTTTGCAGAGCGCTTTGCAATTTCCAAGCGGCTGTCAGTCACATCATCATGTTTTCAATATGAACTCCCTGTGGAGTGGAATCTCCCAGAGAGAGATCTAGTTTAAAACAGCTGGGTCAGTGGTTTTCAAATTTAAGTTTATATCAGAATTCTCTGGAGGGTGTGTTGGTGTGTTAAAACACACCCTCCTAGGCCACCCCCCTGGAGTCCCTGGTTCAGTAGGTCTGGGATAGGTAGGGCCTGGGAATTTGCATTCCTAACAACTTCCCCCGCAAAGCCGCCTGCTTGTGTGTGCGTGTGCGGTCTGCTCGCTCTTGCACTTGTTCCACGCTCTGTGGGCTGCCCAAAGCTCCTTGACCTACCCTGTCCCCACTCCACTTCTCCCTCCAAGATTCCCTCCGTTTTCATGGCAATTACCACCACCAAGTGTATCCAGCCAGGCATTTTCCTTGAACTCTAACCCTCATCTCCAGCTGCACCCAACCACTTGTGTGGGCTCTTGCCCTGACTCACTGCTTTCCCTGCACAACGAGCTTTCCTCTCCGAAGTTATTTATCAGTTTAAATTCTACGAACACCCCTCACCCACCATTCCCTGTCTTAGGTCATAAACTGTTCCCTGGGGTGGGGATTAATTGCTGCGATCTCCTAATTAATTCCATGGGCGTAAGAAACATATGCACTGAATTGACTCAACTGATTAGAATTGTAAACTGATTGCATCGTCCATGTTCTGCTCCACACGTGGGGAGCACAAGGAAGGCCAAGATCTGAGTGTTCTTTGGGTCTCAAACATGTAGGAGAAATACTTATTTTTCTCCCACACCCCACAAGAGTATCTGGCCCAGAGAGGGGAATCAGTAAGTACTGAGTGAATAAATGAACAAATGAGTGGGTGGATGGATGATATTTCTGCACCCATTCTCTACCTAATTCTAATCCTATGTTTATATTACTGCCAGGGTCAATGTACTAAAATGTGGTTTTCCTCTTGACACCCCGTGTTCAGCCCCTCTACCCACCGGAGACCACAGCTGGAACTCAGCTTGAAAATCAAATCACTCCATAATTTGTTCCAGCTTAAATTCCTTTCTTCATCCCCTACTAACGCCCCAAACAAACTATTCCAAACGGGCAGTCTGTTCTAGTTAGCATCCCCCAAAGACAACAAGCCCTGTATTTCTCTTCTCTTCTTTGACTTTCTAGAAAAAACCCTCATCTCCAGTGCCTTCCTTGATGGTTCCATGACTCCTTCTCTGATCTCTTCTCTTGCAGCCTTTGGTCTCAGCACCACTTAACCTTAACTACCTTGTTCTGAAAATACATATGTATATATACACACACACACACGTAAATGACATACAATAAACTACACATATTCAACGTATACAGTCTAGTAAATTTAACACATCAACATATCATCACCATAATAAAGGTCACATATTCATCACCTCCAAATCCCCAAAGTTTCCTAATGTCCCTTTGCAATCTCTCCACTGCCTCTTCCCTACCCACTGGCCCCAGGCAACCACTAATCTGCTGATTTCTGTCACATAGATTAGTTACCATTTTCTAAAATTTCATATAAATGGAATCCTACAATATATACTCTTTTTATGGTTTCATTTCTTTCCATCAACACAGTTATTTTGACATTCATCCAGCTTGCTGCATGCATCAATAGTTCATTCTTTTCACTGCCTAGTAGTATTATACTGTATGCCTATATCACAATTTGTTATCAATTCACCTGTTGATGATTTGGCTTGTTTCCAGTTTTAGGTTATTACAAGTAAAGGTGCTATAAACATTTGTGTTCAAATCCTTAGACATAAACTTTAATTTCTTTTGAGTAAATACCTAAAAGTGAAATTATGGTGGGTACATATTTAACTTTGTAAGAAACCGCTACACTGTTTTCCAAAGTGGTTGAACTATTTTATATTCCTACCAGGAACAATGATAATTCTGTTCCCAACTTTGCCAATATTTAGCATGGTCAATATTTTAAAATGTATCCTATCCAGTGGAAATATAGTGGTATCTCATTGTGGTTTTAATTTGTATTTCCTTAGTGACTAATAAGGTTGAGCATCTTTTCTTTATATGTATTCTTTGGTTTAGTGTCTATTCAAATCTTTTGCCCATTTTGACTGGGTTGTTTATTCTTCTATTATTGAGTTATAAGAATTCTTTATAAATTCTAAGGTCCTTTGTTGGATATATGTTTGCAAATATTTAATTCCAGTCTGTGACTTGACCTTTTCATTTTAGTAGCAGTGTATTTTGAAGAGCAAATGTTTTAGTTTTGATGACATTCAATTTACTGAATTTTTCTTTTATGTTTTGTGTCCTATTTAAAAATTCCTTGCCAAACCCAGGGTCATCAAAATTTTTTTCCTACATTTTCATCTAGACATTTAAGTGTTTCTTCTCTGTATTAACATTTAAAATCAATTTTGAATAAATTTTTGTATATGGTGTGAGGTAAAGGTCAAGGTCCACTTTTTTTTTTTGCACATGGCAATCCAATTGTTGTAACACCATTTGTTGGTGACACGATTCTTTCTCCACAAATTGCCTTGACACCTTTGTCAAAAATCATTTCACCATGTATGTGTTGGTCTATTTCGGGACTATATTCTGTTCCAGTGATATCCATCATTACACCAATACTGAACTGTTTTGATTACTATTGCTTTATAGTCAGTTTTGAAATAAGATAATTTGATCTCCCCAACTTTATTTTTTTCAAAGTTTTAGTTGATCCTCATTATTTATAGATTTCATATTTGTGAATTCATGTACTTGATAAAATTTTTCTGACCTTGTTTTAGTACTGTAAATAAGCATCTTTTTTGTGTTCTATTTAGGGTCATGTTTTTTTAATTTTTGTGCTTTCTATTGGTGATGTCACTGTTTAAAATGGCCCCTGAGGAATCCACTCAAAGATGGCGGAGGAGTCAGACGTGGGGATCACCTTCCTCCCCACAAACACATCAAAATTACATCTACTTGTGGAAAATCTCCTGCAAAACACCTTCTGAATGCTGGCAGGGGACCTCAGACCTCCAAAAAGGCAAGAAAATCCCCGTGTGGCTGGGTAGCACAAAAGAAAAAAGGGAAAAGAGGAGACAAAGGAATCCCGAGGAGATGTGCCCCCCTGGCAGGGAACTATGAAGGGGGGAAAGCTTCCACACACTAGGAAGCCCCTCACTGGTGGGGACAGGTGGGGGGAGCTTCAGAGCCCCTAGAGGAGAGAGCAACAACAGGTGTGAGGAGGGCAGAGCGGAAAGAGTCCCACGTGGAGGAATCCAAGCAGCACTCCACAGCCAGAGACACTAGTCTCCTCACCCACAGCAGCGGGTGGGCACGGAGCACCAAGGCTTGGGCTTCGGAGAACAGACACCAGGGAGAGAACTGGGGCTGGCTGCGTGAAAACAGCCTGAGGAGCAAGTATGCCACAGCTAGCTGGAAGGGAGGTTGGAGAAAAGCCTGGGCCTGATGGAGAGGCAGGAGACCTTTGTTTTCGGGTGCTCAAGAGGAGCTTGCTGCTCTGCGAACTTACAGGCTGTAGAACAGTGCCTGCACGAGCACCACCAGAGACCTGCAGCTGCTGAATCGAAACACAGAGCCTGCCGCCACCACAGCTGCCAAGGGTCCTGTGTGTGGGGCAGGTCGTTGGCCACACCCTCCCAGCAGCAGGTGAAGCCTGCCAACAGCAAGGGTCCCACATTCAGGACCAACTTCCCTGAGAGAGCACACAGCACACCTCAGGCTCATGCTGACCTCTGCTAATGAAGGCACTCCCACAAGTTTCAACTGACTGTCATATCCCTCCCTCCCCTCCCCCCCCACCTGAATTTGTAAGTGAGCCCCAATCACCCTCTTTTGCCCCCTCTTGCCTGGGTGGGGAACTGACTCCTGAGAGCAGCCCACATGCAAAGAAGGGACCAAAACCAAAACTGATCCCTGAGGACTGCAAGACCAAAGAAGAAAAAGGGAAACAGCTGCAGGAGGAGCAGATTTAATACCCACAATAGGCTTGATAGACCCTGCATCTGTGGATCACCTGAATAAACGAGCATTTCTACAATAGAGGCTGTAGACTTAGGGGGCAACTGTGGACTGTGGAGGCTAATACACACAGGACTAATACCAGATCACAGTCTGAGCTCTCCACAGACCTCCCCACAGGAGGTACAGAGATCTACCTAGAAGTATTGGAGGACTTCCTGGTATGTTTGACTTGTTCCTGGTTTTATGTATTTGTTTGTTTAATATTTACTGTATATATTTGTATGTGGATTTGTTTGTTTATTGGTTTGATTACTCCCTTCTTTGTTTTCTTTGTTCTCTCTCTTTCTCTTTTCTTTGTTTTCTCTTTGTATTCTCTTTTTGCAAGTGCAAGCGTGCACATCTCCTTGTGTGATTTTGACTGATTAGAGTTGCTTTTACCACCAGTCTTGGGGATTTGTCTGTCCTTTCCCTTTCTTCCTTTTTTTTTTCCTTTTTTTTTTTCTTTTTTTCTTTTCTCTCCTTCCACCTCCTTTTTCTCCATGCTGTGCAGCTTCCAGAGTCTTGGTGCCCCAGCCAGGGGTCAAACCTTGACCTCTGAGGCAGCAGAGCTGAGTCCACGACATTGGACCACCAGAGAACTCTCGACCCCATGGAATATTAATCAGCAAGTGCTCTCCCAGAGGTCTCATTCTCAACACTAAGATCCAAATCCAACCAAAGGCCAGCAAGCTCCAGTGCTGGATACCTTAAGCCAAAAAGAACAGAGACAAGAGGAATTAGTACTAGGCAGCATAGGGAAAGAAGACAGCAAATACTATAAATTAGACAAAATGAGAAAACAAGGAAACACCTTGCAGGCAAAGGAGCAAGATAAAAACTCACAAGACCAAATAATTGAAGAGGAAATAGAAAAATTTCCTGAGAAAGAATTCAGAGTAATGATAGGAAAGATGATCCAAAATCTTGAAAACAAAATAGAGAAAATACAAAAAACATTTAATAAGGACCTAGAAGAAATAAACAACAAACAAACAGTAATGAACAACAAAATAACTGAACTTAAAAATACTCTAGATGGTATAAACAGCAGACTAACTGAGGCAGAAGAATGAGTAAGTGAGCTGGGAGATAGAATGGGGGAAATAACTATCACAGAGCAGGAAAAATAAAAAAGAATAAAAAGAATGGAAGACAGTCTCAGAGACCTTGGGGACAACATTAAGCATACCAACATTTGAATCACAGGCATCCCAGAAGAAGAAGAAAAAAAGAAAGGGTCTGAGAAAATATTTGAAGAGATTATAGTGGGAAACTTCCCCAACATGAGAAAGGAAATAGTAAGTCAAGTCCAAGAAGTGCAGAGAGTCCCATACAGAATAAACCCAAGGAAAAACACATCGAGGCACATATTAATCAAACTAATGACAATTAAAAACAAAGAAAAAATATTAAAAGCAGCAAGAGAAAAGTAACAAATAACATATAAGGGAAAACCCATAAGGATAACAGCTGATCTCTCTGCAGAAACTCTGCATTCCAGAAGGGAGTGGCAGGATATACTTAAAGTCTTGACAGAGAAAAACCTACAGCCAAGAATAATCTACCCAGCAAGAATCTCATTCAGATTTGATGGAGAAATCAAAAGCTTTACAGACAAGCACAAGTTAAGAGAATTCAGACCACCAAACCAGCCTTACAACAATTGCTAAAGGAACTCCTCTAGGCAGTAAACACAAGAGAAGGAAAAGACCTACAAAAACAAACCCAAAACAATTAAGAAAATGGTAATAGGAACATACATGTCAATAATTACCTTAACTGTAAATGGATTAAATGCTCCAACCAAAAGACACAGACTGGCTGAATAGATACAAAAACAAGACCCTTACATATGCTGTCTACAAGAAACCCACTTCAGACCTAGAGACACATATAGACTGAAAGTAAGGGGATGGAAAAAGATATTCCATGCAAATGGAAGTCAAAAGAAAGCTGGAGTAGCAATACTCATATCAGAAAAATTAGACTTTAAAGTAAAGACTATTACAAGAGACAAGGAAGGACACTACATAATGATCAAGGGATCAATCCAAGAAGAAGATATAACAATTGTAAATATCTATGCACCCAACATAGGAGCACCTCAACACATAAGGCAAATGCTAACAGCCATAAAAGGTGAAATTAATAGTAACACAATAATAATAGGAGACTTTAACACCCCACTGACACCAATGGATAGATCATCCAAACAGAAAATAAAGAAACATAAGCTTTAAATGACACATTAGACCATCTTGACTTAATTGATATTTATAGGACATTCCATCCAAAAACTACAGAATACACTTTCTTCTCAAGTGCACATGGAACATTCTCCAGGATAGATCACATCTTGGGCCACAAATTAAGCCTTGGTAAATTCAAGAAAATTGAAATCGTATCAAGCATCTTCTCTGACCACAATGCCATGAGACTAGATATCAATTACATGAAAAAAACTGCAAAAAATACAAACACATGGAGGCTAAACAATACGCTATTAAACAACCAAGAAATCACTGAAGAAATCAAAGAGGAAGTCAAAAAATTCCTAGAAACAAATGACAATGAAAACACAACGACCCAAAATCTATGGGATACAGCAAAAGCAGTTTTAAGAGGGAAGTTTATAGCACTACAATCCTACCTCAAGAAACACAAGAAAAATCTCAAATAAACAACCTCACCTTATACCTACAACAATTAAAGAAAGAAGAACCAAAAAACCCCAAAGTGAGCAGAAGGAAAGAAATCTTAAAGATCAGAAATAATCAAAAAAGAAATGAAGGAAACAATAGCAAAGAGCAATAAAACTAAAAGCTGGTTCTTTGAGAAGATAAACAAAATTGATAAACCATTAGCCAGACTCATCAGGAAAAAAAAGGGAGAAGATGCAAATCAACAGAATTAGAAATGAAAAAGAAGTAAGACACTGCAGAAATACAAAGATCATGAGAGTACTACAAGCAACTACATGCCAATAAATTGGATAACCTGGAAGAAATGCATAAATTCTTAGAAAAGCACAATCTCCCAAGACTGAACTAGGGAGAAATAGAAAATATGAACAGACCAGTCACAAGCAATGAAATTGAGACTGTGATTAAAAATCTCCCAACAAACAAAAGCCCAGGGCCAGATGGATTCACAGGCGAATTCCATCAAACATTTAGAGATGAGCTAACACCTATCCTTCTCAAATTCTTCCAAAATGCAGCAGAAGTAGGAACACTCCCAAACTCATTCTATGAGGCCACCATCACCCTGATACCAAAACCAGGCAAAGATGTCACAAAAAAAGAAAATTACAGGCCAATATCACTGATGAATATAGATGCAAAAATCCTCAATAAAATACTAGCAAACAGAATCCAACAGCACATTAAAAAGATCATACACTGTGATCAAGTGGGGTGTATCCCTGGAATGCAAGGATTCTTCAATATGTACAAATCAATCAATGTGATACATCATATTAACAAATTGAAGGATAAAAACCACATGATCATCTTTATAGATGTAGAAAAAAGCTTTTGACAAAATTCAACATCGATTTATGAAAAAAACTCTCCAGAAAGTGGGCATAGAAGGAAATTACCTCAACATAATGAAAGCCATATATGACAAACCAACAGCCAACATCATTCTAAATGGTGAAAAAACTGAAAGCATTTCCTCTAAGAACAGGAACAAGACAAGGGTGCCCACTCTCACCACTAT
Organism: Hippopotamus amphibius kiboko; assembly: GCF_030028045.1. NCBI lineage: Eukaryota > Metazoa > Chordata > Mammalia > Artiodactyla > Hippopotamidae > Hippopotamus > Hippopotamus amphibius. The sequence continues at coordinate 135,766,645 of NC_080190.1, read as the reverse complement.
TATTCAACATAGTTTTGGAAGTGTTAGCCACAGCAATCAGAGAAGAAAACAAAATAAAAGGAATCCAAACTGGAAAAGAAGTAAAATTGTCACTCTTCACAGATGACATGATATTATACATAGAAAGCCCTAAAGAAGCTAACAGAAAACTGCTAGCACTAATCAATGAATTTAGTAAAGTAGCAGGATACCAAATTAATGCACAGAAATCTCTTGCATTCCTATACACTAACAACAAAAGAGCAGAAAGAGAAATTAAGGAAACACTCCCATTTACCATTGCAACAAAAAGAATAAAATACCTCGGAATAAACCCGCCTAAGGAGGCCAAAGACCTGTATGCAGAAAACTATAAGACACTGATGAAAGAAATCAAAGATGATACAACCAGATGGAGGGACCTATCATGTTCTTGGATTGGGAGAATCAACATTGTGAAAATGACTATACTACCCAAAGCAATTTACAGATTCAACGCAATCTCTATCAAATTACTAATGGCATTTTTCATAGAACTAGAACAAGAAATTTTATGATTTGTATGGAAACGCAAAAGACCCCAAATAGCCAAAGCAATCTTGAGAAGGAAAGACGGAGCTGGAGGAATCAGGCTCCATGACTTCAAACTATACTACAAGGCTACAGTGATCAAGACAGTATGGTATTGGCAGAAAAACAGAAATATAGATCAACAGAACAGAATAGAGAGCCCAGAGATAAACCCACACACATATGGGCGCCTTATCTTTGACAAAGGAGGCAAGGATATACAATGGAGAAAAGATAGCCCCTTCAATAAGTGGAGCAGGGAAAACTGGACAGCTACATGTAGAAGAATGAAATTAGAACACTTTCTAACACCATACACAAAAATAAACTCCAAATGGATTAAAGACCTAAATGTAAGGCCAGACACTATAAAACTCTTAGAGGAAAACATAGGCAGAACACTCTATGACATAAATCACAGCAAGATCCTTTTGATTCCCTCCTCGTATAAAGGAAATGAAATAAAAAATAAACAAATAGGACCTAATGAAACTTAAAAGCTTTTGCACAGCAAAAGAAACCATAAACAAGACAAGAAGACAACCCTCAGAATGGGAGAAAATATTTGCCAATGAAGCAACTGACAAAGGATTAATCTCCAAAATATGCAAGCAGCTCATGTAGCTCAATATCAAAAAAGCAAATAACCCAATCCACAAATGGGTGGAAGACCTAAATAGACATTTCTCCAAAGAAGACATGCAGATGACTAACAAACACATGAAAAGATGCTCAACATCACTAATCATTAGAGAAATGCAAGTCAAAGCCACAATGAGGTATCACCTCACACCAGTCGGAATGGCCATCATCAAAAAATCTAGAAACCATAAATGCTGGAGAGGGTGTGGAGAAAAGGGAACCCTCCTGCACTGCTGGTAATCCAAGAAGACACATGTACCACAATGTTCATTGCAGCACTATTTACAATAGTCAGGACATGGAAGCAACCTAAATGTCCATCAACAGATGAATGGATAAAGAAGATGTGGCACATATATGCAATGGAATATTACTCAGCCATAAAACAGAATGAAATTGAGTTATTTGTAGTCAGGTGGATGGACCTAGAGTCTGTCCAGAAAGAGAAAGTAAGCCAGAAAGAGAAAAACAAATACCATATGCTAACTCATATATATGGAATCTAAAAAAGAAAAAAAAATGGTACTGATGAACCCAGTGACAGGGCAAGAATAAAGATGCAGATGTAGAGATCGGACATGAGGACACGGTGGCGGGGGGGAGCCAGGAAAGGGGAAGCTGGGACAAAGTGAGAGAGTAGCATTGACATATCTACACTACCAAATGTAAAATAGCTAGTGGGAAGCTGCTGCATGACACAGGGAGATCAACTCGATAATGGGTGATGACTTAGAGGGCTGGGATGGGGAGGGTGGGAAGAAGTCACAGGAGGGAGGGGATATGGGGATATATGTATGGATGCAGCTGATTTGTTGTACAGCAAAAACTGGCACAACGGTGTAAGGCAATTATATTCCAATAAAGAGCTAAAAAAAAAGTCCCCTGAGAGGAGTGTTGAATTGCTGTGTAGTGTTCCTAGGGCAAGAAGGCCCTGATGTGTTAGACTAACTTCATTCAGGCATGGGGAATACTGCTGCTGGCTGAGTTCAATGTTAATGAATCAAGAATGTACACTCAATAAGGTGTCTTTAAATAGAAACACCCATAAAACAAACTTCTGTATTGATTGGAGAAATGTTGTAGCCAGAAGCTTCCAGGAAATGAACCCTGTATTTCCCCTAGGGACAATGATCCAGTAATCACTAGTTCAGTGTTCACAGAGACTTATAAACCATAACTATTGTGAATAATAAGAATCGACTGTATTTGACTATTCAATTTTTTTTTCATTTTCATTTATATATTAGAATCAGATTATCAGTTTCTACCCAAAAAATTCTGCTAGGATTTTGATAGGGATTGCTTTGAATCTATAGGTCATTTTGGAAAGAACTGACATCTTAGCAACAGTAAGTTTCTATTTGATGATTTAATTTATCTCTCCATTTAGTTAGGTCTTGTTTAACTTATTGCAGACATCTTTTGTATTTGTCAATGTATAGATCATGTATATCTTTTGTCAAATTTATCCCTAAAAAAAAAAAAAAAAAATTTATCCCTAATTTCTATATTTCTGATACTAGTGTAAAATGGTACTTTTTAAACGTCTATTTCAGATTTTTGTTGTCAGTATACAAAAATAGTCAAATAATTTTGTATATTGACTTTTTATCTTGCAACTTTGCTGAACTCATTAATCAATTGTAGTGGCTTTTTTGAAGATTTTATCAGCTTTTCTAGATATGCAATCATATAGTCTGTATGTAAAGACAGTTTTACCTTTTCCTTTCCAATCTCTAATTTCTTTTTATTTCATTATTATATCAGTTGAAACACCCAGTCCAATGTTGAATGGAAGTGTGGCAGTGGACATACTTTCTTGTTCCTTATCTTAAAAGGAAAGCACTTAGTCTTTTACTCTTTTTTTTAATATTTATTATTTTATCTTTATTTTTTTGGCTGCATTGGATCTTTGTTGTTGAACACAGGCTTTCTCTGGTTGTGGTGAGCCGGGGCTACTCTTTGTGGTACGCAGGCTTCTCAGTGCAGTAGCATCTCTTGTTGCGGAGCACTGACTCTAGGCACATGGGCTTCAGTAGTTGCAGCATGTGGGCTCAGTAATTGTGGCTCACAGGCTCAGTTAGTTGTGGCACACAGGCTTAGCTGCTCCGTGCGTGGCATGTGGGATCTTCCTGGACCAGGGATCGAACCTGTGTCCCCTGCATTGGCAGGCAGATTCTTAACTCCTGTGCCATCAGGGAAGTCCCAGTCTTTTACTCTTGAGTATGATGTTAACTGTAGGTTTTTTCATAGATGTTCTTTATCAGGTTGAGGAATTTCCCTTTTATTTCTAGTTTATTGAGGGTTTTTATCATGAATGAATGTTGGGTATTGTCCAATTTTTTTGGCATCTATTGAAATAACCCTATATTTTTTCATTTTTTTAGTCTGTTAATATGGTGAATTGAATTATACTGATTTTTACTGAAGTGTAGTTGATATTGTATGTTACAGGTCTACAATAGAGTGATTCACAATTTTTAAAGATTATACTCTATAATTATTATAAAATATTGGCTATATTCCCTGCATTGTGCAATATTTTATACATAGTAGTTAGTACCTGTTAATCTCCTACCCCTACTTAACCCTCCTCCTTCCCTCTCCCCACTGGTAACCACTAATTTGTTCTTTATACCTGTGAGTCTGTTTCTTTTTATTATATTCACTAGTTTGTTGTATTTTTTTAGATTCCACATATCAGTGATATCATCCAGTATTTCTCTTCCTCTGTCTGACTTATTTTACTTAGCATAATGATACCCTTCAAGTCCATTCATTTTGTTGCAAATGGAAAAATTTAATTCTTTTTTATGGCCTGAGTAGTATTCCATGGTATACATATACCATATCTTCTTTATCCATTCATCTGCTGATGGACACTTAGGTTGGTTCCATATCTTGGCAATTGTAAATAATGCTGCTATGAACATTGGGGTACAAGTATCTTTTTGAATTACTGTTTGTGTTTCTTTCAAATATACACCCAGGAGTGGAATTACTGGATCATATAGTAGTTTTTTTAGTTTTTGAGAAACATCTATACTGTTTTCCACAGTGGCTACACCAACAGTGTATGAGGGTTCCCTTTTCTCCACATCCTCGCCAACATTTGTTATTTGTGTTCTTTTTTTTAAATTAATTCATTAATTAGTTTTTATTTATTTTTTTTGGCTGTGTTGGGTCTTTGTTGCTGCATGCAGGCTTCCTGTACTTGCCACTAGTGGGAGCTACTCTTCATTGCAGTGCTCGGGCTTCTCATTGTGGTGGCTTCTCTTGTTGTGGAGCATAGGCTCTAGGCATGTGGGCTTCAATAGTTGTGGCATGAGGGCTCAGTAGTTGTGGCACACAGGCTCTAGAGTGCAGGCTCAGTTAGTTGTGGCACATGGGCTTAGTTGCTCTGCAGCATGTAGGATCTTCCTGGACCAGGGCTCGAACCCGTGTCCCCTGCATTGGCAGGCAGATTCTTAACCACGGTGCCAGGGAAGTCTTATTTGTGTTCTTTTTGGTGATGGCCATTTTGACTGGTGTGAGGTGATATCTTGTGAATTTGATTTGCATTTCCCTGATGATTAGCGATGTTGAGCATCTTTTCACGTGCCTGATGGCCATCTGCATGTTCTCTTTGGAAAAATGTCTATCCAGGTCTTCTGCCCATTTTTCAATTGGGTTGCTTGTTTGTTTTGATGTGGCATTGTATGAGATGTTTATATATTCTGGATATTAACCCTTTATTGGTCATATCATTTGCAAATATTCTCATTCTATAGGTTGTCTTTTCATTTGTCAATGGTTTCCTTTGCTGTGCAAAAGCTTTTAAGTTTAGCTCCCATTTGCTTATTTTTGCTTTTATTTCCTTTGCTTTAAGAGATAGATCCAAAAAAATTTTACTATGATTTATGTCAAAGAGTGTTCTGCCTATATTTTCCTCTAGGAGTTTTGTGGTTTCTGATCTAACATTTAGGTCTTTAATCCATTTTGGGTTTATTTTTGTATACATTGCCAGAGAATGTTCTAATTTCATTCTTTTACATACAGGTGTCCAGTTTTCCCAGCACACTTATAGAAGAGACTGTATTTTCTCCATTGGATAGCCTTACCTCCTTTGTCATAAATTAATTGACCATAAGTGCATGGGTTTATTTCTGGGCTCTCTATTCCATTCCATTGATCTATGTGTCTGTTTTTGTGCCAGTACATACTGTTTTGATTACTGTAGCTTTGTAGCACAGTCTGAAGTCAGGGAGTGTGATTCCTTCAGCTCTGTTCTTTCTCAAGTTTGCTTTGGCTATTTAGGGTCTTCTGTATTTCCATACAAATTTTAAGATTATTTGTTCTAGTTCTGTGAAAAATGCCATTGGTATTTTGATAGGGATTGCACTGAATCTGTAGATTGCCTTAGGTAGTACAGTCATTTTAACCTTATTGATTTTTCCAATCCAAGAACACAGTATATCTTTCCATCTATTTGTGTCATCTTCAATTTCTTTCACAAGTGTCTTATAGGTTTCCAAGTACAGGTCTTTTACCCCCTTAAGTAGGTTTATTCCTAGGTATTTTATTCTTTTTGATGCAATGGTAAATGGGATTGTTGCATTAATTTCTCTTTCTGATAGTTTGCTGTTAGTGTATAGAAGTGCAACAGATTTCTGTATATTAATTTTGTATCCTGAAACTTTACCAAATTCATTAATGAGCTCTAGTAGTTTTCTGATGGCATCTTTAGGATTTTCTATGTATAGTATCATGTCATATATTGATGGATTTTTTAATGTTAAACCAATCTTGCATTCTTGTGATAAATCCTATTTAGTCTTGATCATATTATATATATGGATTCAATTTGATAAGTTTTTAAGAATTTTTGCATTCACATTCATGAGGAATGTTGGTTATAGCTTCCTTTTCCCTTTTTAATAATGTGACTGTTTTTCTGGCACATCAAAAGGATCATGCCCTTTGATTAAACTCTAACATAAAAGCTATTGGATTTCCCTGGTGGTCCAGTGGTTAAGCCTCCATGCTTCCACAGCAGGTGGGCATGGGTTCGATCCCTGGTTGGGGAACATCCCATATGTTGCATGGCACAGCCAAAAAAAAATTAACAATAAAAAAAATAAAAGCTATTAGATCACTTATGTAGCTTGAGAAAATAATGTCAGGAACATATCTGAACAATGAAAGCTGTAAAATGCATTTGGTGTGTTTCTTGAGATAAAAAAATGAGAAAGCTGGACAGGAAAGTTTATATTTTCTTGCCAAGTGAAGGTTTCTAAATGTTGCATGTTCATTATTCTTCCAGATAGATTAAATATTCCAGAAGGGAGGCAAAGAAAGGGAAAATTCTTTATTTAAAAAAAAATAAAGAAAACAAGATAAAGTTCTTTCTTGTTAGTGGGAAAAGAATTCAAGGGAAGGGAAATGGTAGAGGGAAAAAGACATGTGGAGATAGGCAGAATTCATGAGCATTTTTCCTCTCCACATTTTTAAATGGAGAAAGGGAAGAACAAAAACTTCTATTGAGACCTATGAGCTATGCACTATGGTAATGCTTTTGCATGTATCTTACATAACGGTTTCGGATAGGGAAGACTTTTTTGAGGACAAAAGAATCTACAATGTTGCCTCCAGTACATTCCAAATTGCTCATATGGGCAAAACTTTGAATATAAGATTATCTAATGTGCTTGATCTGGTCTTTAAATGAAAGGGCACGTTTTGAGACACTGACTAACTAGTGTCCAGAAAAAGGTTATATGGACAGTGAAGAGACCCAAATCCAGGTCATCTGAAGATGTGTTCATGCCTCCCCTGAAAAAGAGAAAATTAATGGGGTAGGGGGAGGATTACACTCTTTGATAATCAAAGGGCTTTCTCTCTTTAGTTGGAAAAGGAAATAAATTTTTTGGTATATGGCTTCAGATGGCAGAAATAGGATCAAAGGTGGGAATTATAGAGAATAGGATTTCAGCTTGACCACTGATCCAAGCTATCTGGAGGTGGGATACAGGTGCTTTGTAATGCCTTTGTGTTCCAGATGGACAATGATGGTTGGACATGCACCATGATTCTGGGACACCAGGAAGAAACAGAATTCCTGGGTTTAAGTGGGAGAGGGAGCTACCAGTCTAATAGATGAGGTCTGTTTCCACTTGAAGAACCAATGAATCAGCTGTGTCTGCCTCCTTTCTCCACACAGGCAGAGTATGAATAGAAGATGATGGGTATAGTGTGTGTGTGTGTGCACGCGCGCACGCAGCTTTTGAAAGCCATTACCTAACAGCCCCTCTCACAATCATTCTGTACCATGACAATATCACAGGAGTTGGTAGTGAACTTGGGGGAATGACAATCATTTGAATGTTAGTCCTGGGGAATTAGTTCTGAGTATCCCCTGGGAACAGTGGGCCTTCGAACCTGCCTGTCCTCCTGGGCTTGGAGGAGTGCCTCTGGCTGCAGGGTTGCCTGCTACCTCAAGGATCACGAGACAGCATCGGATTGTGAGTAAAAGCTAGGACCGTGCAGTCACATGGAACAGGACTTGGGTTCTGATTTGGTCTCATTTCTAGCCACATGACCTTGAGTAAATTGTCCAACCTGTTTTGGTATTTTTTTCCTTATCTCTAAAATGAGAATGCTGAACGTACTTTAAGAGCTCGATGTCAGAATTAATGAGATAACGAATATGAAGCAATTTGGAGACCTCCTGGCACAAGGTAAACACTTAATAAGTGGCTACAGTTAGGCTGGACCTCGTGTGCAGCACGCTGAGCTGGGCAGGGGCTGCAATCACTTTGGACCATGATTACCATGGTTATTTATTTGATTTACTCCCATGCAAGAATGTAGCTCCAAGAGCGCAGGAGCATTGCTGTTTTATTCACAATATGATTTCCAGTCATTTGCATGGGGCCTGGCACATCTTAAAGGCTCAAAACTGGAAACAGCTGTGTCTCATTCCTTTCCAGGCCCAGTGAGTCTCTCTCCATGTTGGCAGGGACAGGTCCCCGTGAGCAGCTCAGAAACAGAGGTCAGGGGATGGTCCAGCCTTCCCTTGGCACAACTTTTAACTGTCCACCGACCAAAAATCACAGGCTCATGAGGACTAATTGATGATTTGTCACCACCCTTCCCATTTTATGGGTGAGGAAGCTGAGTCAAGGAGTTTAAATAACCAGCTTAGCGTGAGATACCCAGCTGGAATGGCAGGACTGAAACTCAGGTCTGTGGACTACAAAGGCCCTGATCTTTCCACAAGGCTCCTGGTGTACAATTTCAGGTGTGCAAGCAAAACAGTATTATTATTATCTTTTCCTTGGAGAGAGAGAACTGCTCTTTAAGACTGGATGTTGGGGGCTTCCTAGGTGGCACAGTGGTTGAGAATCTGCCTGCCAATGCAGGGGACACGGGTTCAATCCCTGCTCCAGGAAGATCCCACATGCTGCGGAGCAACTAAGCCCATGCGCCACAACTATTGAGCCTGCGCTCTAGAGCCCGTGAGCTACAACTGTTGAGCCCATGTGCTGCAACTACTGAAGCCCATGCACCTAGAGCCCGTGCTCCACAACAAGAAGCCACGGCAATGAGGAGCCCATGCACCGCAACGAAGAGTAGCCCCCACTCACCGCAACTAAAAAGAAAGCCCGTGCACAGAAAAGAAGACCCAACACAACCAATATAATAAATAAATAAATAAATTTATAAAAAAAAAAGACTGGATGTATTAAGGTAAGTCTGGTGCTAACAGTAAAGGTAGTTTAACTGCTTCTGAGTGATGGGAGAGCTGGGTCAGCAGGGACGGCAGAGCCCTGGCTCCTCTCCTGCCCTGCTCCCTGACACCAGTGAATCTCAAAGTGTGGCAGCAATCTAGGTCAGAAGTTCATGGCAAATGCAGATGCCGAGGTCCCACCCCAGACCAGACTCTGAATCTCCCGGGGAAGGAGGAGGCCCAGGGGTCAGCTTCCTGGGTGACTCTTAGTTACTGAAGCTTGAGAACCACTGCCTGGGTTCAGGCCCCTTGGACCTGGGCCTCCCTGCTCCTCTACTCAATCAGTCTGTCTGAAGCCCAGGCAGTTTCTGCATCATGCTCTTTGCACCCACAACCCTAGAACAGGAGGGAGCCAAGGCCAGACCGATGCCTGGGACAGCCTGGGGCCTCAGGACTTGAGGTGGGACCAGGTCGGGGCTGGCAAACCTGGTGTGTGGGGAAGGCCCAGCTCATGACATCAGGGGAGAATTTTTTATTTTTTATTTGCTGGTCTCAAAATTCCTCTGGATTGACTAAGCCAGACCATGGAAAATGGACATCGGCAGATGCCCAGATCCCAGCGGATCATGGGGGCCGGAGACAGGGAGGAGAATTTCTTGTGCTCCGGAGAAGGGAAGCGCAGGACGGGAGTTAGCAACGTGGAGGGAGGCTGAGTGCGCTGCAGAGAAACCCCAGGGGAGAAGCTCCTGGAGAGGACGGGGCACGTTTAAGAAGATGTTTAGGTTGTTTGCTGAGCAGTATGTGAGGTGACCTCGCCTGGGCTCCCCCAGTCCTCCAATACATTCTATTAAAGCCATGAGCATATGGTACGCATAATTTCTGTTGTGGAAACTGAAGAAGGGTCAGAGGTTCAAGCGGAAGGCCAGGATGATCCAGGCTTCGCTCAGCAAACAACCTGGAATCCTGGGGTCTGAGAGGAGCCAGAGAACACAGGGCGCCCTGGGGCTCACAGAGTCTGAGGGCCTTAGGCTTGTACAGGCCACAGAACCAGAGGAGTCGAGCAGATGTTCCCTCTCTCGGGGGGGCAGGGAGGCCCCCAGCCAACAGTTCTCAACCCACTGAAAAGTGAGAAGACAAAAGGAAAATGGTTTGGCTGTATAAACGCGATACTAATTACAGCCATTTGTGCAAACTGCTTTCCATTAGTGCTTAATTGCTTACCATGTGGTATAATAACAATTACGCATTGCATGACCTACATGTCAGATTAGCTGAGTTTTGTTTGCCTCCATGTAGAGCGGTCTTTCTCATGTCTTTGAGGAAGTCTGGTTGTCTTTGGGCTAATACAGTGGCTTTATTTATAACTTGAAAAAAATATATAGGCACAACCCTCGGTGTATGGGTAAGTCTCTCTTCTAAGAGGCAGATTACATCATGTGCCTCAAATGTTAGTATGTTGTCTAGTTTGGGGGCTTGGGCAAAAGAAGAGAATGTGAGTTCTATTAGCACTGTAGATCTGTTTGCCCTTTTTATTTAGGAAACCTATAAAGCATCCCTCACCAAAGTAACGAGGTCCCCACACACCTCTAAAATTGAACTTGAATAATCATTCCCAGCCAATGTTAATAGCTCATCCTAAATCCATGCTTCAGGGAAGAGGATAAAATACAGAAACAATTCCTCAGGGCACAGTTAGTAGAGACAGCAGATATAAAGGCTCTTCAGCAGTTTCCCCCTAAAGAACAGCTTGGAAGTAAAGGACAGCAGCTCATGAAATCAAGGAGGCTATTTCTGAGAAGGAGCCTCCAATGATCTTCCAAACTCTTCCCGATGGCCTACTGTGTGCCTGGCCCTGGCCTCAGCGCTGTAAAGACAGAGTGGGGGGCAGAGGTCAATACAAAATACATGAGTTACAAAACCCTGTTTCTGTCCTTAGGGAAATGATGACTTGGGTAGGTGAGGCGCCACATATGCATTAAATGGGCCCAGATAAGAGGAGAGAGTGGGAGAGCAGAGGAGGACAGAACAGATACATCAGCAAAGCAATCTTACTTCTGCAAGTGGTCTGATCCAAGTTGAGGATGTAGCCTTGTTTGCACCTGCAGACGTACGAGCCAGGAGTATTGATGCAGAAGTGCGCGCAGTTATGCTCCAGGATGCTGCACATGTGGACCGCTGAAAGGGAAGACATGGCAAGTTAAGGCGATGATGATGCCTTCTCTAACTTCATCCCCCCTCAAACATTCATCCAGAATCTACACTGTGAAGGAGCGAGCAGGACCCAAGAGAAACAGCTGCAGGCTCTGCCCTCAGGAGGGTCTACAGCCTCTGGTCAGACAAGACAGTTCTACAGAAATGCCATCAGCAATATATAGATAAAGTGCCATGGAAGGTCAAAGGGAAATGATGTTAGGCTGAGCCATGTGACATCACTGATATCCAACTGAAAACAGGTCAAAAGCGACCTACAAAAACAGAAATTTCACAGTTCAGTTAATAACACCCAATTGGTGGGCAGAGGGATCAGAAAGTTTGCTGATACCAGAAAGAGGCTTTGGCTTTGGCTAGGTGTGGATTTTTGGTAGGCAGCAACGGGTCTGGAGGAAAAGCTATAAGTTAAACGAGGATGTGGTAAAGAATCGACAGTTTCTCAGGATCGTAAATCCCAAGAGTAAAGTAATTTTTTAACAGGCAAAAGTGTTATAAAAATTTTTGGAATAAAAAAATGCATTCATATGTTTCCATAATCTTTGTCTCAATTTAAAATATTTTTGCATTTAGTTTCTGAGGTACCTCAGCTTTCATATACATCAATTCTTGCATAAGTCTGTCTGGAGCTCATAAAAATTCTTATTGTTTTTTTACATCTTAATTTATGATTTTACTCCATATATTTCAACCTGAACATATTTAAAATTACAAGCATCAGTATAAGCAGAGTACAAGTTATGCAAGTGTTCTCATAAACAAAAAGGATGTCCATATGTAGAAATATATTTTTATAAAGCTTTCAAAAGCTAAGAACAATCCCCTTAACCCAGTGCTTGGGAAAATTTAGATACTGATGAAATCGACAGCATATCTTAAGTATATGTCCCCTTACTTCAGAGCAAGAAACATGGCGGGCAGTAAGTGAAAGTAAAACTTCTCTATTTCATAACAATACAATTTAGAATGATTATTCTGAGTTTACAATTGTCTGTGTTTTAATTCCTGTTAAGATGCAAATAACCTTAGGAAAGTTCATAGATTAAATCCAATCAGTCATTTTTACTTCGGTGTGAAAGAAGTACCTGTTTTTGTGACCATGGGCAATTTTCTTAGCATCTTTATATTAAATGGGATATAATTTAATATATCTTCTTGTCTGATCAACCTCATGAGGGCCTTGTAAGTGTTAAAATAATTAAGATGGTAAAGTGCTTAGAACATTGCCCAGGGGAATGCTTGATATGAGTTAACTGTATGTAGCAAAGGAGAAGCATGATGGACTTTTATTACATACCTGGGTTCATCCTATATACATATTCATCCTCAACTTGGTTTTTCATTCAACATTAATAACAGATTCTATCTCTATTGATATACACTATCTTTCATGAAATCTAAGATGCACCCGGGACTTTTCTGGTGGCACAGTGGTTAAGAATCTGCCTGCCAATGCAGGGACATGGGCTGGATTGCTGGTCCTGGAGGATCCCATGTGCCAAGGAGCAACTAAGCTCGTGTGCCACAACTACTGAGGCTGTGTGCCACAACTACTGAAGCCCATACGCCTAGAGCCCATGCTCCATAAGAGAAGCCATCACAATGAGAAGCCAGCGCACCACGCACCGCAATGAAGAGTAGCCCCCACTCACCGTAACTAGAGAAAGCCTGCGTGCAGCAACGAAGACCGAACGCAACCAAATAAGTAAATAAATAAATTTATATTTTAAGAAAACAAGATGCACCCAATTTCAGAGATGTTAAAGTATGAGGACACAGTTGGTCCTCATTATTTGCAGATTCCATATTTGCAAATGTGCCCACTTTCAAAATTTTATTTGTAGGGGTTCCCTGGTGATGCTGTGGTTAAGAATAAGACTGCCAATGCAGGGGACACAGGTTCAAGCCCTGGGCTGGGAAGATCCCACAAGCCACAGAGCAACTAAGCCCATGCACCATAACTACTAAGCCTGCACTCTAGAGCCCAAGAACCACAACTATTGAGCCCCCGTGCCACAACTACTGAAGCCCGTGCACCTAGAGCCCATGCTCTGCAACAAGAGAAGCCACCGAAATGAGAAGCCCGCACACTGCAACAAAGAGTAGCCCCTGCTGGTCGCATCCAGAGAAAGCCCCCACGTAGCAATGAAGACCCAAAGCAGCCAATAAAAATAAATGTTTATTTTTTAAAAATTTATTCGTAACCCTAAAGTCAATACTCACAGTGCTTTCATCACCCATAGACATGCTCAGAGCAGTGAAAACTTTACGTCACCTGATGCACAAGTTCCCAGCTGAGGCTGAACGAGGTCACGTTCCACATGCTTGTTTCTGCTCTCAGACTGTGAACGAGTGTCCTTTTCAAAGTCTTTTCAGTGCCACACTTTTTGCATTTTTGTGCTTTTTGCTGGTGACTTTGCTGTTTAAAATGGAGCCAAGTGTGGTGCTGAAGTGCTGGTGTTTGCTGAAGTGAAGTGTGTCTCGTGTTCTAAGTGCAAGAAGGCTGTGATGTGCCTCACCGAGAAAATGCGTTTGATCAGTGTCATTCAGGCATGAGTGATATGCTGTTGGCTGTGAGCTCAGTGCTAATGAATCAACAATATATATAAATAAGGTGTCTTTAAACAGAAACATACGTAAAACAAGATTATGTATTCATCAGCTGACAACAATGTAGAACCAGAGGCTCAGAGGAACCTAACGCTGTATTTCCTCTAAGAGCAGTGGTTCAGTACTTGCTAATTCACTGTTTGCCATGACTTTATAGAACATAATTACCAAGAATAATGAGACTCAACTGTACACCTTAGATTTGATCAGCTACATTAGATCTAATTCATTCCTTTTCATTGGTTTATCCATTGGTCATGTGACTATTCCTCATTGTATTCAGCCATTTCCCCACCAGCTCACATTTTCGCTTTGCCGATGCTGTGATGAACATTCTCAAATACATCTCCCTGAGCACATGTGCAATCGTTTCTCGAGGACTGGGTCCTACTTTAAATAGATATCACCTAATTGCCTTGCAAGGTAGCTCATACCCGCAACGCATGAGAGTATAGAGTCCCACCTACTCACACTTCAGCTCTCAGGATTATCAAACGTTAAGTTTTTGACAGCGCTAAGAGGGAAAAATCATTATCCTGTTTTTAATTTGCATATGCTTTGCACCCTGGAAGGCTCTCTTCTCTTCCTACGCTGCTAGAGTCAAATTACCCACAGGCACAGAGGCATTCCTGTGCAACTCTCGGCGTGTCACCATTTTCCTCCGTAATGAAGGAAATCTAAAGTCTAGGCACCCAGCAAAACAGCCATTAGCCACCCGTGCGAGACCCAAGTGATGAGCCGGCTGCCTGTCTTCTCACTGAGACCCTGACAGATAATTATTTAGACAGATATGAGGCAGAGAAAATATCTGCTGGGCAGCAGACAGCATAGTGGTGATGAGAAAGACCTCTGGAAACAGACTGAGCTTCACCATGAACTTGTATGAATTAATTTCTCTGAACTCCATTTTCTTCACCTGTCAAATAAGGAAATTAAAAGAACTATTGCACAGGGTTTTGGAACGACAGCTTGTTGCTAAGGCTTGTTTGGGTCATGTACCATAAAAGAAATTGGAACCAGGAGACTGTACCATGTACCCAAAAGAAACTGACACCTGGAAGTTGGTGTAATGGAAAGAGCACAGGGTTAGAAGTCAGAAAACAGGTGCTCCAGTTCCCCTCTGGCTCGAACACGTGAGGGACGTTCAGGTAAGGTGGGTAGCTCCTTTTGGCTTATTTCTTTACCTGTAGAATAAAGGCATGCATGGTGTCTAAGGACCGTCAGTCCAGGCACTTATTATTTTATAGCACCCCCCTTTTCTAGAAGCTGCCCTTCCTTCTCATTCGAAATGCGCGATGACTGGCGGAGCTGCTGTATTGGTGTGAGGCAGCCCCCCTCCTGCCCACAGCTGGGTGTTCAGGGTTTGACAGTCAGAGTCTTTTCTTGGCATTTAGGCACTAGGATTGAGGAAAAGGGGGCTTATACCAAGGGCAAGCATATCTGGGGGCTGACAGGGCACATGCTCTCTGCCCATGGGCCAGAGAAGTCCAGGGGCAAGCAGAGTGGAGATGGAGAGAAAGAAGGACTGTCATGCGCTACACTTCTTATTTCCATGAGTAATATAACACAATCTGCCCTTCTTAAGCTAGTTCAAGTTGAATTTCTATTATTTTCAACCAAAAGAATCCTAAACATTTTTACCAAGGTAGTATACAAATTTTCCATCTGTAAAATTCTAGAGATGAGGAATCAGTGATCCTAGAGCATCTGGCCCTAGTGCCTTGCTCTCCTGCGGGGCAGGCCTTTGTGATGTGTCTGAAGCGGGATGATCGTCCTGCCTCCTCCGGTGGCCTGCAGGTGGTCTCACACGTCAGAAGGACCTGTAGGTTGAAGCTGGGTCAAGGCTTTGTGTTCAGAGGAAGGAATCACTAATGAGCAGACTAAGTCACTGGCAGGATTGGATTTTTAACTAGGAAATCTCAATGTTCATAAATGGTTATTAATGAATGTGTGATTGACTAAAGGAATGACCAAAGGAGTGGTGGGCTAATTGGGGATCTTAAAAGGAACAATCACTGGGTACAGAAAGTCAAGGCCTGTGGAAGCGAACCTGGCCTCCCACTTAGCAACGGGTCCTCCAAGGGCTGCAGTAAGTGTGGACTTTACTGGTTGATGGGAGGTGTGTCTTAGGAGCACTTTAGGGCCTTCAATTATGCCTGGCCTGGGTGGGGTGGGGCTATTAGGATAGGTACAACCAACCTCCGGGCTTTAAATACCAGGCTCAGCTGATAAAGCAGATACCAAGAGGTTAATTAAAAGCAGCCCTGGGGAACACTCTTGCACTGTTGGTGGGAATGTAAATTGATACAGCCACTATGGAGGACAGTATGGAGGGTCCTTGAAAAACTAAAAATAGAGTCACCATATGACCCAGCAATCCCACTGCTGGGCATATACTCAGAGAACACCATCATTCAAAAAGATACATGTACTCCAATGTTCACTGCAGCACTCTTTACAACAGCCAGGATATGGAAGCAACCTAAATGTCCATCAACAGATGAATGGATAAAAAAGATGTGGTACATATATACAATAGAATATTACTCAGCTGTAAAAAGCAATGAAACTGGGACATTTGTAGAGACATGGATGGACCTAGAGACTGTCATACAGAGTGACATGAGTCAGAAAGAGAAAAATAAATATTGTATATTAACACATATATGTGGAATATAGAAAAATGGTACAAATCAACCAATTTGCAAGGCAGAAATAGAGACACAGATGTAGAGAACAAACATATGGACACCAAGTAGGGAAAGCAGGAGGGTTGGGGGGAATGAAGTGGGAGATTGGGATTGCCATATATACATTACTAACAAGAAAAAAAATACCAAATTGTACATTCTAAATATATGCAGTTTATTGTCTGTTAACTGTATCTCAATAAAAGTTCTTAAAAAAAAAAAAAAGCAGCCCTGGGAAATCCTTGGTGGTCCAGTGGTTAGGACTCCGTGCTTTCCCTGCCAAGGGCCCAGATTCAATCCCTGGTTGGGGAACTAGGATTCTGCGAGCCACTTCGTGCAGCCAAAAAAAAAAAAAAAGGCAGCCCTGCCCAGGTTACAAGTCATCAGAAGGCTCAGGATAGACATGCATTTTTCAGCCCCTCAATTCAGTGTCCTCTCTCACTGGGTGGCAAAAATGGTGGGCCCCAGGATGGGTAGGTTTTGGTCATCCTGTAGACAGGGCCTCATTCACAGGACACCTGGCCTCTAAGTTTCTCTTGGCAGTCTCAGGGTGGCCTGAGAATGCAACCTCAGGAGTTCCCTTGCCCCTAGCTGTGGCTGGTGTGGGAATTCACTGCCAGTGGGTACAAAGCCACCGCTGTGCCGGAGTCCACGTCCACACAGCCAGTGAGCGCCAGAGCCAGGACTCCCAGTCAAGGTCAGTCTGGCTCCAGAGCCTAATCCAATTATACAGTAAAGATTCCTGCCTTGATCACTCCTGGAGATACCTTGTCTCCACCCATCCACAGATCCAGCAGTGCTTTTCAGTTCCACCAAAAGCATATAAGCCTCAGCCCATGTTCCCTCTGAAATCCCTTCTCTAGCTGCACTTTGACCTCCACACCCCTGCCTAGCCTCTCGCCAGCATATTTCAAGCTGTGGGTTATGTCTCCTTAGCAGGTCACGAAATTAACAGAGATTCTGGACTCATTTTTTTGTTTTTGTTTTTAAGTGAAATAGAAAAAAACGATTAAAAGAATCACTGCTTTCCTGGCTTACTGCAATCACCCTCCATACACATCTCTAGCCAGTAAACTCCTACTCTTCTTTCAAGTCTGTGTAGCACTTAGTAGTTAAGATTTAGGTTCTGAGCCAGAATGCCTGGGTTCACAGCTCAGCTCTACCACTTAGTGCTGTGTGACCTTGGACAAGTTACTGAACTTCTCTGGGTCTCTATTTCCTCTTCTGTAAAATGGGAATTATAGGAGCACCTACTTCACAGGTTTGTTGTGACAATAAGATGAGTAAACATACGCTAATAGCTCAAAACAGCACATGCACATATTAATACCAATAAGTGTAAGTTATAATCATTTTCTCCTCTTTAAAGCTCTCCTGGACTCCCTAGGCAGACCCAGGCATTCTTTGATCAGAGGGCCCCCAGTGCCAGGTGACTTCCCAAGGCCTCTGAAGTGCACACTTCATATGGCCAACATCCCACTTCTCCATGATGAGAGTATCTTCTCACCAGCCTGAAACCCTTGGGCCCGGCAGGTGGAGTATAAGAGTTCTAGAGCCAGAGAGACTCCAACTCTGCCACTTGAAGCTGCTTATCCTTTCTAAGCCTCAGTTTCTACTTCTGTAAAATGGGGTGATAATAGTACCTGCTTGCAACCTAAATGCCCATCAACAGATGAATGGATAAAGAAGATGTGGCACATATATACAATGGAATATTACTCAGCCATAAAAAGGAATGAAATGGAGCTATATGTAATGAGGTGGATAGACCTAGAGTCTGTCATACAGAGTGAAGTAAGCCAGAAAAACAAATACTATATGCTAACTCATATATATGGAATCTAAAAAAAAAAAAAAATGATACTGATGAACCCAGTGACAGGGCAAGAATAAGGATGCAGATGCAGAGAATGGACTGGAGGACATGGGGATGGGGGGGCAAAAGGGAAGCTGGGACAAAGTGAGAGAGTAGCATAGACATATTTACACTACCAACTGTAAAACAGACAGCTAGTGGGAAGTTGCTGTGTAACAAAGGGAGATCAACTCGATGATGGGTGATGCCTTAGAGGGCCAGGACAGGGAGGGTGGGAGGGAATCTTGGGAGGGAGGGGATATGGGGATATATGTATAAATACAGCTGATTCACTTTGGTGTACCTCAAAACTGGTACAAGAGTGTAAAGCAATTATATTCCAATAAAGAGCTTAAAAAAAAATAGTACCTGCTTCACAGGGCTATTATAAGTATTCAGTGAAGTAATGTATGGAAAGTACCTAGCCCAGGATGAAATTAGCTGTTATTATCAGAGTGTAGCTCAATAAATGTTTAAGGAACAAATGAGATGTCCCAAACCCCAGAGCACTGCCATCTGCAACATGGTAGACATGTCAGAGGATGGGAGGGCAGGTCAAGGCTAAGGCCACCTACTTAGCCTGGTGGTTCTCTGTGTGTTTAACTGTAATCACACACAACACGGCACACGTTGAATAGGGCTCTCCAGTTTATAACACTTGTTCAGACATCTACTCTCTGCTGGTAAAATCCCCAGTTTACAGATGTACATCTATACAGCTGGCAGCTGGGGTCACTGAAACGTCAGTCTGTCCCTCCCTACCTCAAAGGCTTCCCATCAAACTCTGAGGTGAATGTTAACCTCAGAGCTTGTGTACCTAGCATGGCTGGACTGCGGAGGCTGCCAGCAGAAAACTGTTTATCTTAAAAGAGGAATTTCTATCTCCCAATGCGAAGAGGAATGAAATGAGCAAGAGGTTTGGAAGCAGAACCCACCATCTCCTGGCTGCTGGGGAATTCACTTAACAAGTTTACAGTCCTGTGAAAGGGAGGGACAGTATCGTGCTGCTTCCCCAGATTTTCATGAGGATAAAGTGTGAAAACACAAGAGAAAGTGCTTTGTAAATGTCAGTTATTGCAATCCTTACTGCTTGGTTGATAAAGAGGCCCTGGGGCCTCCTTCACCTTTCAAGACGGTTGACAAGTCTGCTGAGCAGAGCCCTGCGATGAGAGCCGGGAGCTGGGCTTCTGCGGGGTGTGAAGGGGGATTCAGGTCACAGGACTCGACAAATGAACGAATGAATGAATGGCATAATCCTTATGTTTTCTTAGAGCTTCCAGATTACAAAAACCGGGGTAGCCAAACTGCCTTTTCTTTTAATTTTGCTGCCTGGCCATAGAGCACAGAGAAGGGTCTCTTGTGAGCAAGTCCGCACCCTCAGCCTCGTCACATTACCTTTCCCTGTGCTGAGCCATTCAAAGGGCTTATAAAAGAACTCCTCCATTAACATTTTTCCAAGACAAATGAATAAACCCGTCAAAACTGTTACAGAACCAATTTCTTTTTTAATATTTCCAGGAAAGGGGGAACATAAATTCTGCAGAAGTCATTTAAAGTCATAAACCTTAAAAATGTTTGCAGCGCATTCTCCTGGCTGAAGGTTTCCAGGTGACTCAGGCCACAGCACACCACAGCAACCCAGCCCCTCAGCGGCGCCAGGGAAAATGGCCCTTCTGAATATTTTCCAAGTGACATTGCAGAGCAAAAGTTTCTTTTTCCTTCATGGCAGTGATTTTTTTAAGTAAACTTTTTGATTTTGGAGTCAAGAATCAATGGGGTCTCTGCTTTTTGAATATAGTTTTCAGGAGAGAATTTCTTTAAAAGACACATCAAAAGCACACTGTTCTTCCTTCCTGAGGCTTCGACGGGGTGGAGGGAGGTGGGGGGGTGTTTCTAGGCTTTGTCACATTCTGAGAACTGGTCCAAAGGTTTCTGCTCCCAGGGAGTTGGAGATGAGTCTGGTCCTTAAGGTCATTCTCCACTCAGACTCCAGGGAAATGCTAGTCATTTCAGAATAGATACTTGCTTTTGTTTTTCCATCAAAGAAGCATGGCAGTTGGAGAGGACA
This sequence comes from Hippopotamus amphibius kiboko, assembly GCF_030028045.1. Classification (NCBI taxonomy): domain Eukaryota; kingdom Metazoa; phylum Chordata; class Mammalia; order Artiodactyla; family Hippopotamidae; genus Hippopotamus; species Hippopotamus amphibius. Next base: position 135,746,315 of record NC_080190.1, on the reverse strand, counting down.
GGAACCAATGGGGGTGGGCAAGGCAGGATTGGACACTGTTTACCAGGTCGGGAGGCTCGCTTCCCATTTCTAGGGACTAGCATGGAGCCTGGGTTGGTAGCCTGGGGCCCCGCCATTCTGGAAGAGGAAAGGATGAAAAGACAGTGGCAGAAGGAGGAAACCACGAAGAGAGCAAGTTGACCTGCTGGCAGAGCTGAGGCAGGAGCTCGGCTTGGAGGTGACTGGGAGGAGTCTGGCCAGAAAGGGAGAGAGAAGCCTTGTGGAGGGAAGGGTTAGAAAGCAAGATGGGAAGAAGACCCTTAAAGCAGAAGAATGCAGCTCAAGCACTTGGGGAGGCATGCCCTTGCAGAAGGAGTTGGGAGGTACCTGCCATCCTAACAGGTGGGGAGGCACCAGGAGCACATCTTCGTCCTACTGGTACACTGGGCCCCTTTCTGGGTTGAGAAAACATCCACTGCTAGCACCACCATGGGGCAAAAATGCTCAGTGTTCCACACCATCCAAGGAGAAGTTATGTCATTATTTTTGTCCTCTCATTCCCATGCTTGTTCCAACTCATGAATTCCAACCTAGGGAATGCCAGGGCAAGCTAATGTGCTAGAGAAAAACTTCACCTACTACTCTTAGTCACCCTGCACTTTGAGTGTACATGTCTCTTCCCCAGGGAAATCTCCCTAAGTCCCCTGGCCTAGAAAAAATCAAGGTCCTGCCTTGAATTTTTCTTCCGTTACACTGTTACAACTACAGTTACTTACTTATTTATATAACTGCATCCTGAATATGTCTCTTTGGCCAGAGCCTGAGCCCCAAGAGAACACTGTGTTTACCTTGGCCTTTGCTAAACGCCCTTTGCCAGCACAGGACCTGGGACCAGATAGCCCAGAATGAGCACTGAGAGATGAATAAACTCATCCTAATGATTCCCGGAGAAGGGCCACAGAGAAACAGGACTTACTGCACAACTTGTTCTGGAACACTGAGGTCAGCGACTCAATCTGGCTGAAGTTGGCCACCAGGAAGACGTGGTCCTCGTGGGGCTCGCTCCCGATGGCCTTCAGCGTGTTGAAGTCCACCTGGCCCACGCCAATGGCAAAGATCAAGATGCCCGCGTCCCGTGCCTTTGCAGCCACCTCGGCCACGGAGTCCTGGGGCCTCCCATCGGTCACAATCATTATGACCCGCGGCACGTTCTCCCTCAGGGGCCGGGCCCCCTCTGCTTCTGAGAACGCGATGTTCAGGGCGTACTGGATGGCCAGCCCCGTCATGGTGCCGGTGGACAGATGCCGCATCCTCCTGACGGCGCGCTCCACCTCGGACTTCCTCTTGAAGGTCTTGAGGGAGAACTCATTCTTGACGGTGCTGCCGTATTGGAGCAGGCCCACGCGGGTGACGTCAGGGCCAATGTCCAAGAACTGCAAGATGTCCACGATGAACTCCTTGACCTTCGCATAGTCGTGGGTGTTGACGCTGCGGGAGCTGTCGATGATGAAGACCACGTCGGCCCGCTTGTTGTCACAGGAGCTCTCTGGGGAAGCAGCGGAGGGCAAACACATAAGAAGAGTGCTGGGCACAAACCCACGACTGTATAAAACAGATGACCAACAAGGGCCTCCTGTAGAGCACAGGGAGCTTACTCAATATTTTGTAATGACCTATAAGGGAGGAGAACCTGAAGTTATATACAGGTGTATAAATGAATCCCTGTGCTGTATACCTGAAACTAACATGATCCTGTAAATCAAATATACTTCAATTAAAAATAAACAAGAGAAGAGGAGAGGAGAGCAGAGCAGAGCAGAATGTTAAGGACTGAGGGCAGCTTGGAAATCCTAGGGCTGGGGATCACCTTTTAAAGCTCCAAACTTCATCGTTTCTCTTCCGCCCTCAGGAAGGTTGTAAGGGTGTATATGTGCACGACTGGGTGATCATGAGTACCGGCCACAAATGATACTATTTCTTTTTACAAGACAAATGAACTTCAGTTTCTAGAAAGTCATCAATGCAGTTTTTAGGTGGGCAGACGCCAGAGCAGGGTCAAAATGACTTTATTTTTTTTATTTTATTTTATTTTTTAAAATGACTTTATTATTTACTGCAGAGCACAGAGGCTTGGCTGGATACTTCAGGGAGTACAGAAGACCCTTAGGGTGGGGACCCAAGTCAAGGAGCTTACAGTCTACCTGGGGAGACTTAACTAATGGAACAAGGAAAGAATAACTAGTATGCAACTATGTGGTGCTGACACTAGGTGTTCAAAGACCAGGAATATTAGTAGGCTGGAGCCAAGGAGATGGCTTTACAGTTGCATAGTGTTTGGACTGAGAGAAGGAACACATGGAGATGGACACGTGAACAAAAGCCCAATATGACATGAATACATCAGATAAGAGAACAAGTGATAAAGGTCCTACTAGGAGTCATGGATAGGAATTAAGCTGGAGGGGTAGCTTGAAGCCACATTTAAAGTCCTTTCAAAAGGACTTTAAATTCAGACTGAAATTTGTACATGATGCCACAGGTGACGGGCATAATATGATTAGCATTACATTATGTAACTTATCTCTTCTGTAGGGAAGTTACGTAATGAAAAGCCAATTGAGTGGGGCAGAAGTTTGTGGAGAGGATATGAACAAAAGGGAACCCTCATGCACAGTTGGTGGGAATGTAAACTGGTGCAACCACTGCGGAAAACAATATGGAGCTTCCTCAAAAAACTAAAAAATAGAACTACCATATGACCCAGCAATTCTACTCCTGGGTATATATCTGATAAAAACAAAAACACTAATTCAAAGAGATATATGCACCCCAATGTTCATAGCAGCATTATTTACAATTGCCAAGATATGGAAGCAACCTACGTGTCTATCAACAGATGAATGGATAGAGAAGGTGTTTTGTGTGTGTATACACACACACACACACACACACACACACACACACACACACACACACACACACTGGAATATACTACTCAGCTACAAAAAGTGAAATTTTGCCATTTCCAACAACATGGATGGACTTGGAGGGCATTATGCTAAGTGAAATAAGTCAGACAGAGAGAGACAAATACTGTATGATATCATTTATATGTGAAATCTAAAAAAATAAAACCAGTGAATAAAACAAAAAAGAAACAGACTCACAGATACAGAGAACAAGCTAGTGGTTACCAGTGGGGAGAGGGAAGGGAGAGGAGGAATACAGGGGTAGGGATGAAGCGGCACAAACCACTACGTATAAAATGAACAAGCTACAAGGATATACTGTACAGCACAGGGAACGCAGCCAATATTTTATGCCTATAAACGGAGTATAACCTTTAAAAACCCTGAAGCACTGTTGCACACCAGTAACTTATATAATATTGTACTTCAACTATACCTCAGTTTTTTTAATAAAAAGCAAAAAAAAAAAAAAAAAGCCAGTTGAGTTGGGCAGGGGTTTGCAGGGTGGATGATACAGACCATTTTTGCACGAATCTGGTTGAGAGAGAAATTTAATCCCAACCGGGGTGGGGAGGTCGGGGGCAGTAGTGGAAATGGAGAAGGTACCTGGCCAAGAAACATTTCAACAAAGGACACCGTGAAATTAGAAAAAGGCAAACGTCGAAGTCTCTCCCTTACCACCGCAAGCACCATACTTATTCTTCAAGTGCTCAAGCACGAAGGCATTCGGGGAAGAGGGTGGGACTGGATGAGATGAGAGGCCTCTTGCCTCAGAGGGTGGAGGCTGGGTGTCCCTGCTGGAACGTCTCAGATATTCTGAGCTATGGCCTCCAGCCCCTCCTCCCCGCCCCCTTCCCTTTCCCAGATTTCCCGCAGCTAAATCTGGATTTGATAGGGATTAGAGAAGGGATCTCAAATGCTTGCCCTAAATCCCAATCACCGCAGCTACAAGAAAGAGGGAGGAAGCCAAAGATGAAACAGTGAACCCAGTTATTAAAATGAGAAGTGGGAAGGGCCGGTGAGGTCATCCTGTCCAGGCTGTGACTCGCCCCTGAGCGCCTGCACACACACCTCATCCAACTGCAGCCTGACAAGTCTAACAGTTTTAGGGGAGGAAGCACCCCCCACATGCCAGCACCATGGCAGAAAACCAACCTTCTGTGGCACCACATATAACACTGGGGGCTGGGTGTATAGTTTAAGGTGAGTTTCTCAAACCGGAGCCCCCAGAAACTGCCTTTGAGGACCCAGAGATAAGAACAATTATCAACCCTGACATTTGCAGGGTGTTTCAACATCTTTACTCCAGAGGGCTTTCATCACTACAGTCTCATTTGATTTCCAGAACAAGCTCTTAAGAAAGGAACTAGGAATACCGTGCTGATTGGATAAATGAGAACATGAAGGCACCAAGAGTTTGAACATCTCTTATAATTTATGAAAAGAAAAACTAGAATTGCTGGATCATATTGGTCGTTCGTTTCTGGATTTCTGAGGTACCTTTCTGTACTGTTTTCCATACTGGTTGTGCCAGTTTACATTCCCACTAAGAGTGCACAGGGGTTCCCTTTCCTCCACATCCCAGGCAGCACTTGTGATCTCCTGTCTTTTTGATAATGGCCATTCTAACGGGTGATGCCTCACTGCCGTTGTGATTTGCACGTCACTGATGATGAGTGACGCCGAGCGCCTGTTCGTGTACTTCTGGGCCATTTGTATGTCTTTTTGGTTTCATCCATCAACGGGATTGAAGCAAAAGTGTGTGTGTCTCAGTAATGTGGAGATGTCAATAAAGTTAAAGTGTTGTCGTGTTGAGTTACTAAAATAAGTGTGCTGGAAATATAGGAGGTTAGAAAGGGGGATGCTTAAAATTACAGTTTGAAAAGTGGTCAGTTACCAGAGATAATAAGACCCAGAATGTAATCATTGCAGTGGGTGTCTTCAGCAGGCTGGAGGTAAAGTTAATTGGAGTTAAGGAGGTAAAGGAGTTGGGAGTCTGAGCTGTTGCACGGGTCACCATCTTGGATGCTGAATGTCCTTGACACGCGAATACGTGTTGGAGTGAAGAGCAAGACAGTGATCCGTGAACTACACCCTTCATGAACAAACAGTGATGAGCGGATGCCAGCCGTGAAGGGCAGAGTGTATGTACCTGGATAACATGAGTCTCCGTATTCAGTGAGCATGCTGGAGTTGTTTCTCAGCTTACGGCTCCTCATTGTTTTAAGTTTTCTTTTTCTAACTATAAGTAAGACATTTGTAGTATAGGAAATTTGGAAAATACAAGTATATATAAGAAATAAAATAAAAGTTACCCATTTAAAAAAGAAAAACTATACGGAGGCAACCCCAACACCCACCTCACTGGGTGGTTGTGGAGATCTGAGGAAATGCTATAGGTAAAGAGCTTACTTAGCCTTGGGCCCAGCACGTGGGAACCCCCAGTATGTGGCAGCTGCGCGGCTCGGCCCACACCGCACCCCACTCCTTGCCTGCCCCCCCCAGGCCCAGGCTGGGGAGGGGCAGGGCTGCTGCTGACGGCTGCGTAGTTAGTGCCGCACACAGGCACCTGCCCAAGGAAACGAGGGGGCCTGAAATCCAGCCCAGCCCCGAGCCCTGGGGCTGCATCCACCCTGGGAGGCACCTGGAGGAAGCGCCTGTCTCTCATTTTCACAAAGGTGCCTATGGTCGAGCATGTGGTCCTGGGCCAGAGCAATGCAGGACAGACCTGCCGATCCCAGGAAAGAAGATGAGGGTCAGGACTGAGGCCGGCCCCCCTCTAGGAGCCACACCTGCCCCGCCCTCAGTCTGAACTTAATGCAGGGAGAATGTGACCCAATGATCTCCATCTGCCCAGAAGGACCGGAACCAGAGAGACCCTGCCACGGAGGAGGATCTTACTGAAAGGTTCCTTGGAAGGGCGGGAGGGATGGGGACTGCAGACTGGCTCCCTAGGAACTCTCCTTCTCTGGAAATCTTTGATTTCCTAGGGGTCCTCCTGGGACTGGGATTCTTACTGTGGGTCTCAGTCATGGTGTCGGCATCCCAGGAAGCATCACAATCAACTTAAAGGGAAGCCTGGAAGTTCCATGGGGAGTTATGCGCTCAACTAGATTAGTTCCTGTCAAAACAAATGAGGAGTTTTCACAATGCCTGGCATTTACAAAAACACCACAAAGGTTCCAAATGGTGTTGGAGGGAACCTCCAGGGAGCTGTGATTGTGAGTTGAAAAATGATGAGTCCTGGCAGCCCAATGACCGAGTTTCTTCAGAATGTCTCCTCGGGTCCCTCGAGAGCTCAGAACCACAGCTCCGCAGCTTGCCCCTGAAAGGGCTGGTTCAGTGGTTCTCAAACTCGAGATGCCTCCCAATTTCCAGGGGGATTGTTAAAAGCTAAGATCAGTGGGCCTCACTTCCAAAGTTTCTAATTCTGTAGGTCTAGGCTGGCACTGAAAATGTGCTAGTTCCTGGCTGAAGGCGATGCCACTGGTCCAAGGACCAGACTCTGAGAAACCACTAGTTTAGGAACTAGAGAGATTCTGGAGGAAGGAAGTTCTGGCAAGTCTTGACCTCATACCTCACTGTGAATTCCCCAACGTGGGAAACTACTCATCTCTGGAGCCATGCAGTGGGAACACAGCAAGTCTTCAGTCAACATTTGTGGAATCAAATGAAATTCTGGGTGGTGGAGCAAGGCTTCAGGTGGAAGGGACTGAGTCAGAGCAGGCAGTTCAAGGAGGTGGATTAAAACCCCAAAGTCAGGGACTTCCCTGGTGGCGCAGTGGTTAAGAATCCGCCTGCCAATGCAGGGGACAGGGGTTTGATCCCTGGTCCGGAAGATCCCACATGCCACGGAGCAGCTAGGCCCGTGCACCACAACTACTGAGCCTGCGCTCTAGAGTCTGCGAGACACAACTATTGAGCCCACGTGCCACAACTACTGAAGCCTGTGCGCCTAGATCCCGTGCTCCGCAGCAAGTGAAGCCACCGCAATGAGAAGCCCATGCACTGAAACGAAGAGTAGCCTCTGTTCTCGGTAACTAGAGAAAGCCCGCACGAAGCAACAAAGACCCAATGCAGCCAATAAATTAAACAAACAAACAAACAAACAAAAACCCCCAATGTCAAAAAGTGCTAGAGCATGTCTGGGTCGTGCTAGCAGAGTCACAGATTCTAGTACCTATTCCATTCTATGAGGGAGCATAGCCATTGTGGAACTTTTGGTCCATGGACTCACAGACTAATAAAATCTTATAGCTGGAGGGTCTAAGTAGAGTTCAAGTTACTCACTTTACATAAGGGGAAACTGAGGCCCAGAGAGGTGACGCTACCTCCACGAGGCCTCATGGCTCATTAGGGTGAGACCTGGGACCATCCTGGTGCCTTTCCCCCATCTCACGGCGGGCGCCTGGGAAAACTCTCAATACTGCTGGCACTATCATACGAGCTTTGTAAATACTTGGGGACATTCTGAAATATTTGCCTCACAGTTTCTCCACACGGACACTGCTGAGAGATGTTTCCAGAAAATGGACTCTCCTCTGTGTGCGTTCCTTTCACATCTTGGTTCTGATAAACAGCCTCCCTGTCTCCTTAGCCTGTGAGAAGAACACACACGATCTTCCTTCTCGCCCCTCACGACAGAGTTTCCACAGCAGTTGGAAGAGGGTTTCGGGGCACATCATAAAATGTCATCCCTTGAACCAAAAAAGTGACGGTCTGAGCCTTGTGAACAGTATTTCCAGTTCTGTCAGCTTGACTCTACAGCCTACTCATTGGATGAACGAGTGTCTCTTCCCCCTGCAGAGAAAGTGAACCTGAGCCAGAATAATTTTCAGCAACATTCCCACCCCAGCAGCATTACAATGTGCAGCCTTGGAACTGTTTCCTTCCTCTCAGGATTGCAGATTTGTTACTAATCGGTCTCCCTTGCTGCGGCTAAATTCAATTATGGCCCGTGTAATTGTACAGTAAATATTTAGTACCATCTGCCTAGAGAGGTCAGGGCATGTTTGGAGAAGGAAGGTATGTGAATCTCAATGACGAGGGTAAAATAATTTCATCCAGAGACTGAAAGGGGCTCTGAAATGCTCAGTGAAACAGCAGCAGAGTCCTATGACCCCAGTACAAGCCCAGCCAATGCCACTTTCTATGTGGACTTAAGTCTCTCCTCCACCCCTTTGACCCTCAGTCTCTTCTAATGTGAAATGAGAATAATAATACCTCACAGGGCTATCGTGAGACTCAAAAGAGGATAAAATAATAATTTATAGCTACTGTTCACTGACCACTTAATAAGTACCTGGCTTTGTTCTGAGCACTTTTACACGGGATGGCTTATTTTTTCTTCACACCCAACTTAGCAAGTAAGTACCATTCCCAGTTTACAGATGAGAACAGTAAGTCTAGAAAGGTTAGATATCTAGCTCAGGGCCTCATACTACGGGCGTAGAGGAGCTGGGATCTGAACTCATCTGGTCTGGCTTCACAGCCCATGCTCTTAACCACCAAGCAATGCTCAGAAAGGATTCTGTCCTTTTAGACCTGTCATTCCCAGCACACTCGAGATGCACCAGAACTACACTAGCTCTCTGGGGTCAGTTCTTTCCTTCCCTGGAATCACGGCCTGAAAACTATGGCCCAAACTTGCCTGCCTCCTGCCAAGTGCTTCTCCCCTGCTGAATGCCTGTTTGTATTTTTTTTTTAATTTAATAAAATGATGAAAACAGATGCTTGCCTCCCTGAACAGCAGCAGCCAGTCAATGAGGCTGCTCGTGGTTCACATTCTCATGTGCTTGACGAGCGCCTACTGTGAGATCAGGAGGACCAGGGCCCTGGGGGAGACGGAAGGATGGGACAGGTGTGATGGAAAGCCAAGGCCACCAAACCAATCTTTGACAGGTTGTGGGGAACAGGGTGGGGTGGAGAAGGGAAATGGATTTCAGAAAATGTGGTACTTCCTAACAATTCCCAGCAAAGTTCCCACATGTAGATGGTTTGTGGGCACTTAAAAAAAGAACTGTGAAAAATGTAATGATGCAAGGGGAAAATGGAGTAATTTCTAGGACAGCACAAGAGTGAGTGGATGAGGGGACTGCAGTATGATTTCCAGGTGGCATTAAAGATCGACTTGAGGGTGGTGAGCATGGAACTGAGGGGACACTGACAGCATAGTTGTGTTTTGCTCCATCTACACTCAGCTGCACAGGAATGGGGGAAAGCAGGCAGCAGTCGATATAACCAGGGTTGTCACTGAGCCAAGCAAGAGTGATGAATCAGAAGAGCAACAAAGGTAGGCAACACTGACTATAAAGATGTCCTATGGAATTAAACCGGGGGAACAGGAAGTAGAAGATAGGAAGAGGTGAAAGGCAGAGAAAAGGCAGCAGGGTCAATGGATTGAAAGTCCAGATAAAGTCTCAGGATTGTTAAAGTTGGAATCCTAGAAGGGGTGAGCTGGAGAAACAGGAGATTTAAATTGAGATGACGAAGAAACAGCAGTTATTATAATCACAGGGTCGAGAGTACGATAAGAGAGGTAAATGGCTGAGATGTGGTGGAGGACACGAATACTCCAATAATGATCCCTCAAAGGAGGGATCATCCATGTGGATATTGAAATTACCAAGAACTGTGACAGGGACTTCCTAGGTGGCACAGTGGTTAAGAATCCGCCTGCCAGTGCAGGGGTCAAGGGTTCGATCCCTGCTCCAGAAGATCCCACATGCCAAGGAGCAACTAAGCCTGTGCACCACAACTATTGAGCCCATGTGCCACAACTACTGAAGCCCGTGCACCTAGAGCCTGTGCTCTGCAACAAGAGAAGCCACCAACAAAGACCCAATGCAGCCAAAAAATAAATAAATAAATAAATAAATAAATAAATAAAAATTAAAAAAAACAAAACAAAACTGTGACAAGAGCTAAAACTGGTCTTGTAACTAAGACTAACCAGAGGGGTTTCTTTAATTCCCTAAAAGTGACCAGAAACACTATGGAACATGATTCAAAGATCATAAAGGGACAAAGAAAAAACTAGCTTACCAAGAGTCTCAAAGGGAGAAAAGCAGTCTTATGATTACAGAAAGTGGGGGTGGGGGCCGGGGGGTGGGGGTAGGGAGAACCTGATGATTATGAGCCAGTAGGAGACTGAGAAGGGAAAAAAGCACGCATAATTTATGTTTTTACTCCTAGATGGGATAGATTGGGAGAATCAGAGAAAATCTATAGCTCGGATCTCAGCAAGACAAATAATTGACTCCATTGCGGAAGAAATGCAGATTCCACACATTTGGACCAGTTAGGTAGAACAGTTAAATAAAGCCAATCTTTGAACAAATATTTAGTGAGAACCTATTTACGTGTCAGGCTCTGGGAATATATGAAGGAAAGACTCCCAATTGTGAACAGCAGGCATACAGACACATAATAACAGGATACAATAAAATAGGCAGACTAAAAAGATAAGTAGAGTGCTCAGAGAGAGAGGGAGAGCACGGCTGACTACCTCTGGCTGTGGGTACCCAGGCTCTAGGGCAGGCTTAGCAATGTCCCCTTTTTCTACCTTGTCCCTGGCAGACATTACTAATCAATTCTCACCCTCTCCCACTCAGCCTGGACTCAGCCTCAGGATCCTTTCAACACTGCCCTGCAAGTACCTACAGTAATGAAATGGAATCATTTCACCAACCTGGTTTTAGAGTCTGGGGCTTTACAGCAAAGATTCCAGTACTCAATTTTATCCACTTCTAAGAAACTGAATAAAGGTAAGTTAGCTAATCATACTTTTGAGACATTATCTGATTACTAGTGCTAACTTACTACTTTTCAATGAGAAATAAGAAGGGCAGCCACGTCGACGGTCTACACATGAACTTTTAGATAAAGTCATACTTATGATGGAAGGCTGCTGGTGGACATGGGGTCAGAGCAAAGGAAATAGAAATTTCCTAAGAAATAGTCTCTTCAGGGACTTCCCTGGTGGCTTAGTGGTTAAGAATCCACCTGCCAATGCAGGGCACACGGGTTTGATCCCTGGGCTGGAAGGATTCCCATATGCTGCGGAGCAACTAAGCCTGAGAGCCACAACTACTGAAGCTCGCGTGCCTAGAGCCCGTGCTCTGCAACAAGAGAAGCCACCACAGTGAGAAGGCCGTGTACTGCAGCAAAGACCCAATGCAGCCAACAAATAAATAAATTTATTTAAAAAAAAATAGTCTCTTCAAACTGTACGAGTGGTATGTACCCCCTGTTATAAGAATATAAAATAGCACATCAGAATTCAAGGAAATTGCATCCCATAAGCATTTGGTTTATGTGTATTGAACTATCTGGGCTTAACAAAGACAGGCAGACTGAGAGAAAATACTGCGTAACACCTACCATTACACTCAATGAGTTTGTGCCCACAGACATCTGAGATGTGGCCCCTGTGGCCACCTCATGTGTTCCATCCCTATGTACCTCTACACTGTGACTAGTCCTAGGCTTTACAGGTGATTTCATGGATATTTCAGAGGCAATTTGGAGCACCTTTGATTTTTGCCTCCAGGGTGACTTAACCTGCAACTCCCCTGTATTTAGGGCACTTGACTGGGGCACCGTGGTCCTTGGCCAGGGCTGAAAAGACCACAGTTTAATTCTTCCCTCTCTAATTCCCCTATTAGTCAGTCACCAGCTGCTGCATTAGCTCACGCCAGCCGTTTTACAATGCAGTTGATGAGCTATGGCTTCCTCTGAATCAATCATGCTCTACTCACATCGTCCCAAAGAACCCCTGGGGAGCGGCCTGAAAAGCTGATCATATTATGTTAGGGAGACACCCTGGACTTCTTAATGGGATCTAAGACACATCGTAGACTCATTAGCAAGTCATTCCCCACTTGGTAACATTTTCCAAACAGTCTTCCAGATTCTGGGGGCACTTGTGGTTCTCACTCCACCACCACTACACACAGAGCTGGAAAGAATCGCTACAAAGCTGAATAACAGAGTCAGGACCAGAAAGGATTTCTGAGGGCTGGAATAGTGAGTCAAAACTAACAAAAGGAAATCTAGGTGGTGTAAATGTCAAGCCCTGAACATAAGGTTCCAAAAATCAACTGTACAAACCACAGAAAGGAGATATCTGGATTGAGAGCTAGTCACATGATAAAATCGTGTGCCAGGATAGCAAATCCCAAGCCTTGCACGTTGACCCCAAGACCCACAACCCCAGCCCCTGTGAGACCCCAACCCACGCCCCCGCCCCAACACACACACACACTAATCAATCGCAGCCTCAGAATCAAGGTTCAGCCACAGGAGTCCTCTCAGCACAGCATCCCCACTCGCTTCCCACCACCCAGGACCTGGAGGAGCTTGCGAAACAAAACCAGTTTGCCAGCCAGACACTCTCTCTGCTCACTCCCACTAGATCCCTCCCTGCCTCAATGCCCACCATCTTATCAATGGTTTTCCTGGCCTGGGACAGTAGAGAGACTCTCCCAACAAATGGACCTTCCTCTTCCCCTCTTTGTAGCAGAACTTTGCTATGAATAAATATTTTGGTGAGTTTCATCAGAGTCACAGTAGTCACAGTACTTTGACAGCTGTGAGTTCTCAGTATAAATGAGCCCAGGATGCCGTCTCATCAAAGCAATTTCTTCAAAAGCCACTATCCTAAGGGCCACTGACAACAAGGTCATGGGAGAATGAACTAATGAACTCTTTAACCTCCTGGACCCGTTCTCCACTCCCTGCACCATACCCTATAGCTCAGCAATATCTAATGGTTTATAGTTCCCCCCACACCATCCTCTCTCAGCTGCCTCCTCAGCTTAAGACTCGACCCTGTGGTCCCCTATGTCTGGGCATTCTCCTACCAGCATTTCACGTACAGAGCTACCAGCCACATGTACCTAGCAGAGCCCAATGCACATAGATGCTCAGTTGGGTCTTGGCTTCTTCCCTTCAGTGTGCATATGTGGTGGGAGGGGTGGGAGGGCAAAGAAGGGAGAAGTTACAGATACCCCACCACGAGCCAGAGTGGACTGGGGGAGCTGGTCAATGAAGGTGAAATAAAAACAGCCCAGGGCTTCCCTAGTGGCGCAGTGGTTAAGAATCTGCCTGCCAATGCAGGGAACACGTTTTTGATCCCTGGGCCGGGAAGATCTCACATGCCATGGAGCAACTAAGCCTGTGTGCCACAGCTACTGAGCCTGTGCTCTAGAGCCCGCAAGCCACAACTATTGAGCCCACATGTCACAACTACTGAAGCCCGTGCACCTAGAGCCCATGCTCTGCAGCAAGAGAAACCACCGCAATGAGAAGCCCGCACATCACAATGAAGAGTAGCCCCTGCTCACCGCAACTAGAGAAAGCCCGCGCAGCAATGGAGACCCAAGGCAGCCAATAAATAAATAAATAAATAAATAATTTTATTTAAAAAAACAGCCCACAGTGGGAATCCTCAAGGTCCTGATGACGTCAGAAACACCTGGGTGTACTTATTTAAAATGCTGAAACCTGGGCAGCACCCTAGACCTAGTGAATTAGAATCTTTGAGGCTGAGGCCTAGGACTCTGCACTTAGACAATTGTTCCAGGTGATTCCTAGGTGCAACAAATCTGAAGACTCTACCCCGAGGGGCCTGTGACCCTGAGAGACCATCAGAGAGGCCACAGAGCAAGAGTCCCCAAGAGACGCCTTCCTGTGCCCCAGCCCCCGCCTCCCCAAGACCAGAAGCGACCTTGTCAATATGCAAACCTTACATTCTGGATTCTCTCATGGGTTCTGACCCACAACTGGTCCATTGTCAGATCATGTGCAGGTCAGCTGTGTCCTGGCTTTTGATGAGGTTCAGAAAATAAACAAGGGAGGCGCCATTATTACTTTCAACTTATAGATGAAGGCGCTGAGGCTTAGAGGGGCTAAATGACAAGTCCACTGGCATGAGGAGAATGAGTGGTGGGAAATGGGGATTTCACACCCAAGCCAGTCTGATTCGAGTACCTGCATTTTTAGCCTCTGTTTCCCAGCAGGCGACTTAGCATGAAGTGTCTCCTCTGAACAGAAAAGCGTCGCAGAGAAAAGGCGTATGAAGTTACCCTCCCAGTCACCAGTTAATACATTAAACTCCAGTTAATATCTGGGAGGACCAATGGCAGAGACTTGAATGAGACTCAGGAGTTAAAGCTCAACTCAAGACACACTCTCCTGGGACACTCCCCTCAAGACACACTCTCCTCTTCACCCTCTGCCCGGGGCCCGTGCCTCTGGCCCCAGAGCGTCACCTTCATTTCATTAAGTTCTTTCTAACACCGACAAGCACACCTGCTGCACCTACCCGAGTCCTCAAGTGCCTTATGCACCCCCAGGCAGCGATGAGAGTAGCACAACTAGCAAAACGTGCAGTGACGTCATCCCACAAATACCGTATTTACTAGCCTGCAAGCCGCACCAAACCATAAGGCAAACCTCTGAGGTCACGACTGGGCCTTATTCATCCTCGTTTCACCGATGCCTGGCTCAGGGCTGCATACGGAAGGCAGTGAACTGAAGGCACGATGGGCAAAATATAGGCATATCTTAGAGGTACTGCAGGGTCGGTTCCAGACCACTGCAGTAGAGTGAATATCACTCCATAGAGCGAGTCACACAAGTTTTTTGATTCCCCAGTGCATATAAAATTTATGTTTAAGGACTTCCGTGGTGGTGCACTGGTTAAGAATCCACCTGCCAATGCAGGGGGCATGGGTTCAGTCCCTGGTCCAGGAAGATCCCGCATGCCCCAGAGCAACAAAGCCCCTGTGCCACAAATACTGAGCCCACAAGCCACAACTACTCGAGCCTAGAGCCCGTGCTCGGCAATAAGAGAAGCCACTGCAATGAGAAGCCTGCGCACCACAACGAAGAGTAGCCCCTGATCCCTGCAACTAGTGAAAGCCCGCGCGCAGTACCGAAGACCCAACGCATCCAAAAATAAATAAATAAAATTAATTAATTAATTAAAAATAAATAAAAGTTATCTTTACACCACACTGTAGTCTCTTAAGTACAACAGAATTGTCTTTAAAAAATACATACTTTAATTTAAAAATACTTTATTGCTAAAAAATGCTAACCATCATCTGAGCCTTCAATGAGCTGTGATCTTTTCACAATAGAACATCAAAGATCAATGATCGGACTTCCTAGGTGGCGCAGTGGTTAAGAATCCGCCTGCCAACGCAGGGGACATGGGTTCGAGCCCTGCTCTGGGAAGATTCCACATGCCACGGAGCAGCTAAGCCTGCACACCACAACTACTGAGCCTGTGCTCTAGAGCCCATGAACCACAACTACTGAGCCCATGTGCTGCAACTATTGAAGCCCACACACCTAGGGCCCGTGCTCCACAACAAGAGAAGCCACTACAATAAGAAGCCTGTGCACCACAATGAAGAGTAGCCCACGCTCGCACCAACTAGAGAAAGCCCCTGTGCAGCAACAGACTCAACGCAGCCAATAAATAAATAAAATAAACAAATTTAAAAAAAAAAAGATCAATGATCACAGATCACCATAACACATAGAATAATAATGAAAAAGTTTGAAAAATTGTAAGAATTACCAAAATGTGACACAGGGACCTGAAGTGAGCAAATGCTGTTGGATAAATAGCACCAATAGTCTTGTTTGATGCAGGGTTGCCACAAACCTTCAATTTGCAAAAACGCAATATCTGCAAAGTGCAATAAAGTACAGCATGATGAAACGAGGTGTGCCTGTACAATGCCAGTGCTATGGGGATGCTGACACATGGAAGAGGTAGTCCTTGGCCTCAGGGGGCTTCCAATCCAGGGGTCAGTGACACAAGCATATAGATGACTGCAGAATGAGGCAGGGAAGAGTCACCTCTGAATTATTATTCAGTAAGCATAACATATGCTTAGCCAGAACAGCTGAACCCTCAGCCACAAAGAACAGTCAGTGGAGACTGTATTTATGAACAAGGAGGCGTGAATCCAGTAAAGATACAGAGCAAATACAGCTCTACCTCTTGGCCAATTACTGAGGATAAAAGCAACAACGTATATTCAGATGGAGGTGATTCTGTGGTCTTTTCCCCACATACACCAGCTCTGAATGCCAGTTGATACCATTCACGTGCTTCTCTCAAGAACACCCAAGATATGGTCTGAATGTCAACTTTCATTCTATGAACTTTCCAACACCTACAAGAAGAACCAAAGTTCACAGGCAAACGTTGAAATTTGAGTATTGTCAAATTTGACCTGTGTACACTTTAACCTGCCAATAAAAGCCCCTGCAGAGCAGAGAGAGATGGGTGTGGTGGGAGAGACACTTGCAGGATGGATTCTGTCTGCCTGTGGAGATCCACACTGGGAAGTGTTTATGCAAAATATTCTTGCCAGTGTCATGATGAGTTTGTTATGGGTTTTGTTTTTGTTTAAAATAAGGTTCTGGTGAATGAGCCTGCATCTTTGGTTAGCAAGGGTGCTCTGTAAACCAGAGACATGGGCCAGCGGCGCCCTGAAGGATCCGGGGTTGACACCAGCTCAAATTTCTGTTGTCCCCGCTGACCGTCATAAATTCCTTTAGGAACACAGCTCTCTAAGGCCCTCAGGGAGTACGCACCAACGAGCCAGGGAAATGGAAAAGAAAAAAAGAAGGAAGAAAAAAGATGCCACATCACACCAGTCTCCTCTCGTAACTGTTACACGAGCTGAAAGAAAAGAGACATCGTATGAAGTTCAACAACTGTGGTTTCCAGAACCCTGGACAATTTTCTTTGCGAGGGAGCCAAAGAGAAAGCTGCCCCAGTTTAGCCCTGGAGAAAAAACAGTTTCCAGTGAATTGAATTTCCTTGCAAGGTAAAGCTGTTTGCTAAAGTTTCACTTAAAAAAATGCCCTTCACATCTTCTCTCAGTGTGTCTGACAAACAGGCTTTCTCTTAATTGAGAAAAGAAGTATAAAGAAGCCCTGAAATGGTCAATGGTTTTAAAATTCATTGAGCTGACTCAATAAAGAATCAGTTTGGTATTGTCTATCAAAACTCTTCTCAACAGCTTTCTTCCTTTCTCAAATTGAGAAATGATCCATATCTTAAAATTATAATCTACACACACACACACACACACACACACACACACACCATCCCCCAATATTAGACAGTACAGAAAGTACTGGAAAACAGGTGATCTCTCCGCTCTGCAAAGTGAAAAAGAGTGTGGGTGCCTTTTAAAAAGCAAACTGGCATTTGACCCACAGGAGCATTTTAGCTTAATACATTAAGCAATTCCCTCATCTGCTTTAGTCCAGATGGAAGTTAGGCACAGAGCAGAGACTCGTGACTAGCAATGCAGGGCCGGGCTGGGAAGGATGAGGGCCACGAGGAAGAGGCCTCGCTAGATGCAGCCTTGTAGCTCTTGCCTGGAAGGGGAGGGGTGCAGGCACACACAGAGGCAGGGGTGGAAGCTTCCACAGCCCTGTACCAGCCAAGGAAAAGTTTCTCTCATCACTTCAGTTTGGTTGACTTATGCAAACACTGGAGAACCCTCCTCTCTGCGCCAGGTGCTGGAGATGCAGCACAAGAACCAGCCTCAGCCTGGGACATGCTCACAACCTTGAAGAGAAGACAGCTTCATGAGATTCATAAAAAGGATGTGCTGGGAGGGGGCGGGGGGTGAAGGGGAAGCTGAGACGAAGCGAGAGAGTAGCACAGACATATATATACTACCAACTGTAAAATAGTCAGTGGGAAGGTGTTGTATAACAAAGGGAGTCCAACTCGAGGATGGAAGATGCCTTAGAGGACTGGGGCGGGGAGGGTGGGGGGGACTCGGGGCGGGGGAGTCAAGGAAGGGAGAGAATACGGGGACATGTGTATAAAAACAGATGATTGAACTTGGTGTACCCCCCCAAAAAAATAAATAAATAAATAAATAAAATTAAAAAAAAAAAAAAAGCATGTGCAACTAGAGCCTGGAGGAGAGCACGATCCCGGGATGGTGAGTGGGAAGACTCCTAAAGACGCAGAAGGGTACCATATTATTTTGTCTTATAATATTATTCCATGATTAAAGGATGAGCAGGTGTTGGCCAGGCAGAGTTGGGGTTGAGAAATGATCCATATCTTAAAATTATAATCTACACACACACACACACACACACACACACACACCCCCCATCCCCCAATATGAGACAGTACAGAAAATACTGGGCATTTTAGGCAAAGGGTCAGCATGAGCAAAGGCCTGGAGGCTGGAACAGAGTAGGGTGCCATGTGCATGGGTAATGCAGGTGGGGGGGAGGGGTAATGCAGACAGGATGGGAATGACAGGGAGGGGCTGTATGTGCCTCCTATTAGAAGGCATTGGCTCCATCAGGGAGCCAATGGGGAGCCATCAAAGGGTTTTCAATGTGCCCATCCTCTTTTAGAGCACATTCTAAGGGCCCCTGACTCAGCCCAGACTTCACTCTTCTCCATCCCTAGCCCAACCCAAAGCCTCTGCCACCAGAGCTCCCAGCCTGGTCTCAGGTGTAAATGAATGTTCCCTATGTGTATACTATAGAGAGGCACCAGGGAGAATTTAAAGACAACTCCTTTATATTTAGGAGTTGAATTTTGCCCCTTTGTTATCTAACCCTGGAGTAAGTCTACCCGAAGGACTTTCAGCTGGTGGGGCAGAAAGCTTAGGTCAGCAGCTGGGCCCTTCCAACTCATCCCTCTTGGGTGTCCAACTCCTCTACTGCTGTTTCTCTCCCTAATTAATTCAATGTTCAAAGGAAATAACTGTTGATTGAATGTCATTTGGCACTCAGCATGAACTCCCACCTCTTTTTATGAGTCTTCCTGTACTGCAGAAATAAGAAACACATTTCCCCAATTCCTTTGCAGCTAGGGTTCTGGGTAGAACGAGGTAACATCAAGATACACTCATGAAGGAGGAAACGAGGTAAACTCTGTTTCTGCTGGCAAGTAAGGTCATAGAAACACAGACTCGGTGTTCTAGTATTTGCTCACCAGCTTCACTGATGGAGTTACAGCAGCAACACCATCCAGATCCCAGCAATGGGTTCTTAGGTGATGGTTCTGAACTTCCACTCCTTCGATCTTTCCATTAATTATGTAAGCACGTAATTCCCTGTATTAAATCCCTTTCTGCTTAAAACACCCAGAATGCTAGAGCTTTGCTTCCTGCACTGGCCTTAGTGGTCCCATCAACTCCTCAACATATCTGCCTTTTTGATGCCTCCCTCATCCACAGTGGGTTCCTGATGAAAACTCCAAATACACTGGAACAACAACAACAAAATACGAATGGGCATGCTTAGTTCTCTTCGCAAAGCTCACCTGAAAGCCTAGTCTCTCCAAGCTCTGTGGAAGTGGGGCCAACTCTCCTCCCCTCCCCTGAAGCCTCTGTACACTTACCCCCCCTCCTCCCTTCTACACTGACTCCCCCAGGCACCTAGGTTGTTCTCATCTCCATTTGGAAACTTGTCCTCTCTCTCTCCACTCTGATACGACATTTCATTTCCTCCATCTTTACTTAACTTGGCTTAGGTTTCCACTCCCTGAGTACACTGAGACAGTATGTTACACAAAAGGAAATCTATTGAGCCAGCAACTTGTTTCCTCATCACTCACGACGCTCAAGCGAGCACTGGGCTCCAGCTGCTGCAGTTGACTCCATCAAGCTGAACGCCCAATGTTAGGGTTGCCATGGAAACCAGAAATAACATTTCAGGAATCCCTCGCAGCCTGGGCGACTTTGGTTTCTAGGCTGTTCTACAAATAGTCTTTCTTGCTGCTGACCATTAAGATGAAGAGCGATAATGCGAGAGCAAGTTTAATGAACTGAAATGGCATTCCTTACAGATTTGATCATCACAAAGCAGTTAAGGTATGCAAATTTTAACACTGAAAAGGAACTCTAAAGGCTGGATTCAATTTCCCTATTCTGCAAATGGAGAAGGTCATGCAGGGTAAAGGTGGAGCAATCTCCTGACTCCCGGGCTGCCCATGTTCCCCCCCACCACACACATTCTCCATCCTGGGCAAGTTACTTGCCCTCTCTAACCTTCAGTTTCCTCTTCTACAAGATGGGGATAATGCTTGTACTCCATGGCCTCAGAGGGGTGCCATGAAGATTAAGTACGTGAATATGTGTAAAGTACTTAGAATGGTGCCTGGCACAAAGTAAGAGTGAAATAATTATTTTTGTTATTATTTCCACCTGGTATTGTGTTGAGGGCCGTATGGAAGCAACACGCATAGCAAAGAAAGCACTGCTGTGGACTGGGAACCCAGACACCCATGTTCTGATCTGCACTCTGCCACCCGCTAGGTGACAGTGACCACATAACCTTTTTTGGGGGGGATGGGGAAGGGGGTGGCTATGCTACTTTGATCTCTAGGGTTGGACTAAATAATTTCTCAGCTCCTTTCTAGCTCTCATATGCTATGGTTTTAAGTAAAATGAATTAAATAGAGATGTTCCTTGAACTTTACAAGTGGTTATATCCATATCTATAATGATAGCTAATATTGATGGAGCGATGATTATATATCAACATAATGCTGCATGCACTAACTCCTTGCTTCTCACAACAACCTACTATCCCCATTTAACAGGTGGGAAAACTGAGGCTCAGAGATTTTAGAGTCATTTGCCCAAGGTCATACAGTAGTAAGTGGCAGAATCAAGATTTGAATCCAGGAATCTAGAATTCACAGTCTTCATGATTAATCTATAGGAAACAACAAATGTACACACACAGCTACAGAAGGGTACAACCTACATGACTTTATATCACATTAATCTTCCCTCGTTGTAACTAGGTACTCTGCCGGCTGTATCCATAAATTCCCAGCAACTGGTCCTGTTCAAGAAGGTTTTGGAAAACTTGCCACAAATAAAATAATTCTTGGTTCTTCATTACACACCAGAGATGATCACCTCCACCAACATCTCTCACCGGGATGATGTTAGCCTCCTAAACGGCCTTTGCCTTTGTTCCTCTACAGACTATTTTCAACTCAGCAGCCAGAGCAATCCTTTTAACACAAGTGAAAGCAGGTCACTTCTTTGCTTAAAACCCTCTGATGGTTCCCATTTCTCTCAGAGAAAAGCCAAAGTCCTAACAAGGACTCACCGAGGTCCCCATGTTACATCCCTGAGCCACACTACACTGGCACTGCTGTTCTAAACACTTCAGGTGAGCCTGGAACATTCTTCCCCTGGATTCAGCAAACTGTCCCCTCACCACCTTCAAGATAATGGCTTAACACAGTAGACTGGTGACACTAGTAGCTGACTACTTAAACTTCATTTCTCTACCCATCCCCTTGTGGCTTCCTTGCAAAGATTCCAAGCAGCAAGAAAGTGACCATGATTTCTGCGAGGATAGGTCCCATCCCCCACCAGGAACGACTCCTTACTGGAGGAAGCCAGTCTTGGTTATCTCACTCTCCAGACGAGGTAGCTGGAGTAGGCATGCAATCCAGTTTTGCTAGCAGGGAGTAAGGGAAAGTCTACTGAAGATTTTGATCTCTGATAAAAGGAATGAGTGAAGGAACAAAATAGTTCCCTTTCCTCCACCCCTATTTCCTTCCTGCCTTGAACATAACCATGGAAGGATGTGATGTTTGGAGCTGCAGCAGCCATACTGTAACTATGAAGGCAGAAGCCTAAGAAAGGAAAGCCAATCTCCTGGGATGACACAGCTTCAGCTGGAAAGAACCCTTGTCTCAATGATCAAGCTGAGCCACTGCCATGAGCTTGGAATCACTGACCTCCAGACTTCTTGTAAGATATTCAAATATCTTTTAATAAAAACACTGTTAGCTTATGCCAATTGAACCCTGCCTAATACCCAGAGACTTCACTACTGATATCAAGCCTGCTATAGAGTAGTTGCTCAACAAAAATGTGTTTGTTCTATGTATGAAGGAATGAATCTGGTGGTACAACTTTTGACATTTTAAAAATAAAATTTATTAAAGTTTTGCTAATTACACATTTTTTTTGAAATATGTAATCAATTTTTTCGTCGTTCTTCTCTAAGATGAATATCTGATCTAAGGTTGAAAGAGAAAAAAACTACCACTTTATATTTAAATCAGTAGGTGCTCAAATAGATAAATAAAAATTAATAATACTAATAATACTAATAAATGTCATCTCTCATTCATTTATTCAGTACACATTTATTGTGAGGCTACTACACCAGATGCTTTATACCCAGAGATGAAAAGACCTAGTTCCTAGTTTTAGAGATCTCACAGTAGAGGACTTCCCTTGTGGTGCAGTAGTTCAGAATCCACCTGCCAATGCAGGGGACATGGGTTCGAGCCCTGGTCTGGGAAGATCCCACATGCCACAGAGCAACTAAGCCCGTGCGCCACAACTACTGAAGCCCGCGTGCCTAGAGTCCATGCTCCGCAACAAGAGAAGCCACCGCAATGTGAAGCCCGTGCACCACAACGAAGAGTAACCCCTGCTCTCTGCAACTAGAGAAAGCCGGTGCACAGCAACAAAGACACAACACAGCCAAAAGAATAAAATAAAAATAAAATAAAAACCTAAAAAAAGAAAAGATCTCACTGTAGAGTGGGAGCACAGTAGAGTTAACACCACTTGGCAATGTACAAAGTGTTTTTCAAAAATAAACTTTAAAATCGACAATAACAGCAACAGGCATTTATCGAAAGCTGACTCTGTGCCAGGCTCTGTGCCAAGCCCTTTATCTGCATGATCTCATTCCATCCTCATTCCCACTCTGAGGGAGGCGCCATTATCCTCCCCATTTCACAAATAAGACAACTGGGGTTAGGGTGGTTCCGCTACTTACTCTTGGTCACACAGTGGAAAGCCAGAACTCACACTTGTTCAAAGTTAGCTATGGTTATTTGTAAAAGCAAGCTGACAAGTGTGGTGGCAGGTGTGGACAGGTTCAGGAGCCACCGTTGATTGGAAGGCTGGTAAGAAAATGGGGCCAGGAGACGGTCAGGACAAAGGAAGCCATGTTAGGCGGCCGCTGCAGAACTAGAGGCTCCTGATCAAGAAAAGACAGTTCACGACACCATTCTGTACTTATAGGAAACATAGGGAGGGTTATTTCTCCCTCCTGAACTTGAACCTGTAAACCAGACTATCAGCTGAGCTTCTCCAAGGGATGTCCCCTTGGGTACCCCCAGACACTCCAACTGAACATGGTGTTTGACCTCACACAAGTCACTCAATGTTTGTTGAACAAATAAAGATATAGCTGCTGTGGCTGTGTGTGGCAGTTTCACATCGCAGCGGTTTGCAGACAGGGATTATGTCCGTCTCGTCTGCGTCTGGGGCTGGCCTCGGCTTCAGTGGCTGGTTGGTTGATGGCTTTGTTCCAGCCCTGACTCAGTCTGACCACTGGCTGAGGCAAACATCTGCATGAGAACAGCCCATGTGGTAGGAGGGGAAAGGGCTCCCCTGAGCCCTAGAAGACTTGGTATTAAGCCCTAAGCTGCTGCTGGTCAATTACTTCACCTTGAACAAAGAGCAATATTTCTGGACTCTGGTTCCTTCACCCTTAGCCCTTATTTGTACCAGGGATCTCCATGGCAATCTGGTGAAACCCATAACCCTTTCTCAGAATACAGTTGTTAAATGTCCAAAATAAGATGCAACACACACTAGGATGGCAATTAGAAAAAAAAAATGGAGAATAACAAGTGTTGGTGAGGATATGAAGAAATTGGAACTCTTGTGCATTATCGGTGGGAATGGAAAATGGTGCAGCTGCTATGGAATACAGTTTGGCAGTTCTTCAGAAAAGTTAAACATAGAATTACTGTGTTTCCCAGCAATTCCATCCTTGGTACATGTCCAAAAAAATTGAAAGCAGACACTCAAACAGATACCTGTATGCCAATGTTCACAGCAACATTATTTAAGTAGCCGAAAATTGGAAATAATTGTGTCCATCAACAGATGAATCTATAAACAAAATGTATATACATACAATGGAATATTAGCCATAAAAAGAATGAAGTTCTGATACATAACTTGCATAAACCTTAAAAACGTTACGCTAAGTGAAAACAGTCAGACACAAAAGAACAAATATGATATCATTCCACTTGCATGAGGTATCTAGAATAGACAACATAGAGACAGAAAGTAGAAAGGAAATTTCTAGGGGATGGAGGGGGAGGGATGGAGAGTTATTTCTTAATGGGTAGAAAGCTTCTGCTTGGGATGATGAAAACGTTCAAAATGTTCTGGAAATAGACAGTGATGGTGGTGGCACAACAATGTAAATGTATTTAATGCCACTGAATTGTACACTTTTTTGGGGTGGGTGGGGGGGAGGTGAAATAGAAAAAAACAGCTTTATTACTTTGCCAGGCAAAGGGGGACACAGCAGGGTCCTGCCCTCTAAAAGTATGTGTCTCCTATACACTTTAAAATGGCTCAGATGGTTAATTTTATGTTATGTATATATTAACACAAACAAACAAATAAATAAATGCAAAGGGTGAGAAAGGAGGCCAGTTATCTGAACTACAGTGAATCAAGATATTAAAAGAAAAAAATTGAGGATATAGTAACATACGGACTTTAAAAAATAACACTAAATAACAAGATGGAAAGGTGGGTTACTAAGTAGTGTAATTCTGAAGCAGTGGTGAGTGCAAGCACTATTTTGAGTTCTCTCTCACGACTGTAATGTACCACAAACAGATCTGTGATCTCTATTGCTGAGACAGCACTGCTACTACTCCTGTGGTTTGTGGTTTACAATTATAATAGAAGGAAATGCTAAGTTGCAGTTAGAGGTTCGTGGAAAAGGATGTTTTTTTTTTCTCATCCAAATTACGGACCCACTGAAGTCTATCCAAGGGATCTTTGGAGGCCCATGGACCCCAGGTTAAAAACCTCTCAACGAGATGATCTCTAAACTCTTTTCTAATTAAACTGGTGTAAACTAGGAGTGATTTCTGGCTTCGTCTGAATATCAGCGATAAATTGACATCTCTGATCAGTTTGTTTTCTTATCTGTAGCTGGGGATTAGTATAAAATCTGCCTCTCAAGGGCTCTGTGAGGGAAAGGAAGGTAAGGAACCCATTAAGAGCTTTATGAAACTGTGACACTCTCTTGTAAATGTCAGGTGGTACCAGGGAAACCTAAGAGCCCACGAAGACATCTTCCCCATCCCCTGCACACCCGTCCCCCAAGGTTCAGGGTTCCTTCAGAATTTTTGCTTAGAGCTTTGCGAGCTATGGGAATAAAACACAGGGCTCTCTTTGTTAAAGAATACCATGCCCATGTTAAAAAAAATAATGTTGAACTATAATGTATGCCAGCAGATTTGACAATACAGACAAATTGGACAATTTTTAAGGAAAATGCCAATTATCAAATAGACAAGAAGAAATAGAAATAGACTCAAACAGACTAATTACTTTTAAAGAAATTGAATGAGTTGTCAAACATATCCTCTCTACAGAAGGCATCAAGCCCAGATGGTTTCATGAGTAAGTTTTACTAGCTCTTGAGGACGTCTTCTCTCACTGATTCTATACAAATTTCCCCTCAAAAGACCCATGCTCCCTGAAGCTGTGGAATGTGTACCAAACCCTAAAGCATGGCAGGTAGTGAGACAGCTGTGACCCGGCCTGACACTGCAGTATTACTGGCATCTAAACAATGCCTTGCACAGTATGGATACTCAATGCATGTTCCTTTAATGAATGAATAAATGATAAAATTGAGGCAAATTATGAAATGAAACATAACGTTTTAGAACTAAACTATTTTGGTATAGAAAAACAGCTAGCTAAAATGGATGGTCTACCTATTCCTCTTCATCTGGGAGGCAAATTCAAGTTTGATTGGGAGAGGGGAGTGAAGGGGCCTGCTACCTTCAGTGGTTGGTTGGGACAATCACACACAGGACAGCCACAGGACAACGGCACTGGTGCCTATGGGTGAACGGTACGCTGAGGAGGAGGGGATGCTTTCCTGGCTGCCCCATCAACAAGTCCCAAAGATGTAAGGATTCTTCATCTTGCACCGGGCTTAGCACAGTGCTTGGAACATGGGGACTCTCAGAACATATTTATTCAATGAATGGATGGAGTGGACTGGAAGAAGGCCCAGTGTCAAGGCCGCGGAATTAAGAGCTGGAGATGGAAAGCAGCCTCTTTCAGGGTTGGCCAGATCTGAGCCCCTTGGACGGGATTCCTCTGCAGTGTACTTCACGGTCCAACCTGACTCTAAAGGCCTCTGGGGCTCATCCTCCCAGGGTTTCTCAGGGCCAAATGCCCCTCACTGCACATACTCCAACGGGCCTTTCCAAAGGCCCCTCCTGGCTCTGAGCCCAAGTGATCAGATGCTTACGTTCCTCCTGTTTCTCCCCTAGCCCCTTCCCCTGCATCAGCTCTTTGTACCTCTGGCTGTCCAGCTTCCTCTTTGATGTTCTTATTCATTGGCTGGCTGGGGGCTTACAATAACTTCTCCCTCCCCCTCCTTTCCCGGCCCCACCATCCTCTGAGCTGCCAAAATACACACACTGCCCTCCTTTCATCCTTCCCTATAAATCAGCCTCCTCTGGATATACTGAAAGGAAGCTTTTCTGAGCTAGTGGTTTTAATTCCTGGCTTTCAAAAGATCTTACTCGGACTTGGTTTCACAACCTGGCTAGATTGCACTGGTTTCCCATCTGCAGCCCGAGGATGTTGGCTGCACAACCCATTGGGCTTGTCCGACCTGCCTCAAAGACTCAGAAATACACGATGGTAAATTAATAAGTACCATACCACTGAAGTCTTTGAATATGCTTCCCCAGTGTAGGCCAGTAACAGTTATATCACGCCGAAATGGGAAGATAAAGTGAATCAGAAAGGAAAAAGGGGCTACTTAGGAACAGGTCAGAGAAGACACCTTGTCCTCCACAAACCAGGAAAGTGGGAAGCAAAGCAGCTGGTACAGGCTGAACTGTGTCCCCCAAATTCATAAGTTGCAGTCTAGTACCTCAGACTGTGACTGTATTTGAAGATGAGGTCTCTAAAATGGTGATAAAGATTAAATGAGATCATTAGGGAGGGCTCAAATCCAATGTGACCCGTGTACTTATAAGAGGAGGGAACGTGGGCGCAGACAGGTACAGAGGGAGGCCCACGTGAGGACACAGGGAGCGGGCGGCCATCCGCAAGCCCAGATGAGACACCTTGCTATAACCGAGTAGGACCCTGAGGGGCCTTCCCGGGACAGACCCCTCCCCCATATCCTCTGCTCTAGCTTCTATCTGAAGTACCCAGAGAATTGTATCTCATGCATATTTGGGTGCTGCTAAAAACCACCACCCAAAGGGGAAACGAATTAACTATTTGATGATCATGAGCAAGGAGCCCCCAGATCTTTTGGCACCTAAGGATTGATAATGGTAACTGCCCTGCTAACCCATCATCAACCAATAAAGAGAATTGTGCATGAGCTGATCACATATCCTGGGACGCCCCTCCTCACCTGGGGCGTTAAAAATGCTTTGCTGAAACCCTTCAGGGAGTTCAGGCATTTTCTGGGCATGAGCCACCCGTTCTCCTTGCTCAGCTCTGCAATAAACCTTTCTCTGCTCCAAACTCAGATGTTTCCTTTTGTTTGGCCTTATTGTGTCTCTGACACACGAATTTGCATTCGGTAACATCACCAAGAATCCAACCAGTGGGTACCTTGATCTGGGACTTCTAGTCTCCAGAATCATGAGAAAATAAATTTCTGTTGTTTAAGCCACCTGGTCTGTGCCACTTTGTTTTGGAAGCCCTAGTAAACTAATACACAACTCAAGTCTCTATAATATTTCCTCTCAAGAATACATGAAATGTTTATGGATTGATTATTCAGCCAACTTTTGAAACTAGCTCTCCTTGTACCAATATTTTCAGTATTTAATAGTCATTAAATATTTAGACATGAATTTTTAAAGTAAAGATGATTATTCTTTATGATCATATCAAAAGAACATAAAATATCTTTTAATATTTTCAGTGGGGACTTGGAGAAAGATTTCATCAAATTTGCAAATGATTCGAACTTGCTAAGTTAAGGAGGAAAAATATGTTAGTTGAGAGTGATGAAACTAAATGAAGAAAATAAAATTTAATACAAAAAAATTTGAAGTATTCCACTGAAGTTAAAAAAAAAAAACTCGGCTATATGATACTAAGCCATCTGTAATACAGATTGAGTGATTTTTTGTTGACTGCAAGCGCTACATGAATTAACCAAAAAAGCTAAGGCAATTTACCTGTAATCATTTTTCACTCATTCAGTTAACACTGACAGAAGTGAAACTCAGGGGATTCAACAAATTATATGTTGCCAGTCACTTAAAATTTCGCAATTTCTCCCTTGTTTAAAAAATGTTATTTCTAATACTCCTAAGGCAGATTTTTCTTGGAAAGCAAATATTTAGCTTTTTTATTTTTTTTAATAGAGGAGAAAGTCCTTATCTTTGGGTTCATTCCTAATTCTGCAGGGACCTCCCCAGAATCCTGGAATGTGATGATTTGCAGATGAGAGGTTTACTTAACCCCAGGAACACAAGGCCTTCACTATCCCTGAAGCCCGAGGAGGCAGTCCATTTCCTAGGCTAAGCGACAAAGTTTCATATGGAAGAAAAATCTGTTTCCTTAAAGGCACAGGTATTTGGGTCTGTATCTCCTCTTTAAGGTCTTAAAGCAAGTCTAAACTCTGCCATAACACAGGCTTCAGAAAGCCCTTCATCTTCTCTCTTTTTTTTCAAACTAAACATCCTCAGGTCTTTCAACTCTTTTCCACAGGCCCTGGCTTTGGGAAAAATCCCCCAGTCCGGTGGCTCCTCTCTAGAGACTTTTCCCCTTTGCTCATTTGTTGGTTCATTTTCTCCCCCTCTAGGTATTTATCTAGTGTCTGTTGTGTACCTGGCATGTTACTGCTCTCGCCGATACAACACAGACAACGACGCCAGCGTACAACATTGGACAATGACACTGTCCAGGCAAAAAGCACTGGACTGGGACAGATGGCACAGTGAGGAGATGCGTTGTTGGGGTACTAAACCCCAACCTAGAAGATTAGGACTGCTTCCACGGAGACTCAAAAGATGAGTCCAATTCGGTTAGATGACAGAGAGGAGGTAGGGTTGCAGAAAAAGATTTGAGCAGAGGAAACGTTATGCTGGCTTCTCCAACTCCTACCTCTGCTCTCAGTGGTTGCACGACATTGAGCAAAACATTTAACCTCTCTAAGCCTCAGTTTCTTCATCTGTAAAATGGGGATAATAATACCACATAGACAGAAGGGTGAACTGCCTAGCATAGCGCCTGGCACACAGTAGATGCTCCCCAAAGCGGGCAGCCATCCTTACCATTGTTAGCGTCATCATGATCAGGTGGGGAAGCCTGGGGCATGATTGGCTCCGGAGGGGTAAGGTTGTATGCCTCGCCCCCCAAGAGCAGCAGCCATCACAGAGGAGAAAAGAACAGCGGCTATGTCACCCACCGAGGGGACTTCCCCCACCCCATCCCCACACACATACACACTGCAGGTGCCAAACACATGGGCGAGCTGAGGATCAAACATCCTGAAACTGAAGAAGGGAATGAGGGAGGGAGAGAATGGACAGGAAGGGACAAAGGAAAGTTACAGAAAAGGAAGGGGATAAAAAGTTTACTAGAGAAGAGAAGGCGAGAGAGAGAATCTGTAGAAGGAAAAAAAAATCAAGTTATGTATTCATTGGCTAGGAAAGCTTTTAACTCTGTGGCTTGTTAGAAGTCAGACACTAATACTTTTTGGAGTTTTCCCAGTATTAATCACAAGATAGGAAAGAAGAATTCACTTCATACAGTTTATAAAAATTGAATGATAACAGAGACGTTGGTTTATATGTAAAACAGAGCACAGGCAGGGAGAGATAAGATGTACTTTCTGCATCTGGGCTGAGCAGCAGCCATGACAGTACCTCCATCAGGTTCATAATTCCACCCGGACCGTATTACACAGGATGTACAGGGGGGACTGATAGTGGGGGATGTTATTTTACTTCAAAGGGTTTATTTTTTTAAAAGCCTTTGCTGTGGAACTTCCTAGGTGGCGCAGTGGGTAAGAATCCTCCTGCCAATGCAGGGGACATGGGTTCGATCCCTGCCCCAGGAAGATACCATATGCTGCGGAGCAACTAAGCCTGTGCGCCACAACTATTGAGCCTCTGCTCTAGAGCCCATGAGCCACAACTATTGAGCCCATGTGCCACAACTACTGAAGCCCACACGCCTAGCGCCCATGCTCTGCAACAAGAGAGGCCACCTCAATGAGAAGCCCACGCACCACAATGAAGAGTAGCCCCCACTCACCGCAACTAGAGAAAGCCTGTGTGCAGCAATGAAGACCCAACACAGCCAATAAAATAAATAAATAAATAAATTTATTTATTTTTAAAAAAGTCTTTGTTATAGTTAAAACAATTCGATAAGCTCTACGCATCAACCTTCACTTTTATAATCAGTTCTGATGATAAAGACACATGCCAGCAACTGGATTCTTTAGATGTGTGTTTATTGCTGTGCTGTAAGAGGCTTGAGTCCCTCCTTTGCTAACTCCCCTTGAGTAGAAAAATGCTAGCAGCTTATTTTCAAAGCCCCGGAAAGGGTTGACCTAGCTTACAGTTCGCTTATACTCTCCAGCTGCAATTTTCTCAGTAAATGTTATTCATCTTGCATTGTCTCTCTGGCCCCTGCCCCATAGCAGCTCTTCCTAAGATCTTTTCCTCCTGCCCATCCCCACCCCACCTCCTCGACT
This sequence comes from Hippopotamus amphibius kiboko, assembly GCF_030028045.1. Lineage (NCBI taxonomy): Eukaryota > Metazoa > Chordata > Mammalia > Artiodactyla > Hippopotamidae > Hippopotamus > Hippopotamus amphibius. Next base: position 135,715,557 of record NC_080190.1, on the reverse strand, counting down.
TCTCTTCTGCAAAGGCTCTCAAAAATGAGGTCCCCAGAAATGCAACTTCTCAGGCCCCAACCCAGACCTACTGAATTGAACACTCCAGGCATGGGAACCAGTGGTCTATGTGTAACAAGCCTCTCAGGAGCTTCTGATGCACAAGGAAGTTTGAGAACCACTGTTCGGTTTCCTGATCCTACTGCACCCCCTCCCCACCCCCACCGCCACCCCCGCCTGATTCTACTGCCCCACCCCTCCTGTCTCAAAACTTATCCCTCTCACCTGCAGAGAGGGAAAGAAAGCCAAAGATTGCATGGGGGCGGGGTTTCACCACGGGAACCAGAGAAGGGAAAACTGGAAGGCGGGAATCGGTGATGACACAACACCCCAGATGAGACCTGAAGGATCCCTGACTTCAGCCACCTCCCTTTATGGGTGAATACACTGGAGAGGAAAAGCGGCTTGCCTGGGGTCACTTGCTAAGAGACTGGAACCGGGCTTCCTAGGTGGCGCAGTGGTTAAGAATCTGCCTGCCGATGCAGGGGACACGGGTTCGATCCCTGCTCCGGGAAGATCCCACATACCGAGGAGCACTTAAGCTCGTGTGCCACAACTATTGAGCCTGCGCTTTAGAGCCCGTGAGCCACAACGATTGAGCCCATGTGCTGCAACAACTGAAGCCCACGCACCTAGAGCCCGTGCTCCGCAACAAGAGAAGTCACAGCAATTAGGAGCCCGCATACCACAACGAAGAGTAGCCCCCCACTCACTGCAACTAAAGAAAGCCCTTGCACAGCAAAAAAAAGACCCAATAAAATAAATAAATAAATAAATTTATTTAAAAAAAGAGAGAGACTGGAACCATGCACAAGAGGATGAATCAGCCACCTTACGCCTCATCCTCTCCGTGGCCCAACGCATGCCGAGTTTTCTTTGTGGGAGGGGCCGAAGCTGGGGCTTGAGGTCGGCGACCTGTTACCTGTAGTAGCAGCAGCACTTTCAAATACCGATGGGCATTTCATGTTCTTCTCAAAACTCCGGGTTGGGGAGCAAGCTCGAGTGTGAGGTGCCTTTTTTCTTCGCTCAAACACACATCTCCTTAGCCACGCATCCTCTCCCGGGACGAGGGAGCGGAATGCGGGGAGAAGGTGGGAGGAGGCACCTTTTCATTCTAGGTTTTCAGAAGCCTTAACAACTTTGCCAAATCACTTTACTTCTCTTCGCCTTGGCTTCCTCGTCTGAAAATGAGATAAACCAATAACCACCTTGCACTGTTTTTGTTTGTTTTCTTTTTTGTTTTTTTACAGATCAAGTAGGCTAGCTTGTCCCTGCTCACAGCTGGGGCTCAGTAAGTGAGAGTACCTCCAGAGGTGTCATGAGACATGAAAAACAGTCCCTATCTTCAGGGGTTTACAATCTGGTGCTAAAAACAAGGCAAGGACAGAAATAACCAGAATAGGAGTCCTTGTGTAGGTGCCATTATTACCCCTCAGAATATAAGGCAAAGAGGGTTGACACCTTGACAGAGGACCTGCAGTGCATGCAGCCCATCCCGGGACGGGAGGGTCCTGCCTGGCTGGCAGGGGGAGCAGGTGGCGTGTGGCCACTTATTATCAGTGGCTAATAATAAGCCTCGGTCAAGGAAAAATACTGCAGGTGGAAGAGAGAGGGTGAACAAAGCCCCAGAAGCTCGGGCAAAGAGACAGAAGTTGTAAGCATGACAGAGTGGCTTCAGAGCATGTAAGACTGGTGGCTTCAATGGGTCTGTCCTTCCAGAAACCAGAAGCTCAGAGGGCTGCTGGCATCTGCTTTTCCTCCTTCACGGAGGGTGCCAACAAATGTCAATTAGGGCGGTTGTTTCCGGGTGTGGAAATTCATTTACTGGCAGCCAGTGGTTGAAAATGTTCATAATTATCAACCTAGGCGAAAACCTCCATTGGCAACACAGAGCAGAACATTCTTACACTTAATTTTCTAGGCAGCCAACTCCTTCAGTCACATTGCTAATTTAGGAGGTTTCAGCTCCTTACACGAAACATACTGCATTTTCACTCATGTTCTGACGTCAGGTTTAGTTAGAGATGTATGCAGAACTGGAAATAAATGCCTCCTAACTACTGGGATTTCCCAGGAACAGAATTTAGGGCTGTGTACAGTGAGTTCTTATACTGCCTTCATTAGCTTATTTTTAAGTAGTAAATTAACTGTTATGAAGAAATTTCACTACCTTCTGTGACCTCTACCCCCGAACACCTCTGGAATTTTTCCTAGAAGCGTTGGGGGGTGAGAAGTCAGCTCCCACCATCCCCTGAACACACCATGGGGCCTGCCACCTCCCATTTCTCAATTCTACTGTCCTACTGCCACAAAGTGCCCTTTTAAAACACAAACATGACTTCTTCATGGGTGCTATTGATCTGAAAGGGGAATCTATTCTAGGGAAAGGAAAAGGGTTCAAGGTTAATTAGCAGAAATAAAATGAGCTAGGTTGGTAGACTGAGAACAGAAAGCACATGTCAGCCAGACCTTGTAAAAGACAAACGAAATAGGGGAGCCAGGGGGCAGAAGCACAGACAGTCTGTGGGTGTGCTCTCATTCCAGGAGTGAGGCGAGTCGCCAGTACGGGGGAATCTGGGCAAGGAGGGGTGAGGTTTCCAAAAAGGCTGACATGCCCCCACCGGTTGCCCTGGCAACCAGTCCACACCCACATGGCTGTGATAGAAAGAGAAAAACGTGCACAAGCAACACAGGCAGTAATTAGGGATGGGGAGCAACATCCCCTCCAGTTAGCGCCACCTCGAGAGGACCTTAGGGAGGAGTATGGGAGGGGACGGGTGCCACTGATGCAGGATGGGTGTGGAGGGAGGAATCTGACGGCTTCCATGAGCTTAGGCTCCGCGTACAGCACACTCTGCTGCTCCAACTCCGCAGTCGCCTTGAAGGGACTTTGGGTTGGAGAATGTGCTCGCTGGTTTTCCGGGTGGCCAGGGAGTAGTTTAGATTCCCCCGCCCTTTGCCCCAGTCCAGGAAGGCTTAGGCTGTCCAGATGGCACAGTGGGTAGAAAGGGAGTCAGCAGTGATCACCCGTGTTGCCAGTTTAAAGTCCTCCAGGGGCTCCCACCCCTGCAGCATGAAGCCCAAACTTTTCGTTGGAGCCCCTGCGGTCCTAAGTGAGCTGGTTCCCAGCTCCTCCGGGCTTGTCTCAGCTCCGACCACCTGCTTACAGGCATGGTGGCCCTGATGGCTCCACCAGGTCCCACCTCCATGCTGCATCCTCACTCCTTTCCTGCCAGCTCATGCCCCAGCTCCACGTGGCCTCAACTCTTCCTGGGGATGCTTCCTTAAACCAGCCATTTTCAAAGTTGGTTTGGGGACCCCCTCCAGAGGGTCCATGAGATCAAAACTATTTTTGTAACAGCACTAATGTTTGCCTTTTATACTCTCTCTTATGTGTGTATGTAGTTCAAAATGTTTATTGATGTGGTTTTAGATTCCACATTGCAATTAACCTTCAAGAAACTACCATTTGTCAAGTTTTGCTGTCATATCAAAGAACATCCATAATCATATGAAAAGGCTATTAAAATGCTCCTCCTTTTTCCAGCTACACATCCGTGTGAGGCCATATTTTCTTCATGTAATGCAACCAAAACAATATTTCACAACAGACTGAATGGATGAGAAATGAGAATCCAGCTGTCTTTAAGCCAGACATTAAACAGATCTGCAAAAGTGTAAAATCCTGACATTCTTCTCACAATTTTTTTATTTAGAAAATACTATTATACAATTTTTTTTTTACATTATGGGTTAGGTTATGGGTTTACTATTGTTATTTTTTTTATTTTTATTGCTATTTTTAATTAATTAATAATTTTTAAAGTTCTCCATTTCAATTTCTTTTTCTTTTTTTAAATACATTTATTTATTTATTTATTTTTATTTTTAGCTGCATCGGGTCTTCGTTGCTGCGCACGGGCTTTTGCTAGTTGCAGAGAGCAGGGGCTACTCTTCATTGCGGTGCATGGGCTTCTCAGTGCAGTGGCTTCTCTTGTTGCAGAGCACAGGCTCTAGGCATGCGGGCTTTAGTAGTTGTGGCATGTGGGCTCAGTAGTTGTGGCTCTCGGGCTCTAGAGCACAGGCTTAGTAGTTGTGGCGCATGGGCTTGGTTGCTCCGCAGCATGTGGGATCTTCCCACACCAAGGATCAAACCCGTGTCCCCTGCATTGGCAGGTGGAGTCTTAACCACTGCACCACCAGAGAAGTCCAACGATTTCAATTTCTGATCCAGTAAACCTCAGTAGACTAACCCACAAGAACAAAAGCTCTTCGGTATCCTCAATAATTTTTGAGTGTACAAGGGTCCTGAGATCAAAAAGTTTGAGAACCACTTTCTTATACTGAGCAGGCAGAGCAGAGCGGTAACTTAGCTATGCCTCTACTGTTGCAAACCAGTTCCACCAAATTAATGACCTTTTACTTGTCTATCTCCCCCACTGCACATGTGCTTCCTGACTGGTGGTTGTTCTTTAACCCCCTCATGTCTGGCACACAGCAGAAATTCCAGATGCATGAATGAATAGAAGGTAAACCCACGTGGACACACATCACAGGCTACCACCTGAGCAACATGCAGACATTCATAGGAGGGCAGATAAATATCTGCATTATTTTTTTTAATTGGCTCAAGTTGTTACTGGGCCTGTGACTTGAATTTAGACATAAATATATTTTTAAAAATCAGAAAATTCAAACGAAAAATTAACCGAAGAAACAATTCTGCTTCTGCTCTGTTAAACTTTTAGAGACACCCCATGCAAGCACATAACTGGTGAAAACACCATGCAGTGGAGATCACAAATACAGCCAAAATGATTTGCCACGAAAAGTGATCAAGGCACGGAACTACGCGCACGGCTTCCCCATCTTCGTCCACTGTCAAAGGTAGACCCAAAGCAGGTGGCACTAGAGGATCCAGGCCAGAGTTATGGTATTTGCCTTCGTTTCATGATTCTCACTCACTCACCATGTTCCCGAGTCAAGCCGCCCTCCTGCACATCAGGGAGTGGCCATGCCATTCCCTGGGGGGCAGAGATGTGCCATGTCCCAGTCCCCTCTTTGTCCCTGACACATGCTCCTGCAAAACGAGAAAAGGAGAGGGGGAGGATGCTGGACGCGGGTTTGATGTCCCTAGCAAAAGAGAATCTCTTACCTCCAAAAGACAAGGAGTTTCTACTTCAGAGCCTGAGCTCAGGGCAAAGGAAGCTGACAGCCAGGGGAGGCCCAGTGTGTGGGGGGAGGGGGTGTAAGCGTGTGTGAATGTGTGTGTTCGTGTGCATGTGTGTGTATAAGAGAATAATGGTGGGGGGGAGGAGAAGAGAGAGAGAGAGGCAGGCGGGTGTGGGGGGCACAGACATTTGACACCAAGAGGAGCATGCTTTTCTGGCTAAGTGTGTGGTGGCTCATTCCGAAAGCAGCCCCATCAGAAAGCCAACTGTGTAATCGCTGCTGCTGAGCTAGGAATCAGGCATTTCCAGTTCTCTCTCTCTCCCCCACACACGCCTACACACCTCCACCACCTCTCTCTCTTTCTAGATAGATGACAGACAGACAGACAGATAGACAGACATGTTTATCATATGATGATATATCTTTATCATCTTGAAATTTGTTTTTAAAAAGCCCTTTAATCAGCATACTAAATGTCCCCCAGTCCTTTCCACATTTGCAGAAGTCCTATGTTTATGTCACCATGGAAACAGATTCTCAAGAGACTAAAGACAGAGAGCCCAGCATCACGGGGTCATCATTTAGGTTAACACCATAAAGATTCCGCCCTCTCAAAACAGAGCTTTTGGTTCCTCTGGTCTCTAATTGTCATTTCGGATGCTGAGGTGACCAGGCACTGGGCAGTTCTCTCAGTGGCCTTCAGAGGGGGTGAGATTTTAGGGGATACAAACATAAAACAGAGTTTTGGAGAACAACTTCATGGAATGATGGTTGTGGTAAAGCTTTCATTCACTGCATACCTATAATTTACATATATTACCTTGCTTTCTCCTCACAAAAATATTCCAAGATCAGCATTAACGTTCCCATTTTGTGGATGGGAAGCTGAACCTCAGAGGGGTTACGCTGCCTGCGTGGACACACTCGGTCAGTACCAGAGCCAGGTGTATAAACTCAGGTCTATATGCCAAAACCCACTGTCCCTCCACTGGCCAGCCTTCCTATCACCCCCACATCCCAGGCCTTCCAGAGCCCATGTTTAGAACTAGGCCCATTCATCTATATTCTGTGTGTTTCCAGAACTTTCCTTTCTCTCGGATAAAGAAAAAAATTCACCTGAAGAAAATATGTTCACTGGGTGAGGCTAACAGACCTCTGGCATTTTCTATTTCTAATATCTTAATTCCGCCTCTCTTTTGTGCCGGCTCCCACCTTCCACAAACCCACCTGTTCTCCTTCCCGTGCTGCCGGCAGGGAAGCATTATTAACACAGATTAGCCAGACAAATCCAATAAAAAATTCTCATAACACCCTTGTCCAGGTAAGTCCAACCAGGACCTTTTCAGATGAAGACCCATGCCCTTGCTTATTGGAGAAAAGTCGTGAGCTTCAGATTAAATGAAAAGCTTTGTAATAGAAGAGGTTTAATTTCATTTGAAAACCCGTGTACAACCACATTCTCAATTCAGGATGCACTCATTGCCAACGAGATGGCCTCCTCCCCCAGCACACCCAAGAGGGGACCCAGGGCTGGGAGAGCTGCCCCGATGGGCATCCATCCCCCGGTCTGGAGGTCCACCCTTGACCACCTCTTCCTGTTTCTGTAGGCGGAGCCCCCGTCACCTACCCAGCAGGGCCGTCTGAGGGTGAGTCCGAGCGTGTCTCCCTCTGGAGACGGACCTGGAGGGAGGCCGCTCCCTGGCCTCAGTGGGGAGGAGGAGGATCTGTCCGAGGATCAGCAGAAAGCAGCCCACCAACATCTTTTCCATCTGCAAGAAGAGGAAGAGGGCCGAAGCTGTGACAAAGACAACGGGAGAGGAAGGCTCGGTGAGGTTTCTGGCTCTTCCTGAGTGTTAGTGCTGCAGACCCGCCCCCTGCCTTTCCCCGGATCAGACAGGCCACTTGTACTTAAAATGCCGTTTGTGTGTGTGACCCTCAGACCCACCGATAGGTTCTTGGATACGCTGTGCACGGCATGCATAGTTGGAATTTTTCATCATTTTGGTCACTATAAGACTGAATGGAAAACTTGGGGGGAAAAAAAATCTACCCTGAAGTTTCTTTTCAATCAAGTTTATTATCAATTATTCATAGTCACATTCTATATCTTGGATTTGAAAAAGGAAAAACTACATCTGAGGATTCCAAGTACCAATATTTTCTTAGTCTAATCATAGTGGATGGTACAAATTAATATATATGTTTCCCAAGGAATTCATATATGTTTGCATACGTTAACATGACTTAGCCTCCCAGCCTCCCTGCCTCCCACACATATCTATTCAGAGGGAACATGGTGCAGTGGTTAAGGGCTTGGACTCTGGCACCAGACTGCCTGGCTTTGAATCTTGGCTCGGACACTTGCTAACTGTGTGTGACCTTGGGCAAGCTACTTAACCTCCCCATGCCATGTGGGAATACGGTTAATGGGGTGACTTAATCCATGTAACTAAAGCACTCAGGATAGTGTCTGGCACACATGGGGAGGTGAAGACAAGCAAACAAGCAAAAGCGCTAGGGGACCAGAGGAGAAGAGGATCAAATGCAATGTTGAGGAAGAAGCTCTCAGATGCAGAAAGAGTTTGAACTCTGAGTTGAGTTTCAGATATCCACAGGGGCGAGGCAGTCTCAACCAGAGTACCACACTCTTGACCAGACTTTACCCATTTTCTGTACTGGTCCTGGAGAGTTGCTGGTGTGAAGTCTCTGGAGGAAAGATTCTGAGCAGGGAAGTGACATGGGCAGATGCAGGATTTCCCAAGATGGCTGATCTCAGTGCTTCACATGGGATAAGAAAGGTACTTGCCACATGGTGAACGATGTTGACTACTCTGCCTGGCAAACCCTCATGGAGAAGGCAATATCTAGAAGGACTAGGTTTAAACGTATTTTTCTTCCAGTTTCTATCATTATAATGAGTATCAGAGCAATTTATTAATTTATACAAATTAGTGAGGAGGAGGGAATATTTAAGGAAGAACAACATTTAAGGAAGGTCATCTGCCCGTAAGTCTTTACTCAATCCTCACCTTGTGCTTGGCAAGTTCACCCAATTGATTTCATTTAATCCTCATACCTATCTTGCAGAAATCGGAATGATTATTTCTGCTTTTTAGAGATGGGGAAACTGGGGCTCAGAGAAGTTTAGTAACTTGACCTAGGTCACTCAGCTAAAGTAAGTAGCAAAGTAGGGATTCAGACCCAGGATAAGAGGCTAATTTGCGAATTCACTGCTTAGCAGAAAACCTGATTAGCTGCAGGTCAGATCCCCAGAAGTCAATTCATAAAAAGCCACAGCTGTTTCACCATCAGAGGTAGAAACAGGGCAGGGGCAGGGACCACTTCCCAAAACGTGAAAAAATAATACTCCATAATGCAGTGAACTGTTTGTTCAGCACATTGCTTTCAGGAATTGACCTGGAGGTGAACCCAGGCCTGTTGACCTTCAAAGTCCACAGTTTTTCACACTTGCTGTGTTGAGCTAGCTCACTTTTCACTGTGCATTAAAATTCTATTAAAAATAGCAGATGTTTATTCAGTGCTTACTATGTGCCAGGCATTGGGCCAAGTGCTTTAAATTTATTAAGCCATTTAATTCTTACAGTAACTGGAGAAGTTAAATAGTTTGCTCGAGGTTATGCAGCTGATAAAGAGGTGATGCTCCAGAGCATTCCTAGCTCATTATGAAGAACTGCTGCCCCCCCTTATAAACAAATTGCACTTTTTACTAATTGGACTGGTCCCTATTCATAGCTTAATCGGTGGGATACCATTTTAGAAGAGGAAGAAAACTTAAAAGATTTGCCCCTTTCTCTGATCTTAAACCTACTATTTACTTTCAAGTTTCCTTGGTACTTACCACAGTTCATGTGACATTCTAAGTGTGTTATGTCATTTATATGTGGTTTATTATTTTAATGCTGTTCTCCTTCCTCCTATATGAACAAAGTCCACACTTATATCTTTTAAAATGTATACATTATCATATATTAACGCATATATGAGGAATATAGAAAAATGGTACAGATCAACTGGTTCGCAAGGCAGAAATAGAGATGTAGAGAACAAATATATGGACACCAAGGGGGGAAAACGGGGGTGGCTGGGGTGGGATGAATTGGGAGATTGGGATTGCCATATATACATTACTAATAAGAAAAAAAATCAAATTGTACACTTTGAATGTATGCAGTTTATTGTATGTCAATTGTATCTCAATAAAAGTTCTTGGGGAAAAAAAAAGAACAATGATAAAATATATACAATACTCTCTCATGACCAGGCCCATGTCCATCCTGACACATCTGCAATTAAATCCAAACATTTAGAACAAGATACGGTGGATAATTATCATTTTCAAAAAACAAATACCACTTTTAAAAAGAAAAATCCGGTAAATGTAGTATTCTTAACTTGTTCTATATTACTTATACCTATTGTCTATATAGCTTTAATTTATAGCTGTCAGTTTAACATTAGCATGTCTAGTAAAGAAAATTAAACTTTAAGAGTTTTGTAAACTGTCTTGAGGTTGCTAAAGAATTTATTTTTCTACTATATATAATATAGACAAAGCTCAAAACTATGGACAGGGAAAAAACCTGACTATTTCTTTTGGAAGTAGGCTGAAAAGAGAATTTTCAGAACTGTTCATGTCTTCAGTTCATTCGGTCATAACTCTGCTCTTGTAATATGTGAATCCCAGTTTATTTAAGCCATTCTCTTTTATACTATGTTAATTTAACTTTAACATACATTTAGTACAACTTTTGTTATTTAAACTAGCATTTACCATTTTCCACACTTACTACCTTACACCTTCCCAAAAATTTATCTCCACTTGTCTATGCATTCTAGAATTGATTCGAAAAGCTTCATCATGGGTCATTTAAAATTCTACTTTTGGTTCACTTAACAGATAGGTTACAATTAATTGAAAGTTAAAATATGGTTTAAAGCTCAAAAAACAAACAAACAAATACCATTTCATGTGGGCTTGGGTTTACTGTGGATTTCAAGAAGTGTTTGCATTTTCAAGTCACCATTGCTAACCAAAAGACCCTGAAGATAGGTGAGGGATAGGGGGTTAAAAATAAACAGAACTAAACACTTTTAGCTGTTTAACCCTGAGCAGGTTCTTTTCCCTCTCTCTGCCTCGGTTTCCTCATCTTTAAACTGGGGTAATAAAGAGACCTGACTGTTGTATGAATTAAATCAGCTCATATATATAAAGCACATGGAACACTGCCTGGCACATAGTAAGTGCTCAAGAAGCGATAGCTACTTATTATTATTATTATCATTATGCAATCAAACCAATTAATATAAAGTACACATTGCTAATTTTTGTCATATTGAGCCATTTAATGTACCTTAAATTAACTTTGATGCTTACTTATGACTACTATAATAAAACAATGACACACAAATCTGTAATGTAAAAATATATGCTAGTATCTAGAAGTATTTAAAACTTTCTTTTTCAGAATGAAATAATGCCGCTTGCAGCAACATGGATAGACCATACTAAGAGAAGGAAGTCAGAAAGAGAAAGACAAATGTCATATGATATCACTTACACGTGGAATTTAAGATATGACACAAATGAACTTATCTATGAAACAGAAAGAGACTCACAGACATAGAGAACAGACTTGTAGTTGCCAGCGAGGAGAAGGGATGGATTGGGAGTTTGGGATTAGCAGATGCAAACTATTATATATAGAATGGATAAACAACAAGGTCCTACTGTACAGCACAGGGAACTACATTCAATATCCTGTGATAAACCACAATGGAAAGGAATATGAAAGAGAATGGATATATATGTATAACTGAATCACTTTGTGTAGGGTACAAATTAATACAACATTATAAATCAGCTATACTTCAATAAAATAAATTTTGTTTATTTTCTTTTTTCAAAATGCAATGGCACAGCAAGTCACTGTCTGGTAGAAAAGGTTTGCAAAACATGTATCTGATATATCATTTATATTCAGACATAAAGTCTTATAACTCAACACAAAGACAAACAACCTACTTGAAAATGTGCAAAACATTTGAACACTCACATGACCAAAGAAGACATTCAGATAACAAATAAACATATGAGAAGATGTTCAACATTCTTAGTCATTAGAAAAATGCAAATTAAAAATCACAATGACATTTCATGACAAATCCACTAGAATAGCTAAAATTAAAAAGACTGATATAACCAAGTATTAGCGAAGATGTGAAAAACTGGAATCTTAATACATTGCTGGTAAGAATGCAAAACGGTGCAGCCACGTAGGGAAACAATTTAGCAGTTTAAACATGCACTTCCCAAATGAGACAGCCCAGGGTAACCAACGGGCCTGCTTTGCCTAGAATTGCCTGTGTTTTAGTACTGAAAGGCCTTCATCCCAGAAAACTCAGTCCTGGGCAAACTGGGCAAACCAGAAAACTAAACATTTATCCAAAAGATATAAAAACACACCTACACAAAGACTTATATTCAGATGCTCAGAGAAGCTTTGTAAAAGCTAAAAACTGGGAACAATGCAAAGGTCCATATATTAAATAAATTGTGGTATATCCATACAACGGACTATACTCAGCAATTAAAGGAAGGATGCACTGGATGAACCTCAAAATCATGAGGCTGAGTGAAAGCAGCCAGACACAAAAAGAATATATGCTGAATAATTCTCTTTATATGACATTCAACAAAGGGCAACACCCCACGACAGAAAGAAGATCAGTGGTTCCAGGCAGTGGGATGGGAGACGAGGGTCAGCTACAAAGGGGCAGGAGGGAAACTTGGGGGGCAATGGAAATGTTCACATCACGCTTATGGTGGAGGTTACATGGCTTTACACGTTTGTCAGCACTCATCAAATTGCACATTTAAAAGTGATGAATTTCATTGTTGTAAGTTCTACTTCAAGAAAGCTATTTAAAAGAAACGAAAAGAATGGGGAGAAGGATACTGTATACAAATCAACATAAAGCCAGTATGGCAATATTAATATCAGACAAGATAGACTTTTAAAAAAAAATGCAATGGTAGCGAAACAAGAAAAAATAAGTCAGTACACGTAGCCCACATTAATCATTGCTTCTCACTTAGGCATTTACGGCTGCTAGCATTTGAAGAACGGGAGTCAGAGCCAATTCTAACTGATGTTTGAGAAACAGTTCCTTTCACATATGGGCATATGGGAAGAATTGTTGTGCTGAGAAATAGAGGTTAATTCAGCCAGAATAGATTCCATGAAGCATGTGGGGGCATGGAAAGAATATTTTTTTAAAAATTAAACAGCTTCGACTTTTGTTCTAGTAATTTTTCTCCTCTTCATGAGACAGTGAGTCTTTTCATTTAGCTTTACCAAGAGGGTTGGGAGAGAGAGAAGGAGATTGTTCTGACCCTCTTAGCCACGACTCCTTCTAAGCATCACTGTTCCAAGTAAATTGACGGGTGTGTAGAATCCCACCAGAGCCAGCACTATGTGCGGTGGGCCTTGAGAGGAGAGGCCTGGCTCTGTCACAACACGCTGTGTGACCTCAGTTAGGTCATTTAAGTCTCTGGGCTTTGCCTAGTCAGCCATCAAATGAGAGGTGTGCTCTGGAAGCAGCGTTTCTCAGCCTACACCAGACCACAGCCCCGGACAACAATGCTCTCCTGAGGAAGATGGGCGGGACACCCTCTTCTCACCCGCGAACAAGAAGACAAAGAAACTAAGGCCCTGATGTTTTCTAAGTGTCTACTGCGGTCCAGGTAGCAAGCTGGGCACTTTGTATATTGCTATCTCATTTAGTCCCACAATCATTCTGCGAGGTGGATGAGTTCCCAATTTCATGGGTGAAACACCAAGAGCCACAGGTAGAAAGACACTCTCCAAGGCCTCAGAGCTAGTGAAGTGACAAAGTCAAGATTCCACCCCCACCGTCTCCCAGGCAGCTGGCCTACTCTCTAAAAAAGAGATTTTGAGTCCCTCCCCAGTTTTGGAAGTTCTCGACATCGGATTCAATAGTTTTGTCCTTCAAAGGCCACGCCGTTGGCACAGCAAGTGTGCACACGGACTCTGCGTTCACCGAGAACCAGCAGCAGCCCCTGACGCCTTCCTTCCTGTCTCCCACCTCAGACCAGAATCCCCAGTTCCCGCTGGGCCGATAAATGGAGCCCAACCTCCATTTAGATGTTGACCTGACGTTGGCTGTGTGTGATTTTTCACTCAGTGGTCAAGGCCTGCTTGCCAGCCCTGCCTTTCCAGATGCAGACTCAAGCCTTTCTTGGCCCAGGCAACTCCATCTGCTCAGGCACCCAGACTGGAAGCCTGGCCTCAGCTCCCACGCCTTCCCTGCATCACCACCACGTTCGTTCATGGGTGGACAAGCCCTAGCTTTCCCGCCTCTGCTGACTGCCCCCCTCCAGCCCTCCTGATGGTTCCTGCCACTGCAGCAATGCTCCAGTCTCTCTATTTCTCATCCAGACTTCTCCAGAAGCTTTGGAACTCTCTTCCTGCCTTGGTCCTGTCCCCTTCCCTGCTCAGAACCCACCTATGGCCTTACTGCATAGCATTCATGTTTAAGGCCCTCCATGACAGACCACTGCCCCTCCTCCAACCATGGCAGTCCTACATGCACCCCAGCCCCTCTACCAGTGCCAGAAGAATTCAGATTCTTGTCCTAGCTGGATGCCTTTATCCATGCTGGTCCCTTGGCCTAGTTACATTCTCCATTATTCAAAAATGCATTCATTCCTAAAGGCTCAAATCATACATCACCCACTCTCTAAAATGTCTCTGATTTTCCCAGCAACGACTGACTTTTCTACACACCCCTGACAATGGGTTTGTTGTCTGCTCTAGCACTGGGTTTGTTTCTTTCTTTTTCTTTCCTTTTTTTTTTTTGGCCACTGAGCAGCTTGCAGGATCTTAGTTCCCCAACCAGGGATTGAACCCAGGCCACCACAGTGAAAGCGCCCAATCGCCCAATCCTAACCACTGGATCACTAGGGAATTCCCTAGCACTGTGTTTCTTTTACTTGCTTCCATATCTGTCTCCCTGCCTAGACGCTGAGCTGTTGCTTGAAACCATACTCATGTGCTAGGTGCTGAATGTTGTAAATAAAGTTTTAGAAAACAGGTAAATCTTGAATAAACACATTTATTGATCAACAAAAGATCAATAAATGTTGAATCAAATTGGCCCTCGTTCTGCACCTGACAACTGCCAAGGCTGAGCCCAGGTCCTTGTGCACATGCCCTGTTTGCCTTAATGAAGGTGACCCCAGCGGCCCTCTCCTATGACGGGAGGAGGCTCTCCCCTAAATGTCTTGGCCAAATTGAACATATAATTTTTAAATGATATAGATGAAATACCAGATATCCAGTTATAATAATTAAAGTATCCATTTAGTCATGCATGTATATTCAAAACATTTTAAATTACAAAATATATATTCATTTAGAAATAATTCTTTACTCATTAAAAATGCTTCATAAAACACGGTTTTCTCTCTCTCACTGCATAAAACAGTTTTGATGTTTTTTGAGTCTTCTGACATCTTTATTTCTAAGTTGTCTGAGATACAGCACTTTCTAAATCTATATATGATGCCATCACTGGAAATTTTATCTCAGACTGCCAGTTCCCACTTATGTAACATGAGGACAGTTGGCTTTTTTAATATGTCCTGGAGGCATAAACTCACCATCTCTGCAACTTACTCATTCACTGTGTTGCTTTTAAAGTATCGTATCCAGTATTATCCAGCCCTTGCAACTGTGAAATTGTGCCCAGATGAATAATGACTAAATTTGAGTTACTTTTTCTTTTACTATTCTGGCCAATTGACTTCTACATGTATCCAAAATTAGCACATTGACTGAGGACATTTCAAGCTAACATGTCTTCCCCAAATAGTACTTTGTTCAACATATTTGACAGAGCTCCCCATACTTTGAGAGACTTTGCAAGGACTCAAATATAGAGCAATCTCCTATTTTCCAAGGAATCATTTTTGGGGGGAAAAAACCCTCATTTCTTATTCTGGTATATACGGTCATTCCTACCACACCTTTTCTCCTTTCCATTTAATCAAGCACCACATTCTACCACGTGATGTCTCTCATGCCCTCTCCCTTCTCCATCCACACCAAGGTCACAGCCCTAGTCCTGGCCCTTAGCCGCACTGCAGAGACCACAAAGGTCTTGGCAGACACTGCTAGTTGTCCCCCAATATCCGCCCCTCCTTCTTTAGGAACAGAACCCTCACTTTTTAACTGGACACATAATGGGGCTGGAATAAAGACCACCGTGCCCAGTCTTCCCTTCTTCCCTATCAGGTGACTACATGTGGGTCAGGGGGGATGGAAGTGGACGTGGTATATACAACTTCAGAGAAGTGTCCTTAAAGGAGGGGTGAGGGGATGACCACCTTGCTTTTTCCTTCCTGCTGGCTGGAATGAGCACATCCCGGCTGGAAACCCAGCAGTCATTCTGAACCACGAGGCACCATGAAAATGGAAGCCATGCTGCATGGTAAGAGCGACAGGGCACAAAAGTGTGGGTCCCTGACCCCAGGCTCACTTTGGACACACGGCCTCCAGGCTTCTAGAACGTAAGACAGAAATAAACTTCCCTCTTCAAGTCACTGTCATTTCAGTTTTTTCTGTAACTTGCAGTTGAACAGAATCCTAATTAATTGACTGTAGCTAAGTCACTTCTATGGACTCCATCTGGCACCTGCGCTGAATTCAGTCTTCCCAACATAATATCATGCTTATCACGCTCCTGCTCAAAAACTGTCAGTGACTTCTACAGACCAGGCCGAAAAAGTCCAGATTCCTTAGTTTAGCACTCAAAGTCCCATAATCTGGCCCTGTGTTACAATGCCAATCTCAGCAAAACCCCATCCACCCCACCAACACACACACACACACACACACACACACACACACACACACACACACACACACACAGTCATTAACCCTCCCTCCCAGCTCCATAAAATGTCTCTTACTCACCGCTGATTGGACTGAATTTATGACAGCTGAGATATGAGTAGGTAATCACTCCCTTGCAAATTGAAGTGTGAATGGAAACAACCTTAACAAGACAACAGATACACTGTGGTGGAGTCACATACTGGGATATTATACAACCATAGAAAAGGGTGAATTACCACTTCGTGCAACAGTGTGATAAATTTACAAACATAATATTGAACACAATAAAATTCAAACATGGACAAAACGAATCTACAATCATAAGAACCTGGATAGTGGTTACCCCTGAGGTGTCAGTGCACAGAAGGAGGAGTGAGGGGGGGTTGTAGGGTGCTGGAAATGTTCTGCTGATTACTCAGGATGCTGACTACACATTCACGAAAAATAAGCCCGCTACACCCCAGATGTGTGCACCTTTGCTACATGTATGCTTCAGCAAAAAGTTTACTTAAAAAACAGGCAACACTAAGTAAGAACAGCAGTTACCTACGTTAGAACAGCAGTTATCCCAAAGCGGGCTTCCGGGGTGCTGACTGGGGAGGTGGTCACATGAGAGTGTTCATTTTGCAAAAGATCCATTGAACTGTTCCCTCATGGCATGTGCATCTTTTTTTTTTTTTTTTTTTTTATTTATTTTTTATGTGCATCTTTTTATATGTTCTTTTGATTAAAAATTTACTTAACAAGTGAAGTGCGCAGTCGTACTCCTGCCCCCATTGCTCTCTGATCATGCCATGGACATAGGGAATCAGGGAGAGATGTGCGCTGCAGCAGAGATTTTAGAGAGAGGTTAATGGGTGTTCTCTCCTGAGTGGGCTATTGTGCACATTCTGGACGGGGTGTAATAGGCATGAGGCTGCACAGTTGGTCCTGACCTGGAACTCCTTCTCAAGCCCTGGGGTGGGCAAAATAATTGTCCCTACAAAGATGACCATGTCCTAATCCCCAGAATCTGTGGATGTGTTATGTTATACAGCAAAGGGGAATTACAGTTGCTAATCAGCTGACTTTAAAAGTAGGGAGATGGGGACTTCCCTGGTGGTCCAGGGGTAAAGAATCTGCCTTCCAATGCAGGGGACGTGGGTTTGATCCCTGGTCAGGGAACTCATTTCCCACATGCAGCAGCGCAACTAAGCCTGTGCGCCACAACTGCTGAGCTCGCACACCTCAACTAGAGAGCCTGCATGCCACAAACTACAGAGCCCACGTGCCCTGGAGCCAGCGCACCACAACTAAAGAAGAGAAAACCTGCATGCCACAACTAGAGAGAAGCCCCCGTGCGGCAACAAAGAGCCTGCATGCCTCAACAAAGATCCCGCGTGCTGCAACTAAGACCAGAAACAGCCAAAAAAAAAAAAAAAAAAAAATAGGGAGATACTCTATGTTAACTATACTTCAATTAAAAAATAGAACAAAATAGGGAGAGTATCCTGAATGACCCAGGTGAGCCCAATGCAATCACCACATTCCTTAAAAACAGAAGAGGGAGGCAGCATAAGAAGGACTCAGCCTGACACTGCTGGTTTTGAAGACGGAAGAAGGCAACAAGCCAAGCAATGAGGGAATATTCTAGAAGCTGGAAGAGGCAAGGAAATGGCCTCTCCCCTAAAGCAGGGGTCCCCAACCCCCGGGCCACAGACCAGTACTTGGTTCCTGTTAGGAACCAGGCGCACAGCAGGAGGTGAGCCTCAGGCAAGTGAGTGAAGCTTCGTCTCTATTTACAGCCGCTCCCCATCACTCACATTACTGCCTGAGCTCCGCCTCCTGTCAGCATTACGGTGAGTTGTATAATTATTTCATTATATATTACAATGTAATAATAACAGAAATAAAGTGCACAATAAATGTAACGCACTTGAATCATCCTGAAACCATCCCCTCTTCCCTGGTCCGTGGAAAAACTGTCTTCCATGAAACCAGTCACTGGTGCCAAAAAGGTTGGGGACTGCTGCCCTAAAGCTTCCAGAAGGAACAACACCCAGTAAGAACCATTTCAGACTTTTGAGTTCCAGAAACATAATAAACTTTTTTTAATTGAAGCACAGTTAGTTTACAATGTTGTGTTAGTTTCAAGTGCATAGCAAAGTGATTCAGTTATACATATATATTTTTATATGAGAATATATATATACTCTTTCAGATTCTTTTCCATTATTGGTTATTATGAAATATTGAGTATAGTTCCCTGTGTGATACAGTAGGTCCTTGTTGTCTACCTATTTTATATTTAGTAGTATGTATATGCTAATCCCAAACTCCTAATTTATCTCTCCCCCCTCATTCACTATCCCTTTTGGTAACCGCAGGTTTATTTTCTGTCTGTGAGTCTATTTCTCTTTTGTAAACCAATTTATTTGCATCATTTTTTTGAGATTCCACATATAAGCGATATCATAAGATACTTGTCTTTCTCTGTCTGACTTAATATGATAATCTCTAGGTTCATCCATGATGCTGAAAATGGCATTATTTCCTTCTTTTTTATAGCTGAGTAATATTCCATTGTACACATATACCACGTCTTCTTTACCCATTCATCTGTCAATGGACGTATAGGTTGCTTCCAATAAACTTGTTTTATGTCACTAAGTTTATGGTAACTAATTACAACACCAGTGGGAAACTAATACAGACACTGTCTGGAAATTTCAGAGAGATGGTGATTTTATTAAAGAGATCTTGGGGATAGGGGCATTCTTTGTATTTCACTGGAAATGGAGAAGAAGGAGCTAGAAACACTGTTGATAGGGAAAAGGAGACCATTCTGAGGAGTTAGTGTTAAAAGTTGAGGGTTTGTCAAGGAAAGAGAGAAACTGTGAAAGCAGCTTTAGATTTGAGTTTGAAGAAACCCAGGGCTCACAGAAGATTTGATGCATAATCTTGACCCCTGTGGCCTTAAGCGTTTCATTTTTAAGACAAGTGAAAACAAACTCAACTGGGAAGGTGCAGGGATAAGCCCTAAATAGGAGTGAAATAAAATCCTTTGATTTACATAATTTTCTCTAATAATAACTGTTTATTAGGCAGAATAACATCCCCAAATATGTCTAAGACCTAATCATCCCAGAATCTGTGAATATGTTACCTTTGTGGCAAAAGGAACTTTGCAGATGTGATTAACCTAAGGATACTGAGATGGAGAAATTAGCCTGGATCATCCAGGCGGGCCCAACATAATCACAAAGGTCTTCATAAGAGACAGAAGAAGTAGGGAGGGAGAAGAGAGAGAGAAGGGCGAAGGCAGGGGAGAATTGGAAGCTGCTATGCTTCGAAGATGGAAGAAAAGACCAGGAGCCAAGAAACATAGGCAGCTTTCAGAAGCCAGAAAAGGCAAGGGAAGAGATTTCCCCCAGAGCCTCCAGAAGGAACACAGCCTTGCCAAGACCTTGATGTGAGCCCAGTGAGACCTATTTCAGACTTCTGACCTCCAGGACTGAAGGACAATAAATTTGTGTTGTTTAAAGCACTAAATTTGTAGTAATTTGTTACAGCAGCAATAAGAAATTAGTACAATGACCTACAATGGCAGTGGGGTATTCCAATGGGGAATGAACCACAGTCTCCAACGGGAAAGTTTTCTCTGACAATACTCTTAAAAGAACTTTCGAAAAATGTTAGCTAGCCCACCTACTCAGCCACTGACTTTACATCCAAATATTCTGGTTAAAAAATCTCACTTTGGGGACTTCCGAAAGTTAAGAATCTGCATGCCAATGCAGGAGACACAGGTTCGATCCCTGGTGTGGGAAGATCCCACATGCCGTGGAGCAACTAAGCCCATGTGCCGCAACTACTGAGTTCATGTGCCGCAACTACTGAAGCCCAAGCACCTAGAGCCCGGGTTCTGCAACAAGAGAAGCCACCACACTGAGAAGGCTGAGTACCACAATGAAGAGTAGCCCCTCACTCACCACAACTAGAGAAAGCCCATGCACAACAACAAAGACCCAATGCCAAAAATAAATTAATTAAATAAAATAAATAATAAAAGAAATCTTTAAAAAAATATCATTTTCAACCAACTCACTCTGAGCACTACTACATACTACATACTGGCAGATTAATTCACATTAATTATCTCATTTAACCCTTACAACAACACTATGCCATAGATGGTATCATCCCCATTCGATGGATGATATAACTGAGGCTCAGATAATAATAACAATAAGTATAGGTAATAAATATTGAGCACTTACTCTGACCTAGACATTATACTAAGCACTTAATGTGTGTTAACTAATTTAATTCTTCCAACAACCCTATTCCCATTTAGAGATGAGGAAACTGAGGCAGGGAGACTAAGTAACTTTTAAAAATCCCTGCAGGTAATGAGAGGCAGGGCTGAGACGGAAACCCAGGTCCCTCAGGCACCAAGATCAGGGTCGTACCCCCGCAACCTCTCATCACTGTCAGCATCATTACCACCAATTGCTGATAACAGCCGAGGCCTCTGAGATGGAGCCCAGCCCTGCTTTTCTCTCTGAGTCCCTTTCAGGGTCCTGCAGGGTAAGGCAGTGGTGGCTGCCTGCCGAGCCACATGGCAGGGTTCAAAGATGACCTCACAGCTGTAGCTCCAAGTGGCAACCAGTGCCTTGGAAGGGCCTCCCTGGCACTATTTACTAGTAAGAGCAATGACAGCCTCCACTCTCCTTGACACTTCAGCCTCCCTCTTTCTCTGACCCTCCTGACTTATTCCCACTCAATGTTAAACAGGGGAGCCCTCCCCAACTTCCCAAAAGACAGAGTCCCAGGGAAGGGTTCGCTTACACACATGCATCTGTACCCCTACCATCACCCCCACTCCACCTCACCCATTGCCTTTCCTTAGGCCCCAGCCAGAGCTGATTCTAGGAAAACTGGGATTTCTTTTAAGAACCTTCAATGACCCTCTTACTCCTCCTCTTTCAAGGAACAATCTTCTATTTCCCTTTCTTTAAATCTTGGGCCTCATTTCAACTACCTCTTGCTGAGCAGAGATATATGGTGATGCTTAGAGCATGACAGGCAGCTGAGAGTATCTCAGAGGTGAACTCTGCTATGGCACCTCCAGCCACTGAGCTCAGGCTTCAGTGCCTCCAGCTTGCCGGGGCCTGGACTCTAGAGCAAGGAACCCTGGATTTATAGAAAAGAGAGGCCTGGCAACAGGGAGGTCCAACTGAATTCTACTGGCAGGAATAAAAGTTTGGGCAGATAGGGAAACTGAGGTGAAGAGTGAACAGATATCTATCTGCATTCTCAACAGGGAATTCTAAGGGACCAAGCTTCAGGGGCTGAGAGGAAACTTTCCAGACTGTAACCCCATCTTGGAATAGCAATATGGTTTTCTGAGGCTGTCCCGTTGGAAACAGGCAGGGAGAACTGTGCAGGATGCACTCCCGAATGGAAAACTCCAGTTAAATACATGCAGATCGTCTGCCACCCTCCCGTACCCACAGACAGCCCACCTTCCTGAGTAGGAGAGGAGGTGACTGCTTATAGGAACGCCTCGGTTTTCTGAAGAGACAGGTGATGGAACGGATCTTAAAACACCTGGAACTGTTCTAAGGATTTGCACTTCATCCTCACAGCCTTGAGGTATCATCATCCCCACTGGACAGATGAAGAAAGTGAGGCACAGAGCGGTTGGGTCATTCCAAGGTTACCAACCTGCAAGCTTCACTCCCAGCCAGGCTCTGAGCCTAAGCAGGCCAACCCCAGAGTCTCTGGTCCTGACCACGGTGCCCCCTGCAGCCTCTTGCCTGTCTCTTGGCTGCCCCACTGCTGGAAGCCGATTAAATGCAGTTGGTGCAGATGCAGCCCAGCTCCTTGATTTATGACGATTTGGAATTTGGTCCGTTGGGCTTGTTCAGGGTGGGAGTATGTGTTCCCGAGGACCTTCCTGTGCGTCCAGTCCAGGAGACCTTAACGAGAGAGGGCCCCCAATTTTCTGCCCTCTCTCCAGACTGTCCTCGGGGTTTCTAACAACTACCACAAAATGCCCTTTCCTTTCTTCACGGTGTAGGGAAGCTGGAGCTTTAGCTGCCGTAGAGAACCAAGAACAAAACGCAGGGGACACGGGCATTAAAATACCAGCCGACCGAGGCGGGGAGTCGGAATCGATCCGCCGACCCGCGGAACAGGCATCACATGGGCTCCCTGCTCAGCAAGTCTCCCTTTGCCGGGGTCGGTGGAGGCCGGGTCTGGGCGTCGCGGCGGCGGGGCACAGCGCCCCCACGGGGCCCTGCGGGGTGGCTGCCGCGCGGGGGCGCGGGGCGCGCGCGGAGCTCGCCCGGCCCCGGCGGCCTCACTGGCCCGGCCCCGGGGCCCGCAGCGCCGCCCTGCCTCTCGCCCTCTGCCCCGAGGGGTCGGGAGCCACGGGCCCGGGGCGGGAGGGGGCGTCCGGCGGGCGGGGCCGCGCGGAGCCGCGGGGGCCGGGGCGCGGGCCCGTGGGTAGCGCCCGCGTGCGTGGGTGCCCAAGCTCTGCCTGTCTGTCCGTCCGTCAGTCGGTGGGTGGGTGGGTGGGTGGGTGGGTCGGTCTGCGCTTCGGGGCTGCGGGGCCAGGCAGGGCCCCGGGGAGAGCGCGCCCCGCTCACCTGCAGCCGCCGCCGGCGGCGCCTGGGAAGCGAGACAGGGGCGCAGCCACCCGCGTCTTCCTCGCTGGCCTCCTCGCCGCTCCGAGAGCCGCGGCTCTCCTCGGGGATCGCTCGTGGGAGCCGAGGAAGAAGCCCGACGCGCTGCCGCTGTCTCCTCCTTCGCCGCTTCCTCCAAGTCCCATCCCAGAGCGCTCCCCTCGCTCGCTGGCTGCCTGGGCGGCTCTGGGCCAGCGCGGGCGGGCGGCGGCGGGGGAGGCGGCGCCGGGAGGGTGGGGAGCGGGCCGGCGGGAGGAGGGGTGCACTCTTCGGGGATGGGGCAGGCGCGGGGAGGGAGCGGCCGCGAGGACCGCCCCACCCTGCACGCAGCCCGCGGAGCTGGGCACCCTGGGCGTGCGCCCTGCCTGCGGCCCCCTCGCTCTGCGTGGTCCGTCCGCTAGCCCAGGCGGGGATCGGATTCCCGGGGACCCGAGCCGCAGGTTCAGGACAACAAAGAGTTTGGGGGGGCTTGGCGGAGGAGAGTGCGGTGGGGAGGGGAGGGGAGCATCTCCTGGAGGAAGAAAGGCATGACAGGGGTCCTATTTCCTGAACTGGGAGTCATGAGCTTCAGGAGGGGACCTTCGACGACGAAGATGAAGAAAAGTGGTGAGAATTGGGATAATTGGTGACAAGTGCCAGCAGCTGTCTGGGCAGTGCCCAGAACACCGGTGCCAATTCATATTAACAGAGCGTCCGCAGGCCAGAGACCAGGCCCCCGGGTGGGGAGGGAACCAAGGATGCCAGGAAGGAAAGGAAACAAGGTTCCTACCCTGAAGGAGCAGAGAAAGTCTAGTCCAGGCAAGACTTTTCAAATTATAGGCAAAGAGGTTTGCAATTTTGTAAAGTGGGGGAACGTGCCCTTAGAGGTCCCCAGGGAACTTTGGAGGGATGCACAAGCCAGGATTGGTCAGTGGCAGGGAAAGGGCCTGGCACTGCCACTCAACCAGCTCTGCCTGTTTCCTGGGCAGCTGGGGGGAGTGGGGTCTATACAACAGGCTAGGACATCTCCTAATAATTGCTCCAAAATTCTAACCCCAAACCATTAACTCAACCACTCAGTTCAGGTTTTAACAAGCTATGGGGGAGAGGCAGCAGAACTAATGTGTTCCAAAACGTCTGGTGCCAGGGTCTGATCATTTAAGTCCTCTTGGCCACCTTTACTCCCAACCATCACTCCTATTTGATGATAGAGTTGGTTTCTGGAATATGAGTAAAAACTTTGCACAAAATCAAAATTTCAGGAAGGCTCCAGGTGGGTAATTAAAATTCTAGCCATAAGGCAAAGGGTCAATATACTCAAGCCATCAGGCAACTCGGTGGTATCATAGTGCCAAGAAAGAATCTTGGATTCATGTTCCCTTACCCTGGACCTTAGGCCCACTGGGCACTCTTGGCTGCCTGCACAGATCAGAAATAGTTTCTTTGTACATCTTTGGGAGGAGGTAGGTGGAGGTCAGAAAGCAGAGGAAAGTCTTCAGGAAATGTTTGGTCTCTGAAGTC